>NC_063182.1:19725285-20032754 GCF_023159225.1 Perognathus longimembris pacificus | reverse complement strand
AAAGCCAGCCTGGGCAGGAAAGTCCATGAGACTTGTTTTGTGTGGTTCAGTACTCCAGCTTAATCTGGAAGTGTCTTGCCCATGGCTAGAGGTCTGCTACTTCCTGCCTATTGGTGGTTAACTGGAGATAAGAGATTCATGGACTTTCCTGCCCAGGCTGGCTTTGAACCTTGATCCTTAGATTTCAAACCTCTCTGTAGTGCCTAGACTACTCCTAGGACTTTTATCTCCTATTTACCACCAAAAAAAAAAAACCTCAAAAACAAACAAAAAACAGACAGAAGTTGAGCTGTGGCTAAGGTAGTAGAGCCTGCTTAGCTGTGTGGGAAAAAAGAAAGAAAAACTGAGACGAAGTGGCCATGACCTTAGTTCAAGTTGTAGAATTTCCACAAAAACAAAAAAGCAGAAGTTGAGCCATGGATCAAGGTGTGGAGCCTGTTTTAAAGAGAGAGAGAGAGAAAATAAAAGAGCTTAGGGAGAGTGTCCAGGCATTTAAAAAGAAGCCATAAAACCTGCAGCAGCAACAGAAACAGCCCGTAGCAACAAAAACCATAATGAAAAAAAGGGAGGAGAGCCAAGTAAAGATTTTAATATTGAGACTCATACCTGTTATCCGAGATGCTCATGGTGGGTGAAATCTGAGGATTGTTGTTCGAAGCCGGCCTAGGCAGGACCGTCCATGAGGACTTTTATCTCCAAGGAACCACCAGAAAAACCACAAGTGGCACTGTGGCACAAAGTGGCAGAGCTCTACACTTGAGCTGAAGAGCTCAGGGACAAGGAAAGAAAGAAAGAAAGAAAGAAAGAAAGAAAAGAAAGAAAGAAAGAAAGAAAGAAAGAAGAAAGAAAGAAAGAAAGAAAGAAAGAAAGAAAGAAAGAAAGAAAGAAAGAAAGAAAAGAAAGAAAGAAAAGAAAGAAAGAAAGAAAGAAAGAAAGAAAGAAGGAAGGAAGAAAGAAAGGAAGGAAGAAAGAAAGGAAGGAAGGAAGAAAGGAAGAAAGAAAGGAAGGAATGAAGGAAGGAAGGAAGGGAGGGGAGGAAGGAAGGAAAGAAAGAGAGAGAGAAAGAAAGAAAGAAAGGAAGGAAGGAAGGAAGAAAGGAAGGGAAGGAAGGAAGGAAGGAAGGAAGGAAGGAAGGAAAGAAGGACAGAAGGCAGGAAGGAAAAAGAAAAAGAAAAAGCAGCCATGTGGGAGTGGCTCACCTCTGTAACCCGAGCTAACTCTGGAGGCTGAGATCTGAGGATCACGGTTCAACGCCAGCCTGGGCAGGAAAGTCCATGATACTTTTATCTCCAAGGAACCACCTGAAAACTGCAATTGGCACTGTGGCTCAAAATAGTACAGCTCTAGACTGGAGCTGAAGAGCTCAGGGACAGTTCCCAGGCCCAGAGTTCAAGCCCTACAACTGACCAACCAAAAAAAAAAAAAAAAGCCAACAACAAGAAAACCCCCAGAGTGGCAGGGAATATGGCTTAGCAGGAGAGTGCTTGCATGAAGTCCTGAGTTCGATTCTTCAGCACCCACATAAACAGAAAAAGGCAGAAGTAGCACTGTGGCTCAAGCAGCAGAGTGCTAGCATTGTGCAAAAAAAAAAAAAAAAAAAAAAAAAAAAAAAAAAAAAAAAAAAAAGGAAGCCAGGACAGGACTGGCAAAAGAAAAAAACGAAAATAAGAAAACTCACAGAAGCTGATGCTTGGCTCAATGCATGACGCCTTTTAGACAGAAAGAGAGAGAGAGAGAGAGGAGAGAGAGAGAGAGAGAGAGAGAGAGAAACAACCACCACCACCTATGGTAATTAAACAAGCCCTAAAACCTGTACTAACAAAAAACAATAAGTACACAAAAAAAGAACAATACATGAAAAGGAAGGTAAAGAAGAGCCAAATTAAGATTTTGAAATCGAGACTTCTAACTGTAATCTAAGCTACTTATACTGGGTGAAATCTGAGGATTGTGGTTAGAAGCAAAAAGAGGCCAGGGACAGCGCTCAGGCCCTGAGTCCCAAGTCCCCTGGACTGGCCAAAAAATAAACAATGACACAATAAAGAAAAAACACTCCAGCAATCCAGTTTTGGCTCGACCCATACACCTTCCTTGATTTAAGCACAGAAATGAACACAAAAAAAAAAAAAAAAAAAAAAACTCTTGGGCAATGAGGAGGCCCTGAGTTCTAGCCCTAGCAAAAGAAACAAAAACCAAAAGAAAAAAAGCACCAAACACGCACACACACAGAGGCAGAAATTCACATGTTGCTAACTTTGTAGAGCCTGCTAGGTTTGAAGGGAGAAATGAAGAAATGTAGCCAGGGCCTGGTTCACCCACCAGAACCAACCAGCACAAAACAACAACAACATAAAGCCAGAAGTTTGGCTGGGGCTCAGGTTTGTGAAGCCTGCTAACCCTGAGCAGAAACAAAAAAACATACAAAAATCAGGGAAAATTGGCAGGCCGTCCCTGAGTTCCATCCTTAGGATCAGCAAGATAACCAATCAAATAAAAATGAAAAAGTCACAAGCTGAGCTTTGGCTCAAATTGTAGAGCCTGCTAGAATTGAGAAAGAAAACACACAACACCACCAAAACCAAACCAAACCAAACCAACCAACAAACAAACAAAAAACCCAAGGAGTATGTTCAGGCCTGAGCACAAGCTCTAGGGTCAGCAGCCCCCCACTCCATAACAACAATAACAATATAATCATAATAAAATGAATGAAAAGGAGGATAAAAGAAGAGAAAAGCCCCTGAAAGATCTTAGAGATCAGAGTGATGTTTGTACTTGCCTTAAATTCTAGATTCTTAGGAGGCTGACGGTTGGTGAATCTTAATTCTCACCCACGCCAGGTGGAAAAACCATGAGAATTGTAAGCAATAAATCACACACACAGAGGATAGAAAGACAGAAAAGGAAAGAAAGAATGAAAGAAAGAAAAAAGAAAGAAAGAAAGAAGGAAAGAAGGAAGGAAGGAAGGAAGGAAGGAAGGAAGGAAGGAAGGAAGGAAGGAAGGAAGGAAGGAAGGAAGGAAGGAAGGAAGGAAAGGAAGGAAGGAAGAAGGAAGGAAAACAAACAGGGAGTTTGAACTGTAGTGCAAATGGTAGATCTTGGGCAGGAAATCTCAGGGTCAGTGCTCAAGAGCTGATTTCAAGCTCTATGACCATGAGGAGAAAAAAAAAAAGACATAGAGTGGTGAAGAAAAATATAAGTTGGAAAAATAGAAAAGAAACAAAACCTGAAAGGAATGATTAATAAAATGAAATGAAAAGCTATGAATTTCTTTAAAGGAAGGAAAGAAGAACAAAACAAAGAAAGTCAAATTGAAATCAAGCCGACCGGGCTAAAACTTTACCCCACCCAACAGAAAACCCCTTGGCTTCCATTCTGTCAGAGAGGGTGGGCTGTTAAGAAGTGAAAATTCTCAGCCTATGTAGAGATGGATCTCTGTGCTGTGACCCCTGGGGCTGTGCAGCCTTGGGCAAACTGATAGGCTGGCCTCTACCTGACTTTCTTCTTTCCTGAGCTGTGGGCCGAGTCCCTGCCCGGGAGGGGGCTGTGGGCACCAGCAGAGGTCATCACTCAGGAACTTGCTTGCACGAGGGGGCTGGGCAAAGTCGACCCTGTCACCAGTAGCCATCTAGGCTGCTTTGCTTGTCTTTGTTGTTGTATTTTTTAGTTTTTTAATTTTTTTTTCTTTTTAGATTTTAAAGAAGGGAGGGTTATATCATACTAATAAAATCACTTATAGAATTCACTTATACCATGTACATTTCTAAAGGAAGAGAATAGGGATTTGTCTACACACTACAAGTAAAATTAGAATTAACTAAAAAAAACTTCACGCTTCAGCGATGAAGTGATTTAGCTAGGTTTAAAGTAGGACCCAACACCTCTCCACTATGCACGTTCATCCTAAGTGTGCTAAGGATGGAGAATACAGAGCCAACAGCGTTTTCAGGCAACCACAGACAGTGGATCGCAGTTGTTTCCGTCAGATGAATGTTCCTGCTGTCTTTGCAGGACTTTCACTTTTTTTATTTTTTGGGAAGAAAATCAGTCAAGTGTTTCCCATGCAGGACAATTGGTGACCATCAGAGCAGTCTTCTATGGGGTTAGCAGTGTTCAGAGCCTCCAGCTCGGGTTCCCTTGCACGTCCCTGTTGGTCCAAATCCCCTGCCTGGGGTTGTGTGAGTCAATGACAGGGTATCTGGCTCCCAGTGACTTTGGTCTTTCAGTCACTGCCATCCCTGGAACTGCTCTCTTCCTGGGAAAGCACACAGCAGCACAGTCTGCAAAGGGCAGTGAGTATCCTGCCAAACACCCCCATTCTTCCCTGCTCTCTTTGGGGTCTAGAGTCTCTGTAATCATCGTGAGGCTGCCCAGAGGGAAAGGCATTTTCCTCGGATGTGTTCTCTCTGCTCCCAAAACAACAGCAGCCAGGGGACTTTGCTGAGCACACGGGTGACCACAACAGTGGGCAGTTGCTGTGCGGCCTCCTCTGACTGCACTTGACTTTCATTCCAGGAGAATCTGCTAGGCACCAATCCAGGCTCCTTACAGCCCTGACTCTTGCTAACTGTGCAGACTCTGTTCTCATACCCAGGACATGCAGGGAGCAGGGATGGGGACTCTGCTTTTGCTTTGCAGCTCTGCATCTCCCCCTGGCTCTTGGGGGTGGAGAGCAGTGGAGGGCAGGCCAAGGTTGTTCCTGGGAGAGGACATTGGGAGTGGAGCTTCTCTGCAGGAAGCAGAGGGGAATGGCAGGCAGGGAGGCACTTCCGCCACTCTGCTTCTCATCCCAGGCCCACAGAAACTGATATGGCAAGGGTGAAGATTGAATCTAGGAAGGTAAACACATATCCCCGAGGTTCTCGGGGGTGGACAAGCAGTGGAGGGCAGGCTTCAGGTCTTCCTGGGAGAGGATACTGGGACTGGAGTTCCTCTGCAGGAAGCAGAGGGGAACGGCAGGCCGGGAGGCACTTCTGCCACTCTGCTTCTCATCCCAGGCCCATAGAAAATGAGATTGCAATGGTGCAGATTTAATCTGGGAAGGTAAACACGTCTCCACGTGGTTCTTGGGGGTGGAGGAGCCTTGGTGGGCAGGCTCCAGTCTTCCTGGGAGAGGACACTGGAACTGGAGCTTCTCTGCAGGAAACATAGAGGAATGGCTGGCAGGGAGGCACTTCTGCCACTCTGCTTCTCATGCCAGGCTTGCAGAAACTGAGATGGCAATAGTGCAGATTGAATCTGGGAAGGTAAACCAATCTCCCCCTGGTTCTTGGGGGTAGAGGAGCAGTGGAGGGCAAGCTCCAGGTCTACCTGGGAGAGGATACTGGGACTGGAGCTCCTCTGCAGGATGCAGAGGGAAATGGCAGGCAGGGAAGCACTTCTGCCACTCTGCTTCTCATCCCAGGCCCGCAGAAACTGATATGGCAATGGCGATGATTGAATCTGGGAAGGTAAACACATATCCCCGAGGTTCTTGGGGGTGGACAAGCAGTGGAGGGCAGGCTTCATGTCTTCCTGGGAGAGGATACTGGGACTGGAGCTCCTCTGCAGGAAGCAGAGGGGAATGGCAGGCAGGGAGGCACTTCTGCCACTCTGCTTCTCATCCCAGGCCCATAGAAACAGAGATTGCAATGGTGCAGATTTAATCTGGGAACGTAAACACGTCTCCACGTGGTTCTTATGGGTGGAGGAGCAGTGGTGGGCAGGCTCCAGGTCTTCCTGGGAGAGGATACTGGGACTGGAGCTTCTCTGCAGGAAACATAGAGGAATGGCTGGCAGGGAGGCACTTCTGCCACTCTGCTTCTCATGCCAGGCTTGCAAAAACTGAGATGGCAATGGTGCAGATTGAATCTGGGGAGGTAAACCAATCTCCCCCTGGTTCTTGGGGGTAGAGGAGCAGTGGAGGGCAAGCTCCAGGTCTACCTGGGAGAGGATATTGGGACTGAAGCTCCTCTGCAGGATGCAGAGGGGAATGGCAGGCAGGGAAACACTTCTGCCACTCTGCTTCTCATCCCAGGCCCACAGAAACTGATATGGCAGTGGCACAGATTGAATCTGGGAAGGTAACCGCATCTCCCATGGTTGTTAGGGGTGGAGGAGCAGTGGAGGGCAGGCTCCAGTTCTTCCTGTGAGAGGGCCATGGGACTGGAGCTCCTCTGCAGGAAGCAGAGGGGAATGGAAGGCAGGGAGGCACTTCTGCCACGCTGCTTCTCATTCCAGGCCCGCAGAAACTGAGATGGCAATGGTGAAGATTGAATCTGGGAAGGTAAACCTATCTCCCCGTGGTTCTTGGGGGTGGAAGAGCAGTGGTGGGCTGGCTCCAGGTCTTCCTGGGGGAGGATACTGGGACTGCAGCTCCTCTGCAGGAAACAGATGGGAATGGCTGGCAGGGAGGCACTTCTGCCACTCTGCTTCTCATCCCAGGCTCGCAGAAACTGAGATGGCAATGGCGCAGATTGAATCTGGGGAGGTAAACCCATCTCCCCCTGGTTTTGGGGGGTGGACGAGCAGTGGAGGGTAGGCTCTAGGTCTACCTTGGAGAGGATACTGGGACTGGAGCTTCTCTGCAGGAAGCAGAGGGGAATGGCAGGCAGGGAAGCACTTCTGCCACTCTGCTTCTCATCCCAGGCCCTCAGAAACTGATATGGCTATGGCACAGATTGAATCTGGGAAGGTAAATGCATCTCCATGTGGTTCTTGGGGGTGGAGGAGCAGTGGAGGGCAGGCTCCAGGTTTACCTGGGAGAGGATACTGGGACTGGAGGTCCTCTGCAGGAAACAGAGTGGAATGGCAGGCAGGGAGGTGATTCTGCCACTCTGCTTCTCATCACCGTCCCCCAGAAACTGAGAGGGCAATGGTGAAGATTGAATCTGGGAAGGTAAACTCTCTCTTCCCTCTAAAGGGAAGGTGGAAAGTTTTGTGAAAGTTGTGTCTTCTCCAACACCCCAGAGTTCAAATTGCACAGGGCTAACACTGTCTGACTTTAAGTCACTTTGTAGAAGCAGGTAGGTGGCCATCACAGCGTCAAATGACCTCTGTGTTACAGATTCATGGATCTGACGCGCAGTGTAGCCCATGTCACACATTATGGTGACAACCAGTGGGTCTAGGTGATCGGGCCTTCCTCAACTGGAGCCAACCATGGATGCAGCATGACTTGCTGTATATTCAGCCTGTATTCTGGATTTACTGTTAAGAACTGGGAAATGATGCTTTGTCCTTTTGCACTCAAGTGAAATGGTATCTCATACCTGCCGTGCAAAATTGCTTCACGTAGCTGGTTGGTATTGCTCCCTTGAAAAGGGAATTGTCCCGTCACCATAAACAAAAGTATTGCTCCCAGACACCACACATCGACCTTGAAGCCATCATACGCTTGCTTCAAGCAGATCTCAGGGGCACGGAAGACATAGGCACCTCGGACTTCTGTGAGCAACTGCCCTGGGGCAACTCTTAACCCAAAGTCACTGACTTTGGCATTGCCATTTTCATCCAGTAGGATGTTGTCAGGCTTTAGGTCGAGGTGCGCGATCCAGTTGAGATGACAGTACTGTATAGCACTTAATATCTGCTGCAGAAGCTTTCTGGCTTCATTCTCAAAAAGGCAGCGTGAATTTTGGATCCAGGTCTGCAGGTTTCCCTTGGTGGCCATTTCCATTACGAGGTATATGTGTTCCTCTCCCTGGATCACTTGGTACACCCTGATCAGGTGGGGGTGACTCAGGGACTTAACAATGTCCACCTCATTTTCTACCAGCATGGGGTAGTGTCTTGTCTGCAGTATTTTCACTGCTACCTCTTTGTCTGTGAGGTGGTGACAGGCCTTCTTCACATGCCCAAAGGTGCCAGAGCCAATGGTGTGATATACATAGTATTGGCTGGTAAGGGCCTCCTCGTCTGGGGAGGAGAATGTGGTACATTCGCTGTCATTTGACTCCATTTTCTTGAGGGGACAGCTACGGAAATATGTTGGGTCATCAATCTTAAGTAGACTTATCTGGATATATACGCCAGGTAACAAATCTTAAACTTAGCTAAATAATAGGGTAGGTATGTAATCTTAAACTTAGATAAAGCAATGTGGTGGGTATTAAATCTTAATTAAACTTAGCTAAATCATTTCAGCAATAGTTCAGCTTAGCACAGTATAACCCCCAGAATAATGGAAATCCCCCCAACCCACACCACCCCAAGCCTCCCTCCCTCCCCCCACCCCCAAATGAAAGCTTCAACCTCGCTCAGGTTTCAGTGCAGCCTTCTGTCTGATCGCAGGAGTTCAGTCGGGATCGCTCAGCACCACAAGGGAGGAAGGAACCGCCTTCTGCAACTGCAGAGTGGCCTCGGAATGACAGGTGAGGAAATGGGCCAATCACAGGCGGGCCCGTAACAACACCGAGGGATGGACCAATCACAGGCGGTACCGGTGACATCGGCCCCCGTGGCGGTCTTGCTCCTAGGCCTCAAGCACCAGCCGCTGTCAAGGACTCGAGGGCACGAGGACCGCCGCCAAGCACGCGAGGTGGACGCCGCGGTCACCCGCGAGGCCCGAAGTGGACGCCGCGGTCACCCGCGAGGCCCGAGGTGGACGTCGCACAGTCATCCGCGTGGCCCGAGGTGGACGCCGCGGTCACCCACGTGGCACGAGATGGATGCCGCGGTCACCCGCGTGGCGGCATCTCAGGAACCCCGAGGACAGCGGCCCAGTGCTTCCAGGTCCCCCGGCGCTGCAGGCCCAGGCCCTCGGCCTCCCTGTGGCAGGCACCGCATCCCAGCCGCTCTGCGGTGGAGAGACTAACCACAGCTAAGCCACATTCCCACCCCCACTTCCAACCTGTCACTGGTGAGTTGACCTAAGAATCTCATGTACTTTCCTTCCTTTGCGTGTCTTTCCATCTGGATCCTTAGCTCTCAGCCTCCTGAGATCTCCTCAGGTAGGATTAGAAGTATTACCAAGGCCCCGGGCTCTCTTGTTTTATTTTATTTTTCAGGGGGTGGGGTAGGGGGGTTGGGGCAGTCGTGGGGCTTGAACTCACGGCTTGGGCTCTGTCCCTGAGCTTCTTTTTGCTCAAGGCTAGCACTCTGCCACTTGAACCACAGCACCACTTCCAGCCTTTTATGCCTTTTATGTAGTGTAGATGAGTCAAACCCAAACTTTCATGCATGCTCAGCACAAACTCTACTGTAAAGCCACATTCCCAGCCTCTAGATTTAATTTTATTTTGGTACAGTACTGGAATTTGAACTCAGGGCTCAGTGCTCTTTTGGAAAGCATATTTATTAAGAAGTTGTGTTTAGAAAAAGGGGAATTTGATTCCAGAAGTGGTCAATGCATCTTGATTGATGGCACGGATTCTGTCGTTCGCCATTTTTCTCTATCCCATCTCTACCCTCAAGTTACTATTTTTTTACATAGTTCACAATAAATATAATTTATTCTCCTCAATTTTCCTGCCTCTATTTGTATGCTCCCCACACACATATTTCCATTTTGTTTTTATTCTCTCAAAGGGTTTGTTAGTTGTTCAAAGGAGTTACACCATTGGACTCATGCATGCAGTTATGTATTCTGTCATCATCCTTCACTGATGAATATTCTATATGTTTCTAAACTTTTCCTTGTACCCATATTTCTGTAATGTTCATCTCTGAAGCCTATGTCTTAGCTCACTTTAGGGACTTGATCGGTAAGACAACTTCTTAGAAGATTTAAACCCTATGGTAGCACCTTTCTGTGTGTTCACTAAAGCAATGTGTCAATGCTCATGTCAGCTTTCCAAGGCTGGTGGCTGCCTCATTGGCTGCCCGAGGCTTAATGTGCTGGAAGGTGGCGTTCATCTTTATTGTGAAGAGAGGTGATAAGAAAGTGCTTAACGTTTCCCTGCCTGTCCTAGTTGTCTGATAAATGACTGTGGTTAGTGCCATGGCCTTTATCCCTTGAACGAACAGTCAGAAACTGATTTCTGGAGCCTGAGAGAAAATATAACTCAAGTTGATGGGATGGTGTAATACTATTTTAGGTGGCACTGTTTTTAGGGTGCTCAGCTATTTATGAGAAATATCAGATAGGACAGCAAGTTAGGAAAGTTTTGTTGTTGTTGTTTGGTCAGTCATGAGGCTTGAACTCAGGGCCTGGATATTGTCCCTGAGCACTTTTTCTCAAGGCTAGTACTCTGCCACTTTGAGCCACAGCTCCAATTCTGGTTTGCTGGTGATTAATTGGAGATAAGAGTCTCTGGGACTTTCCTGAAATAATGATCTTCAGCCTGCCGAGTAGCTAGGATGCCAGGTGTGACCACCAATGCCCTGCTGAATGTCTTGTTCAGATAGCAAAGGAAAAACAAATCAAGTATTATGCTCCAAATTTAGAACTTTTCTCTAACTATCCCAAAAGGCTTTTTCAGTAATATAAAATCAATCTGGAGAAAAGTCAGTTGCCAGCTACAACATGTTGACTTTATTTCAGTGTGTGCGTGTGTGCGTGTGTGTGTTGTATGTACCCACACCGGGCTTGTGGTTCCCTGTGCCAACACTGCCACCTCCACACTCCCGGCCACAGGAGTAGCAAGTGTCACCACTGCTTGCACGGGCCCAGGCATGGACTCCCATGGTCATTCAGTTGTGGGGTCAAACTCTGGCCTGGGGCTCTGTCCCTGAGTTCCTTGTGCTCAATACTCGTGCTCTACCATTTGAGCCACAGTGCCACTTCTGGTTTTCTGGTGATTAATTGGGGACTAGACATTGTACTTTTTTGCCTGAGTTACCTTTGAACCATGATCCTCAGATCTTGGCCTCCTGAGGGTTACAGGTAAAGCCACCAGTGTCCAGCTAGATCAGACTCTTATTACCAATTAACTACCAAATACCCAGAAGTGGAGCCATGGCTCAAATGGTAGCGCACTAACCTAGGGTTTAAAAAGCTGGTTGCTAGACTTCACCACTAAAGCTTAGGGACAACGCCCAGGCCCTGAGTTTGGCCCCAGGTTGGACAAAACCCCAAAACAAAAACTCTAGGATAACATCCCGGGCCTATTTCAAGCCTTGGTATTGGCATTTAAAAAAAATCTCTTCTTGAGGTTCCTGTGAGAATTGGGGCTGGTGTCTCACTCCTAGCTTCTTAGGAGGCTCACCTCTGAGGATATAGATTTGAAGCCAGCTGGAGCAGGAAACTCCATGAAACTCTTATCTCCAATAAACTACTCAAAACAGCTGGAATTGGCACTATGGGTCAAGTGGTGGAGCAGGAGGCTTGAGGTAAAAACACTGAAGGATAGCCCAGACCCTGAGTTCAAGCCCCAAGACCAAAGCCAAACTATGAAACCTACCAGGATCCAACAAGAGCTCCTGTAGCTCTCTAGATGACCAGAAGAGGCCGCTGGAGCTTCGTGGATCATGGAATGTCCAGGAGGCTGGCAGCTGCTCTTCCTCCCCATTAGCTGACTACAGTCCCCAGTGGGAAAGAGCCGGCTACAGCTCCCTGACCACGCAGGGTCAGCTGGGCTGGCTGTCTCCAAAAGTCACCTGCTCAAATCCAAATCTGGCAGTCCCTGCACATCAGCTGCCGTGCAAATCCAGTGAACCTTTAGAATAGAAATCACCCCCAAGCTCAGGCATTTCAGCAAGTTCCCACCAGTGCGGATGGATGCCAGCTCCTTGAGACAGTGGAAGAGGAAAGAAAGGACTCCTCCCTACAGATTCTGAATTGTCTGAGGTGAAGGCTAGAAAAGAAATTCCCAAGCATTCCAGAGGGGACAGGTGCTGGGCCTCCGCTGATTGGTTCCCAACATGCACCTGGACGTTCTGGGGCCCACGTGCTCCACTTCTCTTTCGTGTGTGTGTGTGTGTGTGTGTGTGTGTGTGTGTGTGTGTGTGGTGTGTGTCCTGGGACTTGAACTCAAGGCCTGGGTGCTGTTCCTTAGCTGCTTTGTTCTACCACTAGTGTTCTACCATGTAAGCCAGAGCTCCACTTCATGTTTTCTGGTGATTAATTGGAGATAGGAGTCTCACAGATTTTTCTTTCCCTGGCTGGATTTGAACCACAACCCTCAGATCTCAGCCTCCTGAGTAGCTAGGATTACAGGGGTGAGCCCCCAGCACCAGGCTTGGAATGGCATTGTGATGATGATGGGGAATGACTTGCTGGCTTTCCCTGATGGCACTTGAAACCAGTAGAAATTTTATGAAAATGAAACCGAAAAACTGCAACATTTGGATCAGGTTCTTTGTTTCTTTGGTCTTAAAGAACATGTTGGTAGATACCAAGGGAGAAGGAAAACAGCCAAGATTTATTGAAGAACAAGATGAGCAGAGCTCCCACTAGACAGAAGGGGTTTGCCAGTGTGGGCACCACTCGGAGTGGCGCTGTGGCTCAAGTGGCAGAGTGCTAGCCTTGAGCAAAAAGATGCCAGGGACAGTGCTCAGGCCCTGAGTCAAGCCCCAGGACTGTCCAAAAAAAATTCTAGGTAACAATTATTATCCACTTCATTACCTCTAATCATCCCCGCAAGTCAAGGGAACACTATCCTAATCCTTAATTTTTCCAATGATGAGGGAACTACAGTTGCCTACAACTTGCCCCCAAACAGCAGGCTAATCAGTGAGACTTGGGACCCCTTCTCCACACCACAGCCTACTGAGTGAGCTAGAGGTTCAGTGCAGTTGGATTCTTCATGAGATGGTGGCCCACCATAGTAGGCCAGCATTGGATTGGGGTTCAGGAAGACTTTGCCACCACAGAGCTGTAGAAACATTTACATGATTAGCCTTCCCTAACCGGGGAGGTTTTTCCTTCATGAAACAAAAGTCATGTTTTCCTTGAAAGGTGATTGGAAGGAGGTTGGAGACGTGGCTCCGCTGGTAGAGCACCAACCAATGAGCAAACACAAGAAGGAAATACTGAGCTTGAGTCCTGGTCTCGGACACAAGGAAAAGCAAAACCAACAACAGTTGTGGTTGTAGGATTCAATGA
The DNA here is from genome assembly GCF_023159225.1 of Perognathus longimembris pacificus. NCBI lineage: Eukaryota > Metazoa > Chordata > Mammalia > Rodentia > Heteromyidae > Perognathus > Perognathus longimembris. The sequence continues at coordinate 20,019,790 of NC_063182.1, read as the reverse complement.
GAGCATTTAAAGCACCCAACCTCATTCTGATCAGTGTAGATGTCCATCACAGCCATTGTCTGGACACCCATCTCCCTTGCTGCCCTTTTCCTCCTGCCCCTCTCTAGAAATCAGAAAGAAGAAATGGGGGACTGGTCATCAAGAGAATTTGGGTGCAGGGAGGGGATGATATATAGGGCTGAAATGAGAGGCTTGAACTTTGCCTTGTCTCCAGTCAAGAGCCTCTTAGCTCTCAAGCCACCTGCTGTAGGCCCAGCGAGATTTACTCAGTGATACAACATGCAATCACAGTGCGGGTGGGGGCTGAAAATGACCTTAGGAGATCAGATTTTCAGCCAAGCTTCATGCTTAGAAGACGAGGTGTCACGGGGTGAGAGTAACTTGACAGGAAGCTGCCATTAGCAGAGCGGGCAAACTCAGTATCTGACACTTTCACTCATGGGTTGGCACTCTACCCACTGAACCACACCACCATCCACTCCCCTGTGTATTTTCCTTTGGTCACATCCACTTCCAGAAAGTTCTCCTCTGCCATTTGTCTATGGAAACTTTCCAATATCCTAGCCAACTGTAAACTTAAAAGAAAGCTTCCTGCATAATAAACACTTTCATATTTATAACTCATAATGCGCTCAAGTAATTCTATGGTTGATTTTTTTCCATGTTGCTACTAAAGCTTGAACTCAGAGCCTGGGTGTTGTCTCTGAGCTTTTTTGTTTTGTTTTCTTTTCTTAAGGCTAGCACTCTACCACTTGAGCCACAGCTCCACTTCCAGCTTTTTGGCTGGTTAAATTGGAGAGAAGATTCTCACAGGTGTTCCTCACCTGGCTGGCTTTGAACCACAATCCTCCAATCTCAGCCTCCTAAGTAGCTAGGATTACAGGGATGACCCATCAGCACCTGGCTATGGTTGATTATTTTACACTGGTCTCTTAGAAGAATGAAATCCATACCCAAAGTGAAAAAGTCCTTACAATAGAATTCTGGGAATCATCCCCATTTCACTCCCAGGGGTACAATGGAGACCACCAACATTGCCCCCTATGAAATATTAATGGTGTGTGGGAGGTGCTGCGATTTCAAACCATTTCTCCATAACAATCTGGTTTCTTTTCTAAATCTAAGCAATCCAATTTGTGTTATCATACACAATTGGAAGTCATTCATCTCCATTTTCTTGGTACACTCTCTAATCCACCTGCCTTCCTACCCAGTACCAGCAGTCTAGTCAAAGTGAGGGAAAGACAGAAAAGCATTGGGCATTTCTTTTTTACTGCCTTTTATCACCCCTCCAGAGGCAATTAAATTCACACTCCTCTTCTTAAAGGCCTCCCAGCCTCAGGACTTTTGATGCACGTACATTAACTAGAATGTCAAAGCAGTGATGGAGCTAGGGTAAAAGATTTCTTCTCAGTGCCACTGGTACAAGGTAGTAGAAAAGCAACCAATCGGGGAGTGGTGGCCTTAACAATTTACTGATGGCAGGATTCCCTGAAAAACCCAAGCCTGCCACACAATGAATGGGGTTGCAAATCATGTGAAGGGGGGACTGGGAATGTGGCCTAGTGGTAGAGGGTTTGTCTACCATGCCTGAAGCCCTAGGTTTGATTCCTCAGTACCACATAAACAGAAAAAGCTGGAAATGATGCCGTGGCTCAAGTGGTAGAGTGCTAGCCTTGAGCAAAAGAAGCTCAGGGACAGTGCCCTATGACTGACCAAAAAAAAAAAAAAAGAGTGGAGCAGGGAGTGACTGATACTTGTAAGTCCTAGTGATTTTGGAGGCTGAGATCTTTTTCACCAATCCTGGGCCTGAACTCAGAGCCTGCGCACTGTCCCTGAGCTTCTTTTTGCTCAAGGATAGCACTCTACTACTTGAGCCACAACGCCTCTCCTGGCTTTTCTGAGGAATTGAACCCAGGGCTTCCTTCCTGTATGTGAGTCAAGCACTCTACCACTAGGCCTTCCTCTTCTTGTCTTTTTGCTTATTAATTGGACTTACGAGTTTCTTGGGTTTATCTGCCAATGCTTGCTTCCAACAGGGATCTTCAAATCTCAGCCTCCTGAGTGGCTAGGATTCCAGGCAGTAGCACCCAGTGCTCAGCAGCTGCTATATTTTGTGGACTTTAAGGACACTGCTCATCTTACTTGGGTTAGAATTGTATCTAAACCATCAACCATTATTTCCAAGTCTAAATTCATCTCAAACTCTCCCATTCTTTCTCATGGAAATTAGAAGCAGGAAAAGAAAGCATTATGATGACACGCAGCTGGCCCCAAGTGCTTTGGATTCAAAGCAAATCTCATGTTTTGTAGAACTGACGTCAGTCTGCTGATCACACAACATTAGGCAAATGAGTCCACCCTTGTGAGTTGCAATTTTCTCCTATGTAAAAAAAGAAAATAAGCTAGGCACCAGGACTCATACCTATAATTCTAGCTAGTCAGGAAATTGAGATCTGAGAATGAAGGTTTGAAGCCAGCCTCAGGCAGGAAAGTCCATAAGACTCTTATCTCAATTAACCACCAGAAAACTGGAAATGGAGCTGTGGCTCAAGTGGCAGAGTGAAAAAGGCAAAAAAGGTCAGGGACAGTGCCCAGGCCCTGAGTTCAAGCCCACAAAACAGTACATAAACAAAAAAATGAGGAAGGAGGAGAAGGAGAAGAGAATACCTCTTGAAGGCTGAATGGCAAACTCAAGTCATTCTGATTTCCAGGCTGTCTTTTCACCCACCTCAATAGTTTTTCCACTGCCTGTGCAGTTAAGATGATAAGTATTAAGACTAAGATTTCTGGACTAGAACCCATATTTAGTTCAAATAGTTTGACTTTGGCCTGGAGGAAGACGTAGGGAGCTATGTTATATGGAGAGATGCTGCGAAATCAAGGTCTGTATATCTCACTCAATGTCCAGTAGAGGCAACGTGGCAGAGCTGAGACTTGGGTGTCAAAAATGAGACATCTATAGAAACTTTCATACACATCCTCTTTCCTGGTCCACCTGACCACTCACGATCTGAAATATAGGGTGTGATCCACAAGCAAATTATTCAAAAGCATCTTATCCTACAGCAAGAAAGCCATTCCCTTTTAAGTTCTCTTTAACTTGATGAATCTCCCTTTTAACTCTCACAGCAAACAGTCTCTCCACACACCGCTCAAATCTGCCTCAAATGGAACTGCACTGCTTCATTTTATAGCATTTATTTTTATTATTGTCTTCCACTTATAACAAATGATCCTTGCTTTCTCTTTACAGCAGTTTCCTTCCAAAATAAATTTACTTAGGAGTTAAAATGGAAATGATTGGAGCATTAAGGAAACACATGTTAATAATGGTGCAGATGGTGTGTAAATATGACACAAATCTAATCATGACAGGGCTACAGAAAGGAATCACAGCGGTGGGAAAGGACTGTCAGTCACGTGATTGCCCTCCTTCCCCCACCCCCACCCCCACCCAGTGAGGATTCATGTGACTTTGCCCATACTACCGGTTGCTGGAGGCATGGTCCCCTTCCTGAGCTCATATTCCCAAATTTATTGAGTTAGAGATCTTGAATTCAATTAAGTCTGACATTCTGTGGCCTCTCAGCTTGCTTTTTTTCAAACCTGGAACTCACCACAATTGAACTAGAGATAAGATTAAATTACACTAAAGGCCTACCCTTTCAAACTTTGTATAAAGGAGTTGCCAGCACCACTCCTGTTTTTCCCCCTTAGTGTGAGTCTATTCGGCCCATCCAGCTTCCTGCAGGAAGAAGTGAAGGCAGGCAATAGTGGCTCACGTCTGTCATCCTAGCTATTCAGAAAGCGGAGACCTGAGGATCACAGTTCAAAGCCAGCCCAGGCAGAAAATCTATAAGACTTTTATCTCCAATTAGCTACCAGAAAACTGGAAGTGGTGCTGTGATTCAAGTGGTAGAGCACTAGCCTTGAGCTCAGAGACATTGTCCAGGCCCTGACTTCAAGCCCCAAGATCAATATAAAAAGAAAAACCTAAGTGATACTACCCAGGTCCTGAGTTTAAAACCCTAGTAGCAGTGTACAGAAAAGAAGAAAGAAAAAAAGAAAAAAGAAAAAGAGAGCGAGACAGAGGAAGGGAGGGAGGGAAGGAGGTAAAGAAAGAGAAAGAGAGAAAGGGAGGGAGAGGGAAAGAAGTGAGATAAATGCATGTAATACAAGATTCAATTTGTGCTTTTTGCCTTTAAATTTAAACCAATGGAGGTTAGTCCAGGACATTTCGCAGGAAACAGAATAAGTTCCTTGACATTTTTTCATTCATATTAATCTGCCTGAGGCCACGCAGGCAAGCCTAGCCTGATGAAGTTTGTCTCTCTGGAGAGCTCTGGATTGGCTCACAACTGTGAGACAACTGTGCTCCTAGCTCACTGTGGCTAGACGGAAAAGAAAACACAAGCTACAGTCCTGCAAATGAGTTCTACATATCAGGTGAGAGAAGTGACCTGGTTAGAAGAGGCAGGAATGGAAAGACTCATCCCTGTAAGAATAGCTGGGCAGTGGAGGGTCGTGCACCCAGGACAGAGAGGGGCAATCACCTCTACCATCCACTTGCCAGGCTTAGGCCAATGACAGGCAGTTACCGCCATCTTTTATTTTGATTAATCTTATTAACATTTGAGAGTATAGATGAAGGAACCAACACACCCAAAGGAACCAACACACTCAAACTTACACAATTCTTTTTAAAATTAAGATTAAGTAACTGCATACAAGTCACAGTACACATTTTAACTTTCACAATGAGGGAAAGTCCTCATTCTAATCTACAAAGCTTAGGAGCTCTATGAACTTCAACAACAAAAGCATTTCTTCCAAATCGGGCCATAGGTACATTTCACTTGCTTAGCATCCTCTGTCTCTCTCTCTCTCTCTCTCTCTCTCTCTCTCTCTCTCTCTCTCTCTCTCATTCTCTCCCTCCCACCACCATCCTTGAGTTGCTTAGCTCACTTTCATCAATGTCCACTGCAGCTGTTGGGCCCCTCTGCTGTATTTTTTCACCCACTTTCCCCTCGTTCCGTGCCCTCCTCCCAGCTTCCCAGCATGTGAATTCATCAGCTCAGTGCACAGGGGGCCAGCGAAGAGGCACACTCAACAAATGGAGCCCACTGGAGAGCCCCACTCTCGACCTTCCTCCAACACCCGTCAATGAGACACACATGATGTGGACTCTAATTTTACCTTTAATTCTGCTGCCTGTCTGACAGCCTCTGCCTCCCCAGATTCGATTTCTGGAATAAGATGGATCTCAATGCAGCAAAAATAAAAATGATTCCCGGAGGGGGGCAGGCAATGTGCTCCCCAATTATTGAGCATAGAGCTTCACCACTTTCACCCGTGCTACCATTATCAACAGCAACCTTGGCTAGACTGCTGTTTATGTGGCACTGTGTTACAGAGTGGTAGAGTGCTAGCCTTGAGCAAAAAGAAGCTCAGGGGCCCTAGGACCTGAGTTCTAGCCCCTCAACCAACAAAGAAAGTAAAAAAAAATATTTGCTAGCCTGGCATGAGTGGCTCACAACTGGAATCCTAGCCATTCAAGCAGTTGAGCTCTGAGGATCACAGGTCAAAGCCAGGCCAGGCAGGAAAGTCTATGAGACTCTTACCTCCAATGAACCACCAGAAAACTGGAAGTGGAGCTGTGGCTCAAAGTGGTAGAGCACTAGACTTGAGCAGAAGAGCACAGGGATGGCATGCAGGCCCAGAGTTCAAGTCCCAGGACTGGTGCACACACACACACACACACACACACACACACACACACACACACAGAGTGTTCAAACAACACAAACTCTGGAACCCATTAAATCCCAGCTTCACTGAACTGTGTGATGGTAGCAGGTGTCCAAACCCATGCGAGGCAGCATTTTGAGTTGACATTGTGTCCCCAAGTATGTGACAACCAGCTCCTCCCTCGGCTGCTGTGTGTTCAAACACACGGCTTGCTTACACCTGCCCCTGATGACAAGAGGTGTTGTGTAAATCTGTGTGTACAGACAGGGGTGGAACGAAGCAACCATCAGACACTTTACATCGGCTGGGAGTGTTTGTACCTCAGTAGTGGCCAGAAGGGACAAACGAGTGCCTCTGTGACTTCACAGGCTGCTCATGGTCAGAGAATGAAGCTCAATGGTAGAGCATTTGCCCTGGGTACACACATCCCGGAGTTCCATCCTCAGACTTGAAGAAAATCTGGGAGACTTGGGGTAAAGAACAGGGCCTGCACCCCTCCCCCCCACCTTTTTCTGTTCCCAGTGGTCCCTAGAGTCTGAAGGTCCTCATGCCCATGGGACTTCCCACCGGTCTATCTTCTCTCCGCTCCCTGGGCTTTAACCACCTACTAATATCAGATCAGCTTCTCAGACCTCATATCCCCCAACAGACTTCTTGTGGGAGACCTGACCAGCCTTCTGATTCTATTCCCTCACACCAGGGACCCCTGCCTTGAATAATCCCTTCCCATGCCAGCTGCTCCCCAGAGAACCTGCCCACAGTCCTACATGTTCCCTCTTCCTTCTCTGCTTGGAGCTGGCTTCCTCTTGGGTGCTCTTTGGACCAGCTGTTTCTCATCATTAACATCTAAGTCGTTCTTGCCAGAAGCCTCCTGGACCCCTCTTGGGCCTCTCCCATTACATTATCACCGATGATTGACATCTTGTGTATGTGATTTCTTCTTCCCCTTCTCCTCCTCCTCTTCTTCCTCCTCTGCTACCTCTTCCTCCTTCTTCTCAAGCTCTGAACTCAGTGCCTGGGCACTTTCCTAAGAACTGTTTTGTTTTGTTTTCTCCTCAAGGCTAGTGCTCTACCACTTGTGCTATAGCTCCACTTCTGACATTTTTTGGTGGTTAATTGGAGATAAGGGTCTCACGAATTTTTCTGTCCAGGCTGAGTTTGGACTTTGATCCTCAGATTTCAGCCTCCTGAGTATCTAGGATTACAGGCATGCCAGCAACACCCAGGTGACTACTTCCTTCCGGAGAGTCTTTCTGCCCAATCACAACATACATTTCAGAATTCACATTATTTTCTCTTTTTTTTTAATGAGGAAAAGTACTTTTATTATTGTTTATTATTTGCACTAAACATCATGATCAATATGTTATTGTTTAACATGTGTCAGTAATAATGCCTATAGACATATATGAATGCATATACAGTCATATGCATATACACATGAACATAATGTCTACCGTTTTCACAGTGAAGGATTGCAATGGTATAACTCTTTTTTCACAGCTGACTTACAGTTTAACAAAATGAACACCAGGAAACTGAAAGGTACCTTGTTGGAAGGGGAAGTTGCCAGGGAAGGACAGCTAAAAGGAGAGAAGGGTGGGCAAATATGATTATAGTAGTCAATGTACATATATGAAAAGGGAACCAAACCAACTGAGGGAATGAATGGAGTTGGGAGAGATGAGAGAGGTGGATGGGAGGGGTGATATTGGTCAAAATGCTTGTGCTCCCGCCTGTCATCCTAGCTACTCAGGAGGCTGAGATCTGAGGATCATGGTTCAAAGCCAGCCCAGGTAAGAAAGTCCATGAGACTCTTATCTCCAATGAACCACCAGAAAACCAGAAGTGGTGCTGGGGTTTAAAGTGGTAAAGGGCTAGCCTTGAGTGAAAAAGCTCAGGGACAGAGCTCAGACCCTGAGTTCAAGCCCCACAACCAACCCAAAAAAATGCACTATACTCATAAATTGTTCTGTCAAATGGAACCCGCCCCCCCTCTTGTACAACTAAAGACAATAACAATCTTAATAAAATAATATAATAATAATGTTTGAAATCATACTATTTTCACCCCTTCCATTGGTCAGAGTAATTGAGGGTCCCCAAACCAGAAGTACTGAGCTGGGACTTGAACTCACACATCGGCTGAAGCTTTGACTGGTTATGACAGAAGGATGGCCAGTTGTGTGTAGAAAACCGCGATTTCCAGAGAACGACTGTTCCACTGAGCCAAGGGCTGTAAGAACTCCTGCCAAGTGCTGGAGTTTGACAGTCTGGCTGAAGTCTGAAGCTGTAAATCCCCAGGCCAGTGTTATGGAATAAAGAACACAGAGGAAGCAGAGACACGGGGCATGCGAAGCATGCCTTTACTCACTTATTTATGGAGGATGAGATATTAATCAAGGGCCCAGTCTTTCAACTGTCAGTGCCTTCTCCAATAGCAGCAGCATGAGGGAGCCAGGACTAAGGGGGAATCGAAGTACAATTCTTTTGCTTTCTCTAAGATTCATATCATGACCAACCTCCCTGCTGTAGGAAATCAGGGTTCAGGAAAGAGAGTAGGGGAAGGCCACCGGAGGGCAAAGAGGCAATACAGGAACTTAGAACCCAAACATTAAGGAGAGTTCAAATCATAGCATATGGCACACTCAAAGAGATGATCGCTGTTGGCAATGGTGGTGGTGGAGAAAGTGGCTTTCTGAAACCTTAGGCAAGTTGTCTCAATCTTTTATTTATCCATTCATTCATTTATTTATTCTTTTTTTGTATTCATCCATCCATCTATTCATTCATTTAGTGTGCCAGTACTGGGGCTTGAACACTGTCCCTTAGCTTTTTTGCTCAACAAGGCTGGCACTCAAGCCAATCGAGCCACAGCCCCACTTCCAGCTTTTGGGGGGTTCATCGGAGATGAGTCCCATGGACTTTCCTTCCCAGGCTGGCTTTCAACTGTGATCCTCAGATCTCAGCCTCCTGAGTAGCTAAGATGACAAGTGTTAAGCCACCAGTGCCCTGGGCAAGGTCACAAGTGCCTTTGTCTTTTACCTGGTGGGGAGAAAGCAGGTCACATGTGCCTGCTGAGCCCCACTTTTCAGAGTGGGAAGTCTGACCCTGCACACACAGAGGGGGTACCCCATACATACTCACGGAATGAGTGCTGTGTTAACCACAACCCACTGTTAAAGGTAACTGGAGAGTAGTTCAGCAGCCATCCCAGCATGGGTTAGGAAACCTGGGCAGGTGACAAGAGGCTCCTTACTACACTCATTAAGACAGTCGCCAAGGAGACCAGAGGTGTTTGCATGCCCAGAGGAGTGGATCTTAACCTCCCTCTCGGGAGGCCTCGCTGTTCCCTGTTCCCTGTTCCCAGTCATGGGTGTTGAAGTTTTAGCTCAGCTCGTCTGGCTGTGAGGTTTTGATTGAGTTGCTTAATCTTCTGGGTCCTTGATCTCCTTATCTCTAAAACTAGGATAATAGTCACACTTGCTTTGCATGATTGTTTTGTCTTCAGTGACAAGATGGAGGAATAGACAATATATTGGACTATTTTTTCCTTTTTCCTCCCTCCCACCCTTCTTTCCTTCTTTTTTCTTCCTCCTACCCTTCTTTCTCCCTTCTTCCCTTCCTCCCTTCCTTCCCTCCTTCTTCCCTCCCTTCTTTCTGTCCTCCTCTCTCCCTTCCTTGTCAATTGTGGGGCTTGAACTCCAGGCCTTGGCACTCTCCCTGAGCTCTTCAGCAATTCTTTGAGGCACAGCGCCACTTCTGGTTTTCTGCTGGTTCATAGGATGTAAGAGTCTCTTAGACTTTTCTGCCCAGGCTGGTTTTGAACCAAGATCCTCAGATCTCAGCCTGAGTAGCTAGGATTACAGGTGTGTGCCAGTAGCACCTGGCTACTACTCTTTTTGTTTGTTCGTTTGTTTAATGTTCTTGTGCCAGTAGTGGGGTTTGAACCCAGGGCCTTGTGCAACAAAGTTTAAACCTCCTTCCTGGACATTCAGTTCTCTTTGTCCATGTACCAGCTTCTCCGGTAACCTTCTGGGATATATAGCTGCCCTATGCAGGTGCATACATACATGCATGTGTAAGTTCTTATGCACATCCTCATGCGTGTGTGTGTAATTGAAACCATCTGTGTCCATTCTGTATGTCTTGGGAATATTCAAATGCACATCCAATGCATTCTCCACCATGCGAATCATGACTGTTGCATTCTGAGATAATGAGTTGAATTTTCTGCTATTCCTAGGTCAACCAGAATCACGGGGCAGAGAGAGAGGTAAAGAGAAAGAGAGAGAGAGCCCCTTGAGATGGTCTGCTTCAGCTTGCCTGTGTTCCAAATGGAGAAACTGAGGCCAAGTTGGGGAGACTGGTGGTTGAGTAGACATCCCTAAATTCTATAAGGAGCTAATTTAATTTAGATCAGGACAAAGCAGGCACCTGGAATCCTTGGCAGGTCTCCCTGGCCCAAACTCATTTCCATTTGGCAAGACCCAAAGCCATCTCAGCCAGATCACAGCAGGGAAGGCCTCGCTTGGGCCTTGTTAATGCCAGTGCCTGCCCTCTCCAAGCAGGCTGGGGGGAAAGAGATTATGTAAGTAGCTTGGTCATCAGAAAAGAGCCAGAGCCCTTGAAGTGCAGGCTGATTGGTGTGGCCCCAGAAGATTGCATTAGCATTGCTGGTTAACTCTTAGTTCAGAGATAAAAGAGCCACAAGCTGCATCCAATGCAAACGTGGGGCTGAGAGCAGAGGCCACACACATAGTCTCAGCTCCTCTTCCATGCTGGGCACTGCTCCTTCCCCAGCCAAGCATCCAGCATTGCTGCCAGGAATCTGTGCCTTCCCCTCTGGTGGGCAGGAAGGAGCCCAAGTCAAGTGAATGGGATTAGAAGGCTGGGGTTGGAGGCTTGGCTCAGTTGGTAGCTTGCTAGCCAATGAGAGAAAGTGTCAGGTATGGAGTTCCAGTCTCAGACCTAAAAAAAAAAAAAAACAAAAGTAAAGAAAATAGAAGGCGGGGCTGGGAATATGGCCTAGTGGCAAGAGAGTTCGATTTGTATACATGAAGCCCTGGGTTCGAATCTCCAGCACCACATATCTAGAAAACGGCCAGAAGTAGCGCTGTGGCTCAAGTGGCAGAGTGCTAGCCTTGAGCAGGAAGAAGCCAGGGACAGTGCTCAGGCCCTGAGTCCAAGGCCCAGGACTGGCCAAAAAAAAAAAAAAAAAGAAAAAGAAAGAAAATAGAAGGCAAAGCAGGGAAGCAAATTGAGAGAAAATGGGTCCTGTTGAGATAAATAGCTTTCAGCTTACACGTACCCACACACTCTCTCTCTCACACACACACAGATCATTCCTACACACTCATTTGATCTACACCACACTCCTGTTTAACCCACTCCCAATTCTTCACCTCGCCTTTTCTTTCCCTGTTCCTGAGGCTCCAACTTCCTCCAGAAACCTCCCTGCCAGTCCAGCTACACAGCTGCCTCTTTCCCTGTCTTTAAACAAAGCAATCCCATCTCCCCACCCCCACCCCCCTCGGTGGCCTGACAGCATCCAAAACGAAGAGAATCCCAGAACATCCACGCTGAGCACGCGTCACACGTGTCACGCAGGATGCCGCGGTGTGTTGCCTGGTAGACGAGGGGTGGGAGAGCGTAGGATGCTCTGGTGAACCATCACTCACACTTGGGTTCAAACCCTGTCTCTGTGGCTCGCTAGTTCCACATCCTGGCAAGTTGTTTGGCTTTCAGGGAGGGAGTCATTATAAAACAAGGACCTTGCCTCAGGCTTCTGAAGATGCCATAAGTGAGCACTGGAATATGAGCACTCCATTCTACTCTGTTTTTTTTCTCTCTAATGAATTCCATCCAGCCCCTCGCATGGTACCTGGCCCATGGAGAGAACTCAGTAACTATGTGTTGAATGAATGAAGTAAGAAGGGCAGTACTGATAAAGGTAGCTGCAATGGCTCAGGCTGTTTCCCAAAGCTCAACACTGCTAAGTCACATTCCCAGGCCCTACATTAATTTTTATAATCCTTGAACTAAAAGAAGGCAGCAGCTTTCCCTTGAGATGTCTTAGAGAAAAGTCTGTTTGCATCACCAACAGGTGCAAGAGGGAAGTGTGCTTTCTTTCTCAGTCAGTCCATCCAGCCATCTCTGTCTGTCTGTCTGTCTTTCTCTCTCCTCTCTCCTGTCTCTCTCTCTCTCTCACTCTCTCTCTCTCACCCCACACACTCACATATACACTTAACACATTCATCCCTACAGCAGGGTACTTTGCCACCTGTTGTGCTAGCCTCAATCCTGCACCTCAATGGTGATGTAATGCTATGAAAGGGGAATCGGATGTAATCTCCACACTAAGGCCTTTGCTGAGGAGTCATCACTATTACAGTCCTAGTGTGATATCAGCCCTTCAAGATGAGGTTGCCATCTTTACGACACTGCCCATCACCTAATGCAGTGCCTAGCATGCAACTAGTTCTCAGTAAATACTTATTTCTATTCTTTACTTTGTTCCTGCATGCCTGTGTATGTGTGTGCATGTGTTTGTGAGTGCACGTGTGTGTGTTGGTATTGGGGCTTAAATTCAGCACCTGTGCCCTCTCCTTTAGCTTTATTCGCTCAATGCTGGTGCTCTACCACTTGAGCCACAGCTCCACTTCTGTCTTTTTGGTGGTGCATCAGAGATAAGAGTCTCACACCTTCCTGCCCAAGCTAGCTTTGAACCATGATCCTCAAATCTCAGCCTCTTGAGCAGCTAGGATGACAGGCATGAGCCACTGATGCCTGGCACACTTTCACCATTTTGCTCGTTAAGCGGAGATGGATATCTCACAGACTTCTCTTCCTGGGCTGGCTTTGAACCTCCATCCTAGGATCTCAGCCTCCTGAATAGCTAGGATGACAAGCAAGGGCCAGTGGCTCCTGCTATCCTTCTGCTTTTGTTTCATCAAATATTTGGACAATCACACATCAGACTTCCTGATGCGTGGCTTTTTCTCCTTGTGTGATCGGTAGCGCCTTCTCTGGGCTTTGCCACATCTCACAAATTGGTTATTGGCAGATATTCCTAAGTGACGGGAACTGAGCCCACAGCCTTTGGCCTCTGCTGGGCCCTGGCTCCCCTCCACTAATTCTGAATCCCTTGAGGAGAGGAAATTAAATCTTGGGGGAAAAAATGCTTCTTTAAAATGCAGATGAGGGGCTGGGAATGTGGCTTAGTGGTAGAGTGCTTGCCTAGCATGCATGAGCCCTGAGTTTGATTCCCCAGCTCCACATACACAGGAAAAGCTGGAAGGGCGCCGTGGCTCAAGTGGCAGAGTGCTAGCCTTGATCAAAAGAAGCTCAGCGACAGTACCCACGCCCTGAGTTCAAGCCCCAGGACTGGCAATAAAATAGAAATTAAATTAAAATAAAGTAAAATGCAGATGACAAATAGACGCCAGTGATTCAAGTTACAATCCTAGATACCCAGGAGCCTGAGATTTAAGGATCACAATTCAAATCCAGCCCAGGAAGGAAAATCTGTGAGACTCTTATTCCCCAATTAACCACCCCAACACCAGAAATGGAGCAGTGACTCAAGTGGTAGCGCAATAACCTTGAGCACAATAGTTCAGGGGCAGTGCCTAGGCCATGAGTTCAAGCCTCAGGATTGGAAAAAACAAAAACAGGAGCAGATAACAAAATAAGTCTGTTTTATATTTAAAGAAACTGAGTCCGGGAGGGGGGAGGAGGATTACATTTGTGCAGAAGCCCCGAGTGAAGAGGGAGGGGTTCCTGGTCCACAGAAGCCCAGAGCAGCACTATCTCCCACATCCCGGACTTCTCCTGATGACAGGATGGGTGTGCTCAGGAACCCCGCTGAGCAAGGACAGGGCTGTACATTCCTCCACTGTTCCTGCTGTAGAGGGGCACCCATGGCAATAGGGGCCTTCCTGGTGGGGGAGGCAGGGAGGGTAATCTCCATCCATTTCAATGAAAGTCTTCGAGAGGAAAGGCACCTGAGCAAATTCCTGCGGGGTGAACTTGTGACCTGCTCCAGAGAAGGCCAAGTTCAAGACTGTCCACCAGGCAGACACAGCCCAGAGTGTAGGCGGCAGGGGTGGCACATAGAGTGGGTACTTACCCAGGTGGGATGGGAGAGTTGCCATTGGACCGATGGGGAAATCCAGTCCTGGAGGGGCAGAGAGCTAATCGTGGGAGGAATTCCCACCTCCAGCGTCTCTCCACTTCCTGCCTCCTACACCATCAGCCTGGCTTGACTGAGCAGTCACCATCATGCCTTGGAAATCTTCTTTCCAAGCTCCAAATTCCTGCTCTATTACATTGGAGGAGTTAGGGGACAGCGATACTTCTCAGCCTTGACCTCACCTCAGAAATCACCGTGGAGCTGGGTGCTGGTGGCTTGTGCCTGTAATCTTAGCTACTCAGGAGGCTGAGATCGATGGATCATGGTTTGAAGGCTGTCTAGGCAGGAAAGTCCATGAGACTCTTATCTGCAATGAATGATCTAAAAAGCCATAAGTGGAGCTGTTTCAAGTGGTAGAGTGCTAGCCTTGATCACAGAAAGCTCAGGGACAGTGCCTAGGCCCTGAGTTCAAGCCCTGGGACTAGCACAGCAAAAACAAAACAGAAGTTTGGTTCTGAGGTAAGGCTATTAAGATCATAGACACTCCACCTTCGTGAATGGCTTCACATTGGTTGGACTGAGTCTCACAGGAGCGAATCACCTTCTTGAGAGAGCAGATTGCCAGCAAGGTAGACCAATGCCTGTGTTTCACTCCTTCTGCACTTGACAATTTCCTTTCTATTTCTCTGCTAGGTTGTGATACTGCTGGGGAGGTCAGGGAGCTTATAGGGTGCTGGCACATGTTGTCTAAATCTTTAGACTCCTGGAATCAGGAGCCAAGCAAATCTTTATATTGTAAATAGCACAGACTCTGGTATGATATTACAGTCACAGCAAGTAGATAATAAGTTGCTATGCTATAATGACTTATTACTTGCTGTACAATGGTTTTTATTACTTTACAGTGTCCTCCTTTTATTTATTAAAGTGAATTTTTACCGGGAGCCAGACCCAAAGTTTCTGTTTCCACCATGTCTATAGCTTCCCTCCTCCTCTCCTGGAAAACATTTGCTACTGCTTGCATTCATGATTCTAGCCATCCTGACTGGAGTGAGAGGACATCTTAATCCTGTTTTGATTTGCATTTCCGTTATGACCAGGGATCGGAGCATTTCTTTATGTATTTATTGGCCATTTGCACTTCTCTTGACATGTCTCTGTTCCATTCTTTTGCCCATTTATTAATTGGGTTGCTGATTCTTTGAGACTTCAGTTCCTCGAGCTCCCTGTAGATTCTGGTTATTAATCTCTTGTCAGATGTCTAACAGGCAAAGATTTTTCTCGTATTTTGCAGCCTGTCTTTTCAGCCTCATGAGTATTTTCTTAGCTATGCAGAGTTTTAGCTCGATGTCAGTTAGCTCAGTGTCATATTTACAGAGCTACTGGAGTTGTATTTAGGAAGTTACCACCAATGCAGTTATGTTCTAGTGTTTTCCCTGTTCTTTCCTGTAGTAATCTCAAAGTTTCAGACCTGACATAAGATCCTCAATCTCCTTGAATTGCAACAAGTTCAAGTGAGGTTTTCCTGGCATGAAGAAGCTGTTTTCTCTCCATCACACACTTTGGGTTCCTTGATCCAAAGTCAAATGACTGTACGTGCATGGTTTTATTTCTGGATCTTCTAATCTGTTCCACTGGTGCACTCACTGTGGAAATCAGTATGGAGGTTCCTCAAAGAAACTGAAAATTGAATGACCATCTGACCCAGCAATATAACTCATGGATATATATCTGAAAGGATGTAAATCAGGAAATAGTAGAGGTGCCCACACGTCCATGTTCATTGTAGCAATGTTTGTTCATAATAGCCAAGCTAGGGAAATAGCCCAGATGCCCTACAACAGATGAGTGCATTAAAAAGTGTGGATATATATATATATATATATATATATATTACATATATAATAGCATGTATAATAATATATTCAATACATAATGCTGCTATTATTACATTATCAAATATTATGTATATTACATTTAGTAACATGTATAATATGCATGAGTCTAGAAGTATTTACATATAATAACTATATGATAGATCATATATAATTATATAATTTATTATAATTGTATATAATTATATATTTAGATATTATTTGTATTTATAGAATTCATATATGTTATTATATTAATATAGTGTACAGTTATAAATTATTATACTGCAAATTATTATAATATTATATACTATATTGTTATATGGTACATAATTGTATATTGTTTATTAGTGGTAGTATTAAGCCACAAAGGAGAAGGGAATTATCTTGTTTGTAAGGAAATGGATCTGCAAGCTATCCTATTAAGTGAAGTAAGCTGAATTCAGAAGGTCAAAGGTCATGTTTCCTCTCATATGTGAATACTAGACCAAAAATATAAATATAGACATAAACACATTTAGAATCATATATATATATATATGTGTGTATACATAGTTATATATACATACAAATGTGTATAGGTATGTATGTGTGTATCTATACCTAAACAATCTGATTAACGCGTGGTATATACTTGTATGAGATACCGTGGCAAACCTCTTTGAACATTTAATACGTACTTTAACACACACGACTATTAGAAAGTTGAAACACGTTCTGTCTGGGTCTAAGTGCTAGTAGGAGGTAGGCAGCTCACGGAGAGGACGGAAGAATGTGAAGATGGCCAAAGGACTTTATGTGCATGCTGAGAGCTTTCTGAGGGTGCTGAGACACATTAGGAAGGGGGAGAGGAGCAGGTGTGTGACGGAGTGGCCGACTCTGATCAAGAGCCATTGTACGAGGAAGTGGACAGTTAAAAGGAAACACCCTTGCATAGCGAATTGATGCTAACTGAAAAACAGCTGCCTGCCAAGAAACACCAACAACAGCCCGTGTATCTCACATTTACCGTGTCTCTTAATTGCCTCGTGTACTGTTATGCTTGATTTAATCTCATGTTATTTAATTCATCAAGATCCTCGCAGCAGCAGGTGAACAAAATATATGTGTATGTGCACGTGTGTGTTATATTATACATAGATTATATATACACACATGTATATGGTATATAAGTATGTTTATCTATATAATATATAAAATATAAGAGAAATGTGTTTTTATATGTAATATGTAAATATATTTAAATATATGCATATATATATACATGTATATACATATTCCCCATGGTCTAGCTGTACAATCTAGGTTTGTGTTAATCACTTCATGCTGCTCTGAGAACAAGGAATGGCCCAATAGAACACACATTCATCGCTAAGTGACACATGGCTGTAGATCTTTCCTCAGTTAAATCTTCAGATGAGACCTCATCCCTGGCTGACATCTCGATGGCAGCCTCAGAGAAGACCCAGCGAATCCATGCCCAGACCCCTGACCCACAGAAACTCTGAGATCTGACCTGTGAGCCAGTTCAAGCTGCCAAATGTATATTCTTGAGGAGATAGATACCAAGTCCTTCATCTCACCAAAGAAAGAATTCATAGACACACAGAGGGGTCTTTCACCGAGCAGTTTCATTTAAGCATAGCGACTTCTTTCATAAAGAAGAAGTGATTATAAAGCAATAACACACACACACACACACACACATACACACACACACACACACACACACACAAAGGGAATAAAAAGCCAGATAGCTTGACCAACTTGTCAATGCTCAGAGCCCCCAGTCTTAGGCATTGATTAGTCTAAGGATACGGGCATCATTGTGCAGGTTGCTAAGAATTTGGGAAACAAGGTATAGTTTCCTTAATAAAGTCACTGCAGAGCCTCCAAGATCGTATTAGAGGTGTGGTGGGTGCATGAGACCTGAACTAGAATGAGATGTTAGTCTCTGGGCTAGACTCCAAAACTGGAAAAGTCCCTGTTGGGCTCGTTGTTGGTGGTGATTGACTGTTGAACCAGAAAGTGCACTGAGGGGTTGGTGGTATGGTTAGGGTGTTAGGGCACCAGCAAATGAGCAAAAGTGTCAGATTCCAGAGTTTCATTCCTGGTATTGAACAAGAAGAGGAAAGAAAGAATGAGAGAGAGAGTCAGAGAGAAGGAGGAGGGGGAGGAGGAGGAAAGAAGGAAGGAAGGTAGGGAGGAAGGGGAAGGAAGGAAGGAAGGAAGGAAGGAAGGAAGGAAGGAAGGAAGGAAGGAAGGAAGGGAGGGAGGAAGAAAGGAAGAAAGGAAGGGAGGAAAGAAGGAAGGAAGGAGCCCTTTTAGGGTTGGAGGCATGGCTTGGGTGGTAGCATCAGACAATGAATGAGAGAATCAGATACTGAGTTGGAGTACCAGTCACAGACAACCAAAACAAAAGGAAACCAGAAAATGGACTGGCCTGTAGTCAGTCATTACTCCAGAGCAATGACAGGTATTTGGCAAAATGAGCCAGCCAGGATATGGAGCTGGTTCCTGACTCCTTTGTATAATTGGCACTCCCCTTCTACCTACCTACCCCACACCTGCGGTAATCTTGTTACCACATGGTCGATAAATCCACTGAGCCTGTCTCATCCAAGTACCCAGTCCTCAGCATCTAGTGCTGCTAGTACACAAACACATCTCAGGTGACCCAAAGATGTTTGGCAAGGCCTTGAATTCATCCCAGGAATGCCAAGACGGTTTCTGAAGCTCACATTTCCCCAGCCCTCTGTCCTTTCTTCTTCCTAGCCACAAGCTAATAGCTCTGCTTTCAGTGTCAGACCGTCAAGCAAGGTTTGTGAAAGGAAAGCTTTTGCTCCAGGAAGGGCACGTGGGAAGTACTCAGCTATTATAATGATTACTGTGATCTGGCTTAATGAAATCTGGTCATTAAATAACAGTTTGCAGAGTGTGGATTGTAATGGTTATCGATAGGAATATTTCCTTTACCTGAGACGTGCCTGCTCTGTGCTCTAGGCAGAGGAAGGATCCATAATCGTTACAAAGATGCCTAAGATGCCATAGCCTGCTGAGATGACCTTGAGGTGACATTATTCCTTGGTGACAGCCTGCACCTGGACTCACCTATGAACTCAGCTATAAGGCCTGTTCAGGTCTGTTGCTTAAAGCTACTGGGAGACAAGTTCTGCCCAGGCATTAACTCCTACTATGCATGTGTGGTGTCTGTCTGTCTGTCTATCTGTCTGTTTGGAGGCTTAAATTCAGGGCCTGAGAGCTCTGTTCCTTAGCCTTTTTGTTTGTTTATTTGTGCAGGTCCTGGGGCTTGAACTCTGAACTTTTGTGCTCATGGCTAGCACTCTACCACTTGAGCCACAACTCCACTTCTGACTTTTTAGTAGTTAATTGGAGAGAAGAGTCTCATGGAGCCAGGTACCAGTGGCTCATGCCTGTCATCCTCAATACTCAGGAGGCTGAGATCTGAGGATCGCAGTTCAAAGCCAGCCCAGATAGAAAAGTCTATGAGATTCATTTCTCTAATTAACCACCAGAAAAACAGAAGTGACGCTGTGGCTCAAAGTGGTAGAGTGCTAGCCTTGAGCAGAAAGAGCTCAGGGACAGTGGCCAGGCCTTGAGTTCAAGCTCCCATGACTGATCAAAAACCAAAAAATGAGTCTCATGGACTTTCCTGCCTGGGCTGGCTTTGAACTGAGATCCTCAGATCTCAGCTTACTGAGCACTAGGATGAAAGGCATGAGCCACCAGTGCCCAGTTGTGGCTCGACCACTCGAGCCACACTTCTATTTCTTGTTTTTGGTTGTTTGTGTTTGTTTGGGGGGGGCGGGGAGTGTCGTTCATTGGAAATAAGAGTCTCACCGATTTTCCTGCCCAGAGTGGCTTTGAACTATGTTCCTTACATCTTAGCTACTTGAGTAGCCAGGTGCTTAGCTTATTAGTTATATTTTGTGGTCTGAACAGCAACAGATTTCCACCAATGAGAATTCAAATACACCTCACTCTCCCTCCCCACATCTGGCCCCATTCCAGGTGGCAGAGCCCGTCTCTGCAGGTCAGAGGAGGCTCAGCATGCCATGCTACCAGATTTTCCAAGGCCATTCAGGAAGTGAGGCCCTGATAGACCATGACACACTGGTTCAAGGCGATCACAGAGGCCCCTGCTCGGTTTCAGGGCAGCTCATCACAAACACCACTGGCTGCCACTCTGATAAAATTCAAGTAAATCCAATGAAACTGGGTATTGCCTGGAGGCCTGCGGACACCTGCTGGGAGTCCCTGAGGACAGGCTGGGCCTCTTTGCTCACCCTCACTCTGCCCCGTTTGAGCCTCAGTTTCCTCGTCTGCCCTTGATTGATTCTCAGGCTCCTTCATTGCTTGCACCAGAGCTACAGGTTCTGGGTTCAAGTCCTCCTGATAGCTGGGTCTGTGGACAGGGGTCATCCCAGGGGTGGGGGGGGGAGATGTGATCACTGTTTCAGGGTCTCGGGGAGGTACCCCAAGTGGGACTCAAACCCATGTCCCTCCACAGTCCACCTCGCAGAGACTGTCTCAAGCAAAGATGGATTTACTGGGGAAGTAAAAAGCGAACTGATCGGCCAGGAATGCAGCACAGGCTCTGGAGCTGAAACTGCGACCCCTAACAGTCTTCGAGCTGGGGTTTATAAAGGTGAAAGCATGGCACAGATGTAGGGGGTTGACATAGGGGTACAGCAAGCAAGCCATTTACAGAAGCAGAATTTTGCAGTCGGGTTGACCTAATATTTAACTTCATTTGAACAATGGCTACCATATTTATCCTAACCAAGATGGAGTCAGCTCTACTTCCCCCAACATTTTCTACCATGTTTCCCTAATCAAGATGGAGTCAGCTCTACTCCCTCCAAAATCCACCCCCCTCAGTTTCTTTCAGCCTAGTCAAATCCTTGACACATTTCATTAACAGAGAGCTAGAGCAAGAGCAAGAGAGAGCAGGAAGGAAGGAAGCTAAAGATGGAAAAGAAGGGAAGGAAGAAAGAAAGTGTAAGGCTGAGACAAACTATCAATACAATCTAAATAATTTAGGTAGCCAGAAGTCAGTGGGGCTAGGATACTTTGAGTCACTATTCAAAATGTACCTATGGCCCTGCCTAAATAATTGAGCTTGAATAAAACTGTTTTACTTCCCCACACCCAGGGAGTTCAAATCAGTCCCTCTCAGCCACAGCCAACTATTAACAATGTTACTAGCAGCTATTCTAAGAAAATGCCAAGGACTTAGACTCTAGGACAAAGATCTCAACCCCACTTTTTGCGGTAAACTCCCCAGTTTCAGCCAATCAGCAGGTGGTGAAGAAGGACTCAAGGTCTAGCTGCTGCTTCAGGCAGCAAGATAAGGGCTAGACAGCCCTGCAGGATGGCACATATGTCATGAGGGCCTGGACCATCGAGCTTAAGTGACAGCCCCCATGAGCCAGCCAATCACCTTTTCCAGACCTGTTCCTCCCACCAGTTGCACCAACCAGCTTTTAAAATTGTTTGATTATTTTCCCGTGGCATAATGTAATTTGCTGTATGACACTATGGTGCATGAAATGCCCCTGACAACCCTATAAAAACCCTGCTAGAAAGGGCGGGGCTCTCAATCCAGATCTGCTTCGTTGGTGAAGGCTGTGAGTCCAGGCTCGAGCTTGCAATAAAGACTCTCGTGTACTTGCAATGGAATCAGCTCCTTGGTGGTCTTTGGGGACCCCTGAAATCAGGGATTACCAAAAGGAAACCCAAGTAACAAGACCAATCTTAAGTCCAATCTTGTAGCCAGGTACTGGTGACTCACACCTTTAAACCTAGCTACTCTGGAGGCTAAGAACTGAGGATAGAGGTTTAAAGCTGTCTGGGGCAGGGAAAGCTGTCAGACTCTTATCTCCAATTAACCAGCAAAAAGCTAGAGTGGAGGTGTGACTCAAGTGGTTATAGCACCATCCTTGAGCAAAAAAAACAAACAAAAACAAAGACAGTAAGGGTGAGTGTAAGGCTTCCAACTTAAACAGAAGGCAATAGTAAAGCTGTAAGTCCTCCGTACCAATTTTTGAGGGGCTGTGGAGAAGCCCCCAGCCACACAGCCCCAAATGTACCTGATCAACTAGGTCTGGTCATAAATCACCCAACCAAAGCCAAAGCCTGCGTTCACTCTCTGCCTCTTAAAACTGTCTATCTTTCAACTAGGGGAGTTGGCTGCCAGTTCCAACATTTGTCTCCCACCTTTCCTCCTCCTACCTCATCTGGTCATCCAGTTGCCCCTCTCTGTCTGTCCCTGCCTCCCCAAGTATTCCCCTGCCTCTCATTCAAGATGATGCCTCTCTCTTCCCATCCTCTCTCTGCCTCCATGAGTAGCTGCAGCCATAGATCTAGGATCCCAGCTGGGCTATCGATCTCTCCCTTTATAGTTCTTCTCTCCCTCTTGCTTTAAGAATGCTTTTATGGTGGCTTCCAGCACAAACAGATGTTGGGGCTTGTATGGGGGCTGGGGGGGCAGGAACTCTCTGGAAAGTGTTGGGCTGGCATTCCTTCAATTCTTCTTTCCTCTGCAATACAAGAGGAGTCTGGGAAGAAATGCATCCATTCATTAACTCATTAAGCAATCAAGTTATATGCCAGTCACTGAAGTAGGTGCTGTGAAGAGAGCAATAAGTAACACAGTTCTCGTGGAATGTGTAATCTAACAGGCAGAAGTAGATATTCATCTACTAGCTTCTCCACTATCCATAATAACGAATCATTCAAGTCACAAATGGTGACCAGTGCTCCGAGCAACAGAGCCTAGGGCTCTAATAACAACATTTGTTAGATACTTGGCACTGTGCTAAGCATTTCCCATCATTTTTCTTTCTTTTTTGGGCATGGGGTGGAAAATATCAGTACTGGGGCTTGAACTCAGAGCCTTACCTTCTCATTTATCATTTTTGTTCATGGCTAGTACTCTACCACATAAGCCACAGTTTTACTTCCAGGATTTTGCTGGTTAATTGGAGATTAAGTCTCAGGGATTTTTCTGCCTGGGCTTGTTTTGAACCTAGCTCCGAAGACCTCAACTTCCTGAGGATCAAGATGACCAGAGTGAGCATCTTTGGCCAGCTCCCTTTCTTTTCTTTCTTCCTTCTTTTCCTTAACCAAGATTTCCACAATCCTATCTTACAGATGGTGACACTGAAAAACAGAGTGGGTAAGCAACTTGCTCATAAGCACACAGCTTGTAGTGGTAGCAAAAGTACTAGTATTCAATGTCCTGAATCACAAATGAATGTGTGTCTAAAGGCCCTGTGACTTAAACTCCTAAGCAACATGGGATTTGATAGAAAAGTAAAGTGCGTGAAGGTGACAGGAGGCAGGAAAACGTTTCTCCTGCTTATACGAACTGGTGATCTAGGAAAGGAAGAATAATCATGTTATGTTACCTGGTACTGGTGGCTTGTGCCTGTATCCTAACTACTCAGCAAGCTTAGATCTGAGGATCACAGTTCAAAGCCAGCCCCAGCAGGAAATTCTTTCAGACTCTTTATCTTCACTAAACTACAAAAAAAAAAAAAAAAAAAAAAAAAGTTCCTAAGTAGAACTGTGAGTCAAGTTGTATAGTGCTACCTATGAGGAAAAAAGCTCAGGAACAGCACCCAGGCCCTGAGTTTAAGCCCCAGAACTGGCACAAAACAAAACAACAACTCAAAAAGACCATGTGTGTTCTCTATGGCTCTTCCAGTGTTAACACTGTGCCTGACGTGGAATGAATGGACAATTGTTAAAGAATGGCCAAGTCAAATGACATGGAAATGATTGCAAATAAACGAAGCCAGGTGCTGGTAGCTCACGCCTGTCATCCTATCTACTCAGGAGGTTGAGATCTGAAGACTGCAGTTTGAAGCCAGCCAGGGAAGGAAAATCTGTTAAGGCTCATCTCTAGTTCACCATCCAAAACCCAGAAGTAGGGCTGTGGCTCAAAATGGCTTGCATTGAGCCAAAGAGCTCAGGGACAATGCCCAGGCTCTGAGTTCAAGCCTCATGATGGATTAAGAAAACAAACAAACAAAGAGGAACAGATGGAACCCATGTTTTTCCAAACTAGGAATTTATGGCCCAAATAACTATATTTCTTTTCTCACCCTCCCCTGCCCCCCACCAGCCAACAGCATGGAGATACCCTGCCCCCCCCCCCCACTTTTCTGGAAAACTTTTCTTTCTTTCCATCCGCATACTCAAACTATTTCTCTGCTGTAACCCAAGAGTCTATTAAGATATCTGGTTAGTTGTATTTGTTTATTTTTCTTCTCCCATTTTTGGAAGCTTCAATTAGGAGCTGAATCTGATCTAGAAACATTACCTCTTGTTAAATGCCTTTTGTAAACAGTCCCCAGAGGACTCCTCTCTTTGAAGTCTGTTTATGAGCCTTGGTGCTGAGTAAATTGTCCACCACTTTCATGATAATTACACTGGAACAGACACATTGCTCCTGGAGTCTGTTTCCTAATGGAGGAAACACAGCCTGTTCTTATTTATGCTCTTGTAGAGAATGTGCTCAGCCTTCCTGCCTTTTGTTTTATGTTTTTTTTCCCCTTTGTCTGCACAGCTGACTGTGGGATTTTTTTTTTAATCTCTGAAGCAGAAAGATGGAAGGCATGTTTGGGAGAACATTTCCACAGGAAATTTGGCCAGGAGGAAACCTTGGGCTCAGGGGATGGTTCCTGGAGGCTTCTAGTACATTGCATAGTTTTCCCAGTTCCAGAAAAGCCATGATGCATCCAAGGACCAATTAGCAACCTCAGGACAAAACAAGTGCAGAAGCTGAGTGCCAGTGGCTCTTGCCTGTCATGCTAGCTATTTGGGAGGCTGAGATCTGAGGATCACAGTTCAAAGCCAGTCCAGGTAGGAAAGTCAGTGAGACTCTTTTTTTTTTCCCCTTTGGCCAGTCCTGGGGCTTGGTCTCAGGGCCTGAGCACTGTCCCTGGCTTTTTCTTGCTCAAGGCTAGCACTCTGCCACTTGAGCCACAGTGCCACTTCTGGCCATTTTCTGTATATGTGGTGCTGGGGAATCGAACCCAGGGCCTCATGTATACAAGGCAAGCACTCTTGCCACTAGGCCATATCCCCAGCCCCATCAGTGAGACTCTTATCCTCAATTAAATACCCAAGTAGCCAGAATTGGGGTTGTGGCTCAAGTGGTAGAGTGCTAGCCTTGAGCACAAAAGGAATACCACAATAACAAGAAAGTTTAGAATTTGAAGGGGCTTCTCTCTGGAATTTGGCAATGCCTGGCTCCTGGTGTGCCCTCTTTTCAGTCCCAGCTTGGCCCCATATCTTATACTTTTGGGGGGGGGGCCGTCCTGGGGCTTGGACTTAGGGCCTGAGCACTGTCCTTGGCTTCTTTTTGCTCAAGGCTAGCACTCTGCCACTTGAGTCACAACGCCACATCTGGCTGTTTTCTATATATGTGGTGCTGAGAAATCAAACCCAGGGCTTCATGTATGTGAGGCAAGCACTCTACCACTAGGCCATATTCCCCGCCCATTTTGACGCTTTTGAGTTGAAAGCCCTTGAAATTCTGCCCACAAACCCTGCAAATCTCCTTGGTCCCTTTCAGGCTAGGCAGAATTATTTAGGGAGCTCTGTCTTGCCTCTCTTGTTCCAACCATGAGTTCTATCCAGCCATCTCTTGCCTTGTACTAGCAACTGATCATGGCCTGGGACCGGAGAGGACTGAGAGGCAGTTCATCCCAGAGCAAATGACGCAAAGGAAAAGGAAATGAGAGATTGAGCTTTCACTCCAGCCTGCAGAGCAGAGAGAAGGGAAGAAGGTCACCTCGGTGATTAGATCCTAACTGGCTCCCTATCTTGCCTGAAAGTTGCCCATGAAATCTCATCATCTTTGGAGCTTAAAAACAGTCCTGTGTGATCACATGTGGATGATAAGCAAAAGTGATTATCAAGGTGCAAAATAAGACTAGTGACTTCTAGCTCACCTGTTGTTTGGCAAGTTTTTTGGGGGTGGCCTCAGTCCAGAAACTTGAGGTGGGCTCCAGCCATCTTTGTTTAGTAAGGACTCCTGATGAGTCTGAGCATTCAGACTTAGACTCTAATGAAGACATGGGAGAGTCATAACTACTTCAGAGAAGAAAGTGTGAAAGTCATGCTCCACAATGCATACTTATTCAGTCTCTTGGTAGGGTCTCATGCTTTTGCCTATCCCCAACTTGGGTGCTAGGCACTGGAGATTCAACACTTGCTTGTCTTCTTTATCTGCTCACAGCCGAGCCAAGTAGACAAGTAAATGGACTCCTGTAACAGCATGTGACAACTGCTGACATCCTCAATAGAAGGCCCCAGGACATGGTGTGGACAAATCCCTGAGATTGCTCAATATAATATTCCTGCTGGCAAAAACTCTCCTGGACCAAATTTTTCTAGTCAGGATCCTCCGGGCCCTCTTCTCTACGAGACCTCCTGCTTGGCCTTCAACTCATCATCCGTCTGCCCAGCAACTCTGAGTCCTGATCATCTTTGTTATCTGGTCAAATTCGGAATCCCTTAATGTGGATTAAGATTTATGAATGTGAATTCATATTTTCTCTCTTTCTCTCTCTCACTCGTGTGTGTGTGTGTGTGTGTGTGTGTGTGTGTGTGTGTGTGTGTGTATCCTGGAGCTGTTACTGAGCGTTTTTGCTCAAGGTTTAGTGCTCTACCACTTGAGCCACCGCTCCACTTCCTGCTTTTTGGTGGTTCATTGGAGATAAGAGTCTTACAGACATTCTTGCCTAGGCTGGCGTTGAACCCTGATCTTCAGATCTCAGCCTCCCAAGTAGCTAGGATTATAGGTATGAGCCACAAGCACCCACCAGGTATTTAAATTCTTAAGGAGTCTCCAAACCCTGATGTCTTTTTTTTTTTTTTTGCCAGTCCTGGGGCTTGGACTCAGGGCCTGAGCACTGTCCCTGGCTTCTTTTTGCTCAAGGCTAGTACTCTGCCACTTGAGCCACAGCGCCTCTTCTGGCCATTTTCCAGATATGTGGTACTAAGGAATCGAACCCAGGGCTTTATGTATAGGAGGTAAGCATTCTTGCCACTAGGGCATATTCCCAGCCCCCCTGATGTCTTCTTTTAGTGATTGTTTCTCCATTGACCTCTTCCTCCTCTCCTGGGCTGTGTTTGCTGTATTGGGAGTTGAGGTCAGTACTACTTCCCTATTGAAACACCCTTGTGCTTATGGCCCTGAGAAAAACCTTCTTCGCTTTCTTTTTTCTCGGACTAGTGCTTGACCTCAGGGCCTGGGCACTGTTCCTTAGCATTAAATGCTCAGATTTTAGCACACTACCCCTTGAGCTGTAGCTCCACATCTGGCTTTCTGCTGAAGGTAAGAGTCTCATGGACCTTCCTGCCTAGGCTGGCAACCTCCTGAGTAGACCTTACTACTCAGTGTCAGAAGAGAGTTTGTCCCTGAGCTCTTCAGCTCAAGGCTAGTGGCTATCACTTGAGCCACTGTCTCACTTCTGGCATTCACTGGTTGACTGGCGATGAATCTCACGGATAGCTTTGCACCTGCATCCTAAAATCTCAGGTTCTTGAGTAGCTAGGGTTACAGGGGTGAGCCATCTGTGCCTGACTGGACTTTATTTCTGACATCCTTCAACTGTTGGGTTTTTCACAGGTGACACATAGATTCCTTGGGCTCCCATCAGAAAGTCTACTTTGCAGATAACAGAACAGCCACTGCCTCAGAAGGGGAGAGGGCCAGAAGCCTGTGTGGAGTGAGTTCTTAAGGGGATGGGGGTGGGGGGAGTTGCTGGTTGGCCAGGCCAGGTATATGAGCTGAGACAACCTTGGTGTGAGGTCATTTTGCACACCCAGTGTCTCACTGGGGAAGCACTTCCTGACAGCTGCTCCAGAGTGATTTGCCTTCAATTTCCATTTTATAGCTCCTTCTTTCTTTCTCAGCAGGGGCCTATGTCTCTGAAGTCAGGCTGACATTGCAGG
The DNA here is from genome assembly GCF_023159225.1 of Perognathus longimembris pacificus. Classification (NCBI taxonomy): domain Eukaryota; kingdom Metazoa; phylum Chordata; class Mammalia; order Rodentia; family Heteromyidae; genus Perognathus; species Perognathus longimembris. The sequence continues at coordinate 19,992,037 of NC_063182.1, read as the reverse complement.
CCACAATTACCTTGCCTTTCCCTTGCCTGAGATTTCCTGGTCATCCACCCCTCCCCCCACACACACACTCAGAGCTCAGTTTCTCTGCATTCATTCCTTGGCACAGATATTTATTTGTCAAGCACCTGCTCCTGCTGGTGTTCTACTGGATGGAGATGGATAATAAGAAAAATCCAAGATTGTCTTTCCACTCTTCAACTCCCAAATGACTCTACATAAGCAATCAACAATTGTTTGCAGAGTAGGAAGATGGAATTGAGGTTTGAGTGAATTCTTTAAAGCCCCAAAAGTCCCTAACACACAACTACACATCAGCACGTGTGGGTCTAAAATAGGTGGACAGAGACAGGGGGATTCAGTGATATGAATCCTCATCAATCATGCTAAGAAGTCAATAGATAATGTCTCCAGTGGGTAAATCAGGGAGCAGAGGTAATCCATCTCTGACAGGACCCACCAGAGTGTGGTTATTAAACGTGCTCTCAGGGGTCTGGAATCAGACCTCCTGAGCTAGATACTCATTTCTGTTGCTCATGAGCTGTGTGATCTTGGGCTGATCACTTAACTCTCTGACATCTTGATTTTCCATTTGTAAAATGAATGTAGGAAACAGTACCTTGTGAGTGCTGGACACAGCAATGTACACCAAAGGCTTGGCATGTGACAAGTATATTTAGAAAATATTAGCCAAGGAGCTGGAAGTATGGCTCAGGTGGGAGAGCGCCAGGCTGTGAACCAATGTATCAGATATCAAGTTGGAGTCCTGTTCTCTGACAAAAGGCAAAAAGGAAATGTTAGCCAAGCTGGGTGTTGGTGGCTTCTGCCTGTATTCCCAGCTACTTGGGAGTCTGAAGTTTAGAGGATTATGGTTCAAAGCCAGTCCAGGTAGAAAAATTTGCTAGACTCCACCTCCAAAATAACCAGATAAAAAGCTGGGGGCAAGGAATGTGGCCTAGTGGTAAAGTGCTTGCCTAGCATGCATGAAGCCCTAGGTTCAGTTCCTCATAAATACAAGAAATAAATACAATTTTTAAAAAGCAGGGATGCAGACATCTCAAATAGTAGAGTACAAGCACAGTGCCCAGAGTTCAAACCCCAGTACTGAAAGAAAAAAGAAAGCAAGAAAAGAGAAGAAAGGAAGGTAAGACAGAGAGAAAAATATTAACCAGGCTACAAGCATTTAGTATAAGATGTCTGTATTATTTCATTTTATAAGCATATGAACATATCACATTACTAAAAGTAAAATGTAAATATATACATATAAATTGAGTGATTAGAAAACTAGACCTTTAGGCCCAAGCATATCCTTTATCCTTTTTTTTTTTCCCTATGCTGGTCTTAGGGCTTGAACTCAGGGCCTACGTGCTGTCCCTGAGCTTTTTTGCTCAAGACCAGCACTACTGCTTGAGCCACAGCTCTACTTCTGGCTTTTTGGTAATCAACAGGAGATAGGAGTGTCATGGACTTTCCTGCCCAGGCTGGCTTCTGAACCATGATCCTCAGATCTCAGCCTCTTGAGTAGTAGGATTACAATGAGCCATGATACCTGCCTAGTTCTTTCGTTTTTTTCCGTACCAAACTCTTACACATTCAAATGTCAACTTTCTGTGATTTCTTCCACATGACTTCAAGGCAGAGTAAGTTTCTTCCTCTGGTTTTCATGGCAGTAGCTTGTACATTCTTCCAATAAGACAATTATCACATTTGGGTCAAGTTCTGTCTGTTCAGATCCGCGTGATCAAGGACTTGATGGACTAGATCAGGGGCCAGCACATGGTTTGTGTTTGTGCAAGTGTGCGTGTGTGTTTGCCGGTGTTGAGGCTTGAACTCGGGACAAGGGCACTGTCCCTGAGCTTTTGTGCTCAGAGCTAGTGCTCTGCCACTTGAACTGCAGTTCCACTCTCCTCTTGCGGTGGTTAACTGGAGATCAGAGTCTCATAGACTTTCCTGGTTAAGCTGGCTTTGAACCACCATCCTCAGATCTCAGCCATCTGAGTAGCTAGGATTACCAGCACGGGCCACCAGCATCCAGCAGTTCACATTTTATGCATCAGTATAATTCCCGAATCCTTCTACAGTGGCATGGGCCTGCTGTTTTGTGGGTGGAGCTGTGGGATGGGGGGTTCTGAGAAGGAACAGAAACCAGTTTATCACTGTGCTGAATGTGGATTAGTCATGGTTTAATCAACTCTGGGGTGGTGTAATATACATACGAAGTTAAGTAAATGCTGAAGAACAATTCCACTTTTAATATTGAATTGTCAGTGCTTCTATATACTCATCATCTCCTGCTGTCTGTTTTCTACTTGAGGCTACATGGGGCTGTGGACTCAGAGTTAGTTATTGGGGCTCCCAATAACTCTTCAGCTTCTGTGAATTTATCAAGCCTTCACATCTTCATAAGGAAGTTTCATCAGCTCAAATTTCTAAAATCAAGACTAAAATGACCCCTGCCCCAGCTTGTAATTACCATGAAGGACAGTGAGCCCAGATCTTGCAAATTTATGCACTGGTCCTTGGGCTTGAACTCAAGGCCTGGACTCTGTCCCTGAGCTTTTTTGCCCAAACCTAGCACTCTACCATCTGAACCACAGCTCTACTGCTGCCGCTTTGGTGGTTAATTAGAGGTCAAAGTCTCATAGACTTTCTTGCCCTGGCTGGCTTCAAACGTCTGTCCTCAGATCTTCAGCCTCCTGAGTAGCTAGGATTACAGGTGTGAGCTACTGGCATGCAGGAGATCTTGCAAATGTTAAGAGAAGTTAGAAGTGTTGTTAGGCACCAGTGGCTCACGCCTGTAATCCTAGCTATGCAGCAGGCTGAGATCTGAGGATGGAGATTCAAAGCTAGCCTGAGCAGGAAAAGTCTATGAGACTCTATTCTTTAATAAACTATTCACAAAAAGCTGAAAGTGGCTCTGTAGCTCAAGTGGTAGAGTGCTAGCCTTGAACACAAAGAAGCTCAGGGACAATGCCCAGGCCCTGAGTTCAAGCCCCAGGACCAATACAAAAAAGAAGAAAAAGAAGAAGAAAAGAAGGAGGAGGAGGAAGAGGAAGAGGAGAAGGATTCACTTTCATGCTATAGAACCAGATCTAAACAAAGCTACTGATTCTGAAATTATTTTTAATTAGCTCAAGACTAAAAACAATTCCAAATAATCTATCCATAGGGGATTATCTGAACTTCGCTCACATCATGGAGTATTTTGCAGCTGGAAAAAAAAGAATAAGGCAACCTGTATTTATGTGAAATGATCTCCAGGATCATTTATAAAACAAAAACAAGGTGTAGCCCAATGTACAGAAAATTGTTTGAAGCTGACGCCAGAAGGCATTTACACAGCACACTGCTTGGTCCGACTTTTGCTGAGGGAGTAGGAAAAACAGAGAGAGAGAGAGAGAGAGAGAGAGAGAGAGAGAGAGAGAGAGAGAGAGAGAGAGAGAGAGAGAGAGAAATAGAGACAGAGACAGAGGGAATTCAGTAACAAGGGACAATAGGGTCATTGGCTAAACTATGTCTCCCTTGGTGAAGAGCTTAGGAGAGTTAGCATAATGGAATGTTTTTTTCTGAACTTGGATTCCAACACTATTGGGCTCTAATACTAGATCTGCTCCTAAGAACCAGAATGTCTTTGCTCCTTCCTCTTACCTAAGACAATTGTTATACATGCATTTTATTTATGTAAGACTGGGATCCATTTGACTGCACACCATTATCCCTAGCAGCTGCTAAAGAGCCTAGTGTGTGGCAGGTTGGTTTGTGGTAGGTTTGTTGTTTGTTTTTGTGGTCATACTAGGTCTTACACTTAGGGCCTTGCTTCTTTCACTTGGCTTTTTCCACTCCAGACTAGCTATTGACTACTTGAGCCACAGTTCTACTTCTGATCTTTTGGTAATGAATTGGAGATAAGAGTCTAGTGGATTTTTCTGCCCAGGCTGGCATTGAACCTTGATCCTCAGATCTCAGCCTCCCAAGTAATTTAGGATTTCAGGCACGAACACCAATGCCAGGCATTGTAATTTATTAAATAAATGTTGAATGGATGAGTAAATGGGTCCAAGAGGGAATGGCTTGGTTACATTTTCTCATCTGGAAAATGGCAATGAGAACAGAACCTACCTTAGAAAGGCTCAATGGGGATTAGTGAGATGGTATCTGTGAATTGCTTCCTTCTTTCTTGGGTGCTCCTTGATCTCAGAGTCTGAGATAGTCTAAATGGCTCAGCTCATCCCTGATCTCTTGATCCCAGTCAGGTAGATCATAGATCAACATCTAGCCCATAGAGGAGGTAGATACCAGCCCCCAAAGCAGATAATTTAGACATTTTAGAGCAGGGTGCCAACTGGGAATTCTTCCTGCAGACATTTGAAATATGTCTCCTAGAGCGGGCCTAGAGAGGAACTATAAATTTCCATTTATTAGGCGATACAAATTAGCATTATTTGGTAATTGTTCAATGTGGGAGGTCAGTTGGATTAAAGACACAGATGACATCAGGGGTTGAATTGGAGCATGGGGTGACTTCTCAGCTCTACTTTGCTCCCAGTGTGTCTCGGGAAATTTTACCTTGACCAAATTAAAGGCTTGGTGTTCTCACCCTGGAAAGTGTGAGGAGAACTGAGTGGAACAACAGGACAAGGTAGCAGTGATCACACAGGAGCAGGCTAGGCACAGTAAGGACTGTTTAGCCCCAGACCTGCCTGGTGTTGAGAAGGGCAGTGATGGAAACTCAGAAACAAGATGACTTCAAGAAGGTTGTGGGACAGGAGCTGGGGCATTTGTGGTGGACACAGATAGTCTGTGGTAAAATCCTTCTTAAAGATCTGGAGAGAAAATAACCCATCAACCACAAAACAACACTTTGCTGTGGCTCTGAGCCCATTCTATCCAGGGGACAGAATGACTGTAGGAAAGACGTACAGGCATGCATTTGTCAAGTGAGACAGGAGGGGAATCGGGGATAGAATGCTTGAGTGTCTGTCCTCTGCTTTGAATGGGTCAGAGCTGATGTGTTGGCTTGAAGTGGTCTCAGTTTATGGATCTAAGGACCAGAATCAAGTGGTAGATAACAGGGGGTTGGGGATTTAGCTCAGTGGAAGAACACTTGCCTGGTAAGTGCAAGGCCTTGAGTTTGGTCCTTGGCTCTGGAAAAAATAAAAAGCTATCAAAGAGGTAGATAACAGGAAGGGTATCAGAAAGCAGTATGGATTAGGGATACTAAAGAACAGGTCTTCAGCCAGGCAGTTGCTCCCGCCTATAATACTAGCTAGGCATGAGACTGAGATCTGCGGATGGCAGTTCAAAGCCAGCCTGGGCAGAAAAGTCCCTGTGAGCCTCTCATCTCCAATTAACCACTCCAAAACCAGAAGTGGTGCTGTGGCTCAGGTGGTAGAGCGATAGCCTTGAGCACAAAGAGGCTCAGGGACAGCACCCAGGCCCAGAGTTCAAGCCCCACGACCAAAAGAAAAAAAAAGTGCTGGTCTTCATGCTCTCTGATCACTGGTGTAATATCATGAACTCAGAGGTCTATGTGAACATGACAGGGTAAATATACAAACCAGCAGTTTTCTGCTGGCATCAGGCTTTCCCTGCATACACTAGCCCATCAGTCATGGCTCCCATGGGGCTCTAGGACCCCCATAGCTCTGAAACCCTGACCTGTGCCCCCCGCCGCCCCCCGGCTCCAAGGCTGAACCCAACAGGAAAACAGAACAAAAAAGCTCATGCATGTATTCTCTATGTTCTCTCTGAGTACAGGCAAGATGTCCTGGATAAGCCTCACCAGGGGACTTAGGTGCAATACTATCCCATCTGACTGGAGAGGCCACTATTTCCTTGATTTTGTCTACATAACACCTGTAGAATTGCACCTCTTGCCTTCTGGTATCCAGAGGCTTCTCCCCTGCTCCCTTGGACAGTCACTGTAGCTGATGAGAATAGCGTATTCTGATTGGCTAAGCCAGCAGAAGAGAGTGGAATCAACTGTGAATGGAATGGAGCTGTCTCCTTTCCTGGCCTCAGTTTCCTAACAAGGATCAGTCTCAACGTTCTTTGGCTACTGCACTCATCAGCCAACAAATTCAATTTTTTCATCCATGGCAGACCCCTTATTGCCAGCAAAGAGACTCCTTATTGCCAGCAAAGACCACCATGACCTGATTATGTATATTCCTCGGAGTTAGAACTAGAGCAAGATCTCTCTGGACCCGCTGAAGTTTGCTGGAAGGTGACATCTAGTGGAACGTAGTTGACCTACTGCTTAAATGAAAAAGCCTAGTGGTATTTTAGAGCTCAGAAAACCATGAATGGGACAGTGATCTCTCAAAAATAGTGACTGAGAGGACTCATTAGGTGATATCTGGGTCAAGTTCTAGCCTTATTGATTTATTAGCCTTGGATAGAGGGGGAACAGTGAGGATTTGTTTCATTTTGTGTGGGCTGGTACTAGAGCTTGAACTCAGGGCCTGGGCACTGTCCCTTATTAGCTTTTGTGCTCAAGGCTGGCACTCTACCATTGGAGCCGCACCTCCATTTCTGGCTACTTCCTGGTTACATGGAGATAACAGTCTCAGAAATTTCCCTGTCTCCACTAGCTTAGCTCCACCATCCTCAGTTCCCTGCCCCCTCCCTCCCCCGAGTAGCTAGGATTACAGGAATGTGCCAAGCCACCAATGCCTGGCTTAACATCCAGGGTTTTTAAAGGCCTTTCTGAATATGCAGGAGCCTGAGGTTGCTCATTTATAGGGATGCCCATAGGAGGGAGAGACCCTTAAAAAAACTCAGGTTGCTAGGAAGATCCCTTTGGCTGGCCCTCCACACCTATCTTTATTTTGTACATTGTGCTTCCTTGTACAACAACAACAAAAAAAGTAAGTTGACAGGAAACACTCTCAGTTCCTAAGTTCCGACAATTCTGTGACAGGGCCCGGGGTCTGCTTCTCTTTATATACCTAATATTTGCATCTGACTCGACTGTTTGATGTACCCACCCACTGACACAGTCTATTTGAGATTGGTAGCATTCTCTGTTTTTTGTTTTTTCTTCAGAGATTAGCTGATTTGAAGCATCTTGCAGTGTCTTGATTGAATAATTTTCCTTTACAGTTGGCAGGATTGGTTGATTTAATTGGCATCTTATTGTGGAAAAGACCAAAGTATACTCCAGGAGAGAGAGAGAGAGAGAGAGAGAGAGAGAGAGAGAGAGAGAGAGAGAGAGAGAGAGAGAGAGAGCGCAATTGTCCCAACTAAAGGTTATTTAAAATACATATCCTGAAAGTCTTTTATTTTTATTCAAAGTAAGATCTAAAATGCCACTAAATACAGACTCTTGAGTAGTGCTCTTGGTCTGACCCCATTACTCCCATCCGGCTTCACAAGACCATGCCCACGAAGTTTAGATAAAGAGACTTGAAAGAGCTGGCGGCAGGGGTGGGTGGGGTGGAGGTGGCTCATGCCTGTAATCCTAGCCACTCAAAAGATTGAGATCTGAGGATTATTGTTTGAAGCCAGCCTAGACTGGCTAAAGTTTGGGAGATACTTATCCCCAATTAACCACCCCCCCAAAAAAAAAATCCAGAAGTGGAGCTGTGGCTCAAGTGGTAGAATGCTAGCCTTGAGTAAAAGAAACTCAGGAACAGTGCCCAGGCCCTGAATTCAAGCCCTACCCCCCGCCCCCCAAAAAAAGGCCAGAGCAGAGAGTTTTACCCTGATGTTGAGATCATGTCCATCCCTTCTCAGTGGCCTATTGGTGCACAACTTTCATCCACACTAACCAGCTCTCCCTTCCATTAGATAAGATCTGCCATATAACCTTTATTTTTGCTGGTCCTGGGGCTTGAACTCAGGGCCTGGGTGCTGTCCTTGAGCCTTTTTGTGCTCAAGGCCAGTGCCCTACCACTTGAGCCACAGTGCCACTTCCAGCTTTTTCTAAGTAGTTTATTGGAGGTAAGAGTCTCATGGACTTTCCTGCCTAGGCTGGCTGTGAACTGCCATCCTGACACTTCAATTTCCTGCATAGCTAGGATTCCAGGCGTGAGCCACCATGGTCAGGCAACCCTTTATTATGTATGATCTCATGGTCCCAATAGGAGGGCTCAGTCTGAAAGTACCAGTTCTGGTTCAGTTTCAGTTGGTGGTCAGCACTGTTTTCCTCCTGGAAGTAGTCTTGTGTCTGAGAGGAGGATAAAGTCCCAGAAGCCCCTCTCCCTGATGGGTGCATCCTATTTTGAAAAAGTGATGAAAGAGGTCTGAGATTAAAGCTGGGTTCTTAGGGCAGAGTCCCTATGGTGGGAAGACTGGCCTGGTAGGCTGCTTTGATCAACAAGTGACTCTAGGAAGATATGAAAAAAAACAAAACACAAAAAACCTCACATACCTCAAATCCAATTTCCTTCAGAATCCTCTCAGGAGCTAGAAGTGGAGAGGGGGAGGAGAGATTCTAAGTAGTTTCCTTCCTGTTAGGACCTTGATTGCTATACTTCGCACAAGCATTAGTTACAGAATACAGTAGTTACAGTGTGTCTAGCCTGGGTAGGTCCTCAGTTTACCTTACCCTGGTGTCTGAACTAAAATCCTCAGGTCTCAGCTCCACTTGGGCCACTTGGCCCAGAGAAGAGAGGGAATCCTTTTTGCAAACTCCTCTGCTCAGAAGGAGTGCCAGTCTTCTGATTCTCAATAAAGGGAAGTGCTGCTAGAGATAAGAATGCTAGAGAATAAAATGTGAGCTTGGAGCTCACAACCCTATATGGGGGGAGGCCCAACTGAGACCTGCTCCGAAGAAAAAAAATCAAGGAACAGGAGAGTAAGGAAGGCTAGTTCATATTTTAGATCATATGGCCAGGGAAGGGCTTGCTGAGGCAGAACTTCTGGTCTAGCTCATGACAAGATGGAGAGAACAATGCAAAGTGTGTGTGTGTGTGTGTGTGTGTGTGTGTGTGTGTGTGTGCATGTAAACCAGTACTGAGGCTTGAACTCAGTACTACCCACAAGGTAGATGTTCTACTATTTGAGCCAAACCTCCACTTTGAGCGTTTTTGCTAGTTTATTGGAGATAAGAGCCTGTGAGATTTGTCTGTCCAGGCTGGCTTTGCCACAGGGATTCTCTGATGTCCTGAGTAGCTAGGATTGCAGGCAGGAGCCATTGCGCACAAAGGTTTAGAGGAAGAGGTTTCTAGAGAAGAGCAGAGGAAATCTGCAAAGGCTCTGCCTGATTTGTTAAATTCCCTTCCCTCCCCCTTTACTTTCTTTCTGAAAAGAGCAAGATCAGCATACCTAGGAGGAAAGCAAAAGCTGTAAGTTGATCACATCATATGGGCCCCACAGGCTGTACAGGTTCTCACGGATAGTTAATGTGAAGGAAAGCTACAGGTGAGTCCCAGTTCACCTGGGTTTCTTAGGAAAGGATGCCTCTGGCTGCTCTGTTACAGCGGTGTGCTCAGTATAAAAGACGTGTAATGTTTATTCATGACATTCACAGTAGTGGCAAGGTAGAGACAACCCCAACATCCATTGTTCCATAAACAAAATGCGGTACAGCCCTCCAACGGAATATTACTCATTCTTTAAAGGGGATGACATTTGGACCTATACTACAACATGAATGAATCTTTAAAACAGTGTAAGTGAAATAAACCAGATATAAAAAAACACATATGTTTTCACAAACAAGAGGTATCAAACAATACTCATATTTATAATACAAGCTATTCAGAGGCCCGAGAACTGAGGGTGGGAACTTGAAGCCAGCCTAGGCAGAAACATCTGTGAGACTCTTATCTCCAGTTAAGTACCAAAAAGCTGGAAGTAGAGCTGGGTTTCCACAGTAGAACATCAGCCTTGAGTAAAAATATTTCAATTTCAAATGAAGAATGAATGAGGTGGCCAGCGCAGATGAGAAAGAGAAGGCTTTCTGGATACAAAGATCTGCATGGTCAGCTGAGAAGGAAGGACAGGGAAGACAGGAGAGTTATATATATATATATATATATATATATATATATATATATATTTGCGAGTCCTGGGGCTTGGACTCAGGGCCTGAGCACTGTCCCTGGCTTCTCTTTGCTCAAGGCTAGCACTCTACCACTTGAGGCACAGCGCCACTTCTGGCCATTTTCTATATATGTGGTGCTGGGGAATCAAACCCAGGGCTTCATGTATTTGAGGCAAGCGCTCTTGCCACTAAGCCATATTCCCAGCCCTGATAGTTTTGATTATTATTATTATTATTGCCAGTTCTGGGCCTTCAATTCTGGGCCAGTGGGTGCTGTTCCTGAGACTCTTTATGCTTAAGGCTTGTGCTCGACCACTTGAGCCACAGCACCACTCCTGTCCTTTTCTGAGTTTATTGGTGATCAGAGTCTCACAAACAACAACAACAACTGCTGGCTGCTGCTCAGCCTGGAACTTGAAGAAAGGGGGAGGCAGGAGTGCTCAGGGTGCAGAGCTAGGGCTATAGGTGGTAAGTCACCAGGATCAGTGGTCGTTCTGGAGAAGCAGAGAATCAAAGAGGGAACCTGTGGAGTGTGGCAGAGAGACAGAGGAGAGCATCAGGGAGGAAGCAGTTAAGGGATGAGCCCTGGGACAGGGGACTCAGCTTCTCTGTGGTCTAGGCAGTCTCTCTTCAGACCCCTCCCTACAATGGCGAGCACAGCACCCCATGTGGGGGCCACTGTGTCTTGTTTAGTGTCTCAGCCCTCAGTCATTTCAACTCCCAGGGCTTGGGGCTGCCTGGCACACGTGAGTGTCCCGTGATGGTTTGCCCAGCAAGGGCTGGATGGAGAAAGACACTGACCCGGGGAAAAGCTAACAGTGCGGGCCGAGTGTCCCGAGGACACGCGTGGGAGCGGCCCTGCGTGAGGAATCCCTCACCCCCCCCCCCCCGCAGGCTCTGGCAGGCAGGTGTCACGGGGGGGGGGGGGAACGGGGGCGGTGGGTACTGACTGCACTATGCGGTTTACACACGGGCATGCGCACACCCAACAACATCTGGGGTCTTCCACAGGAAGAAACCCAGGGCCCGTGGGTGGAATAGTGTGCAAGGATCACAGCATGGACCCCTCCCCCGAACCCTCCACTCTATCTCACGGCCGGAGACCTTAAGATTCCCGGAGTCAAAGCCATTCTTGGGGGTCCTCAGGCTCCGGCCAAGGTGAGGGGGGTCCCCGGACTCCGGGGGCTGGGCATCCGCGGGGCGCCAGCACTGTCGGCAAAGCCCGAGACGCTGGACTTCTCCCTTCCTCCCCTCCACCCTCCCGTCTACGACTAGACCTTGCAGCAGCAGAGGCCCGGATCGGATCCTGGGGCGCACTTGATCCCTGTCAAAACGCGCCCTGCACAACAGCGCCCAGCGCGCACCAGTTAGCGCCCAGTAACCCAACTCTAGAACTTTCTCACCGCCTCCGCGGGCGGGGGAGCCAGGGGCAGAGCGGGATGTACCATCGCCGCCCGGGAGGGGGGAGATCTGATATCAGAACCCTCCCATCCCCCAGGTTGCACCTGGATATACTGGGCCACGCCACGAGAAGGCAGAGGTGGACGGCTATTAAAGTTCTCTAGCACGCCTACGAGAGGTTCTCGCGGGGCTGGTGGCTCCCCAGTGCTCGGCTTCGGCGGCGGCGGCGACAACGACTCCACCCCCGCGGCGGTCACATAGTGGTAGCGTCCGGCTCCCTGGCAGGCGAGCGGTGGAAGTGCCGCGGAGTTGGAGCAGGGGCGGCGCCGCGGCCGCTTGTGCGCGCTGAGTTGTTGCTGCTGCTTCCGCCTCGCGCTGACGGGCTCCGAGTCTGGAGCAGGGCGGCCCGGCGAGGCGGCGCGGCGAGGGCGGACTGGCCCTGAAGAGGCGGAAGGAGAAGCGGCTTCTGCAGGCGGTGGCTCTGGTCCTGGCGGCCCTGGTCTTCCTGCCCAACGTGGGGCTGTGGGCTCTGTAGCGAGCGGCAGCCCGACGGCACCCGGGGAGTTCAGGAGGTGCGCTGGTCCCCGCGGCCGGACAGGTGAGTGCCTGAGGGAGTGGGGTACGGCCGGGACACCCCCCAGCTCCCTTCCCCCGGGTCTGATTTTACTTCAGACCTGCAAATCCTTCCTCCTCCTCCTCCTGTCGGTGCCCTCAGAGGCAGCGTCCGAAGAGTCGGCGCTTCTTCCCATTCCACCCCCACCCCACGACCCAAGATGGGGTAAGTCGAGGCTCCAAGGAGGACAGGAAGTTGCCCACTCGTAAGAGTTAGAATGAGAACCCAGGGCTCCTTGGTGGCCAGTCTGGGACTTTTATGTCTAATTTTCACCCTTAACCGTCAGTCCTCCTGTGTGTGGCCCTCTCCTGTCCCGTCCTCCTTCTGGGGGAGTTACGGGTCCGCACGCCTGTGTCCCTAGGTGTGATGCCTTCGTAAGGTAGGACCAGGTGCCCTCATCCTCTCTGCTCCCCTCCCTCACCCCCACCTGCTGATCCTGGTGTTTCTACTCAGGCCCATCCCTTTCGAGTTTTTACCATTTGCACAAGGGGACCGACCCCTGGACACCCCCTCCCCTCTCCCCCCACCCTGCTCCCTAGTCGCCTTTCCCCATCCTGTTTCTTTCTCAGGTCCTGTGGGTTCCTTAGGCAGTGAGTGCAAAGATCCTCTTGGAGTTTCAGGTCCCGTGGATGGGGTGAAAGGTGAATTTCTGGTTCTTGAGGAATTTGCCACCCTTGACTCTCCAGGAGTAGTACAGATGTGCCCCCACCAGAGGGATCCCCCAAAATGTCCCAGAGCGCTGTTGCCTGAGGGTAAATGCCACATGCCTTCCTTCTCCCCTCTGAATTGCTGGGACCTGGTATTTTGTGCAGCTCAAACTGTGTTCATAATTGTTTCTGCCTCTTTGAAACTCACTCATGTCCGTGCACATGGGTACATGCATTTGGATTAAATTAGCATTTTTTTCCCTTCTGTGTGTGCTTGTGTGTGTATGCTCAGATCCGGGGTCTTGAGCTCAGGGCCTGGGCGCTGTCTTTTTCACTCCTGGCTGGTGCTCTACCCACTGATCCACAGCTCCACTTCTGGGTTTTTGGTGGGTCATTGTACTTACAGACTTTCCTGCGTAGGGTAGCTTAGAACCCAGGATTGATTATAGATGTGACCCCCCCCACCCCTGGGCCTGGCTCAGGCTAGCATTTTCCTGTTCAATCACATCTCTCCAACGCTCTCATCTCTTGGCAAGTCTATGCATGCTTGAATTGCTTCCTATAGTGGGACATTTCATATTTGCTTACGGGATTTTAGTGGTCTGGTGGGAAGTGGGTAATTTGTGTATCAGGGTCAGACTTGACTGACTGTTGGCTGGCCTCAAGGGAAGAGGTTGACTTTTGGGGGGTGATGTTTTTCCTTTCTCCTCTATTTCTTTTTTTTTTTTTTTTTTGGCCAGTCCTGGGCCTTGGACTCAGGGCCTGAGCACTGTCCCTGGCTTCTTCCCGCTCAAGGCTAGCACTCTGCCACTTGAGCCACAGCGCCGCTTCTTGCCGTTTTCTGTATATGTGGTGCTGGGGAATCGAACCTAGGGCCTCGTGTATCCGAGGCAGGCACTCTTGCCATTAGGCTATATCCCCAGCCCCTCCTTTCTCCTCTATGTCATGCCGCTGTCTGGGCATTCTGGTATCTTAAGCACAGAGGGCTCTTTGGAGCTTAGTAATTACTCTAGTTAATTGTTACAAACCATCCAGAGGAGTTGGCTTGATCTTTATGGTAGATCTTTACTGTTCAGAAACTGAAGAAAGTTAATAAGCTTCTTTCCTAAACCCTGGGTTCAACCCCTGGTAGCCAGCCTAGCCTTTCCCCTCCACCCCCAACTTCTATATCTAGTGTGTTTTCCTTTCTTGAAATCTCTTTCCTCAGTTCCTATCCTGTACCAGTGTCAAGGTGAAGAGGCCAGGGTTCCATGCTCAGCTCTGCCATTAACTTGCAGTGTGTTCCTTATCTACCACCTCCATCTCTGAGCCTTTTGTCCATTTGTAAAGGACCTTTGTTGCTCAGTTGACAGCCCACAGTGATGTGACCAGTGAGTAAACAGAGGGCTGTTTCTTTTTTCCTGGGGCTCTTGTAGCCTCCTTAGGTTAAGGAGCTCTGTATTGACAGAGCCCAGAGGCAAAGAGGGTGTGCCCTGCCCAAATGCATCTCTCCTGTAGAATAGCTGTGGCTAGGTCTCTATGAGCTCTTGGCTAGATCTCTAAGAGCTCTTGACCATCTGCCTCTCCCTAAGGAAAGCTCTCACATTTCAGTTGTGGCAGGTGCTGGACAAGTCCTGATTTTCATTTTCTATAGACCCAGATGTGTAGGGAGGTCAAGGTCAACTGCCCGTTGGGCCTGAGCTTTCAAAGAAAATTACTTACATGTACAAGAAGGTATTGATTGAGTAAAGCAGGCTTTGGGGCAGAAAGAGAGGAGAGCAACAGCTGGATGCCTCTCTGAGCTCCTAGCTATAATGTGTGTAGATAGGCTCATGGGGTAGTTTGATTCTTGTTTATTCCCCCTTTTTTTTTTTCTGGAATAGCGTAAAGGTGGTGAATGGGATTGGTGTTCCAAGGATTGTCAACTCGTTGTTCATCCTTTAAGGAAAATTTCTCCTTCCTGGGTGCAGCAGAAAGGAGCTCTTTTCCAACGATAGGCTTATCTAGGTGCTGCATGATTCAGCATTCAGCTGCTGCCTTTCAGGAAGATCCTGCACATTTTCACACAGCCCTTCTGTGTTCTACTCTCCTGCAGATGAAGAGACCTGGGCTTGGCCCTCTTGGTCAGTTCCTTGTTTGAATGGCAGCTGGCCTTGAAGGAAGAGGCTGACTTCTTTCTTCCAGTCCTCATTACACACTGTCCTAGAGCATGCATGCATCAGGCTGCTGTCCGGGAAATCTATCTGGGAGCGTTCAGAGCTGTTTTGAAGGGTTGATGGGTTCTAAGTTCAGCCTGTCATTCTGGTCCTTGTTGAGAACCTTCCCTGAGCACCTCTTGATCTTCCTGGCAGAAGTCACCGCGGAGGCTATGGAGGGAATTCTTGACAGGACTTTTGTCCAAAAGAAAATGAGGTTCCTTGTGGCTTTGAGAGAAGTTTATCTGAGGGCAACATACCCACGATTTGAAGAGTCCTTTTTAACTCCTGGATTCCTCCACTGACATTAGAAAGAGCACTTATCATCTGCTAGAATGTAAGTGACAGAACTGCCACCCAGGTCATCCTGAGTGTGTCTCTGGGGCTGGGCAGGACATCTGATTTATAAAGGACACAGAATGCTTATAGGGTTTCTGCATTCATCTGGTCAGACAGCTGGCTTCTCAGAAAGCTGCAGACCAAGCAGGAAAGCCAACCGTGATGCCATCTTTCTTTTAATTTGGGGCTTGCTCTCATTACTTCCCCCTTCCTCACCCCCCCGCCCCAGCCCTACCAATCTGCCTAACATCTTGGTTTAATTCTAGAATCTGTTTCATATTTCAGGCTTGGGAACTGGTTATTAAAAGCCCACGTTAGGAAACTTGATGCGGTCCCTCCCCACTTCTGAGCCATACTCTCTGGTGAGAAATGACTTCATTGGATAATACCATCTGTGGAATGGAAATTGGTGGGATAATGGAATACCACTGACTTTAATTTTCAAGTATCAGGAGTTTTTCTCATGTCAGAGCTGAACTTTATTCTTAGCACATGCAATAATTAATACTTCCCTCTCCCCCCCCCCCCCCCGTTTCCTTCCAGTCATCCTCATAGCAGAATCTTGCCCATTAGAAAGTTAAGTGCATGGAAATGTAGTCTGGGATGATTTCTATAATTTTCTTCATAGGGGCTGGTAGCCTTCAGATTGCTAATCACTGTCTGCTTACTTGGGTGAAGTCTGATGTCACTGGGGAAGGGCTGTTGATTGATAGCCAAGCAAATCTCCCTGTGTTGTTGTTTTCCTGGACTTGATTCTACCAAGGAACCCCACTGATAATGGTCTGGGGAGAGGGCTTGATTTCTGGTCTTCTTTCCTGCCCTAAATTCATTCAGTGACCTTAGGAAAGTAGTTTATCTTCTCTGGGCGCCCGATTCCTCCTTTGTGAAGTTAGTTTAGGTTTCCAAAGAAGGGAAGAAAAATAGTATTAGAAGGGTGCTTCCCCTCCTGTGGTCAAGACAGACATTACTAACTAATCTCTCCAAACCTGTGGTTAGAGCAGACCTTATTAATAAAGCCTACTAAGCCTGGACTCAGCTGGTCTCAGACTAGATCTCAGTACTGCTGCTCGGGTGAAGTTAAGGATGTAGAAACTCTGGTGATGTAAGAAGTAGGTAATTTGACAAAGGGTGAACCAAAGCAGTGGTGGTACTCACTGGACCCTGTATGAAAATGAACTGTACAATGTGTGGATGGGAATGGGAAGGAAAAACTCAGAGAGAGTGAAGGAAGGGGGGTGGTGACATGTTCAAAAAGAAATGTACTGTTTACCTGACTCGTGTAACTATGACCCCTCTATACATCACCTTTATATTAACAACAACAAAACATTTTTTTTTAATGAAAGGTATTTTGTTAGGCTTTTGTAAGGTCCTGTGGTTCTGAGTTTAAAAGCACATATTGGCAAGATCTGGACAATAGGCCTCTGTATGTAACCTCTGGGGAGGCTCTAACCTGAGAGCTTGTTCATATTATAATGCCTTCTTTCAGGCTATGGTCTAAAGATGTTCAGCCTTCAATCTTTTGGCTCCAGTGACAGATAACAGATAAGAGAATCAATCATGAAAAAGCAAAGGCCTGGGCTGGGGATATAGCCTAGTGGCAAGAGTGCCTGCCTCGGATACACGAGGCCCTAGGTTCGATTCCCCAGCACCACATATACAGAAAAAATGGCCAGAAGCGGCGCTGTGGCTCACGTGGCAGAGTGCTAGCCTTGAGCGGGAAGAAGCCAGGGACAGTGCTCAGGCCCTGAGTCCAAGGCCCAGGACTGGCAAAAAAAAAAAAAAAAAAAAAAAAAAAAAAAAAGCAAAGGCCTATTGGAAAGATAATCATCTAGCAACAATTAGGTAACCATTTAATTATTCCTTGTCCACCGTCAGCTGTTCTATGGAGATGGCATCCAGAATGTCATCCCTGTGTAAAAAAATACCTGGAGGTGAACTTGGTAAGCTGGAAGGATGTCCTATAGCAGCTAATTGCCCCTGACGATGTTATGTATCAGAGTTAGAAAGAGAAAACTTACAGGAAACTCGTGTTTCTCCAACAATGGGGAATGGAGGTAGCTTCTGCAGCCAATGTAGCATGGCCATTGCAATGGGGAGTGGGGGCAGTCTGTGCTGTTCCTGTGCCCAAGAAGTGTATTGTGGCCTCAGTAAGTGGCGATGTCTTGAGACAATGTGTTCTTTGTCATAGTACAAGATGTGGCACTTGAAGACATGATTGTCACTGAGTGATTAAGTGTTAACGTGGGCAGGAGGTGCTTCAGAAGTCATTGGTGGAAACTGAGGCGGGGAATGGGATATCACTTACTTGGGTTCTCACAGGAGGAGTGCGGCTATGAATGCCACATCTCTGTTACCTACTTTCTCTCCCCATGCTCACCCTCCTTCCCCCCACCCTGTGCTTTGGTACTTAATTGGAGATCAGAGTCCCATGGACTTTCCTGGCTTTGTACCAAGATCCTTAGATCTTAGCCTCCCGAGTAGCTAGTGATGACTGACTTTTTTTTTTTTACGGACCCATTTTTGTAGATTTTCTTTACAACCTTTTCAATTCATACTATTTTTGGTGGTTCTGAGGTTTGAATTCAGAGCCTTGCACTTGCTCACTTGTTTGCTTGGCCAGGCTCTACCACTTTAGCCATGCCTCTAGTGCTCTCTCTCTCTCTCTCTCTCTCTTGCTGGTTATTTATTTTTTTTGGCCAGTCCTGGGCCTTGGATTCAGGGCCTGAGCACTGTCCCTGGCTTCTTTTTGCTCAAGGCTAGCACTCTGCCACTTGAGTCACAGCGCCACTTCTGGCCGTTTTCTGTATATGTGGTGCTGGGGAATCGAACCCAAGGCCTCATGTATAAGAGGCAAGCACTCTTGCCACTAGGCCATATTCCCAGCCCTATTTTATCATTTCTAATTGCTATGTAGTATTCCATTGTGTATAGGTAGGGTGCAATGATTTTAAAAGTATGGTACCATGTAAATATATGCAAATATATTAGTACATATTTACAAAAAAATGCTGTTGTAAAACTGAGTATAGCCAGTCACTGGTAGCTTACACCTGCAATCCCGTCTACTTAGGAGCTGGGATCTGAGGTCCATGGTTTGAAGCCATCCCAGGCAGGAAAGTCTGTGAGATTCCTATCTCCAATTATCCCCTACAAAGCCAGAAGTGGATCTGTAATGCAAGGAGTGCTAGTGTTGAGCTCTGTCTCCCATGTTAATGTGACTCAAAGAGATGGAGGTGTGTAGGGGCTGCTTTCTCTGCTCCGGCTCAGATGCTTATTCCTTTCTCTCTTATTACCCTCGTATTGTCCTCTCCCCTAACCCTCGGCCTGCAGGTCTGTCAGGGTGAGACGTAGGGGTGACTCCGGCCTGGCGTGCGCGCGACCCACGTGGCAATGTGGCCGCTATCCTTCTCTGGGAGCTAGCGTACATAGACCACGGAGTAAGCTTCTGAGAGCGAACTAACTTTATTGAGAGAAGGACAAGGGGAGATGATTCAGAGGGAAGGGGTTGGCCAGGATTCCCATAGGCTAAGCGGCTGTCACCTGAGTCCCAAGGGGCTGGTCACTTGACCTCCAAGGGGCTACGTCACTCTGAGCGCGCCAAACCAGGGCGGGGCTGGTAGGCGCCAGGCTGGCTGCCAGCTAAGTCGGGGGTCTATTTGCCCAACCGGTTTCTCCGGATTCCAATGTAGAGAGGATGGAGGGGCCGCATTCCCCAGCTGGGGGAGGTGCCTCAGTCCCCTTCCATCCAGGGGAGAAAGATGGACCCCAACATCTGCCTCTTTTATATATATTTTTTTCAAACAGCAGGAGGCGCCCTACTCGAGAGCGCGCCATGTCTTAGGTTGCCCCCCCCCCAAGGGGAGTCTTACCCGTCTTGGGCTAACGCCCTAGCTCTTCAGGCTGACCTTCCTGCCGGGCTGGCGGGCCCGATGAGAGGCCTTGGGGAGAGTAGGATTGGCATTCGAAAGAAAGCCTGATAATTTTTTCCGGTGCCGGCGGACCTTACTGAGCAGCAGGTCCTAGGGTTTGAGTGGCGAGCCTCTTGGGGTTCTTATATGGCTAAAAGGCCAAAGGCCACTTGGTACCTAGACAGCTCTGGCCCATCGCTTACAACAAGAGACCCAATGTAAACATAAGGTAAATGGGAGCATAAAGCAGACATGAGCATAAGCAATCGTAATACAAGGCAAATGCAAACATGAGCAACTGTAACACATGAGCAATTGTAACACATGAGTAATTACAACAAGGCACAAGGCAATGGAGGGTCTCTTATCGGGGTCAGTCCACGGAAAACAGGAATTCTGGTCCAGTCTGGTGTCGCTCAAGGCAGCACAGATGGCTCTCCCTTCCCTCGATGGTGAGGTAGAGGGGCAGGTTCAGGTCCTGGCGATGTGGCAGCCAGGATGCTGGTAACTTAACAACTGAGGTTAGTAAACACTTCACAGTAAACATTACAGCAAGGTGCCAATACCTTACTTATTATAAACATTTATAATAAAACATTAAAGTGTCCAAGTCCTTTAGCTCCTATTTCCCCCCAATGGGGACCCCTGAGATAAGCAGCAAAAGGGGGAGCAAAAGAGAGGGACAACCGTGCAAAATTTCCCTTTGGTCCTTGTGCAAGGCTGTGGGCCACGCTGCCACAGCAAACATTACTCCAAAGGGCATCAGGCAGGGTCCAGGGAAGAAACAGGGCCGACACTGGGTCCAGGTCCATCGCTGGTGCAGGCAGGCTTTCCCGTTTCTCCTTAGAAAATTCCACCTTGGTCTTTGCTTTCCTGAGAGGAAACAAGGGGAGACATCCCTCAAGGGCAGGTGCCCTTGGGTGGTCATTCTGTTGGACAATATTTTACATCTCTAGCTGGTATCCAGATTGGATTCGGTTCCCCAGTAGGGAAGACGCAGGCGAATCCCCTGCCTGCGCTGATAATTGGGTCGGGTCAACGCCACGCCCCTGTCAGAGAATCCTTCCACCGGGCCTCCACTTTTAAGTAGGGTGTTTGGCTTGACCAGTGTCTCTGGAAAGCCGACAGAGGTTGGTCCTTAGAGAAATTTAAAATATTCAATGTAAACATCGCTGTCCTCAGCTGGTCCTGGGGGCTTCCCCCGCTTTTTGTTTTAATAATTGATCCTTCAGGGTCCTATTATGCCTCTCAATTATGGCTTGACCCTTTGGGTTATAAGGTATTCCAGTGGTATGTTTAATATTCCACATTTGGAAAAATGCCTGTAAAGGCTTACTGGTGAAACAAGGTCCATTATCTGTTTTAACCTGTAAAGGCAGTCCTAGGATAGCAAAACATTGTAAGAAGTGGCTTTCAGCATGCCGTGCTCTTTCACCGGTATGCAGAGAGGCCCAACATGCACCGGAGCATGTGTCAATGGACATAAATATATATTTTAGCCTTCCAAAGGGGGCGTAATGGGTCACATCAGTCTGCCAAATTAAGTTGGGTCTTAAACCTCTTGAATTCACACCTGGAGATTGCAAGGGAGGGACTTGCACAAAAGGCATACATGATTTGCAAGTCCTTATGATCTTTTTTAAGTCTTTTATAGGAATTGAAGGAAATCTCTGATGTAACCCTCTCCAATTTAAGTGAGTACGCTCATGAAGCCCTTTGGCCATTTGGAGGTTTTGAGGTTGTACAATGGCCAGAGCTATGATGGTTCCATTAGTGGCCAGCTGGTCAGCCATACGATTACCTTGTGTCAGGTCCCCAGGCAGTCCTTGGTGTCCACGAAGGTGCTGTAAAAGAAATAGGCTCACTCCGCTCTTTTAACAGAGACCTGACTTGGATCATCAGAGGAGTGATTGGGTTTCCATCCAACTTGATATGTGAACATACCAGGTTGGGTAGCAAGTTAACCACATACAGACTATCAGAGAACAAGTTCATTGGCTGTTTAACATGGGTCAGTGCCAAGGCGACTGCATACAACTCTTTAAATTGTGCAGAGCCAGTGATGGCTTCAAAGTAATGGGTGTTATCTTTCCCACCGGCAGGGGGCGAGGCGGAGCGCACCACCATGGCAGAGCCGGCTCGCCCACCATCTGTAAAGACATTGGCAGCCTTGACAAGAGGCTTGGTAGAGAAAAGCACAGGGGGTGTCCATTGTAGCCTGGAAAATGAGGTCACCCATCTTGAAGTGCCATAGTGGCAATCTATCTTACCCATAAAGCCCTCCAGGGCACTAGACACATGTGAATTATTTCTCCTGACCCATTCAAAATCTGACAACCGGTAGGGAATAGTTAGCACGTCAGGATCTCTTCCATAATGTCTCAGGGAAGTGTCCCTGCCCTTAATTACCAAGTCAGCTAGCTGGTCCATCTGGGAATAAACTCTGGGAGCTCCTCCCACTGATGCGTGCACCCATTGAAGGGGCTCGCCTGATTGCGTAATTGCAGCTGAAGAAAGTTCGGATCCGGGGAGGATCCAAAGGCAAAGTGGGCACTTAGGCTTGTAGCGTGCCAGCTGTGCCTTATTTAAGGCCAATTGGATTTTCTGGAAGGCTGTTTGGAGTGATGGAGTTATTGTAATAACATCAGTGGGCGCTTTGCCCTTTAAAGAGTCATGGAGGGGTAGTAACTCCTCTGTAGGCAGTTGAAGCCAGGATCTTAGCCAATTAATTTCACCTAACAGTCTTTGTATCTCCACCAGAGTATAAGTTGCCTGGAAGGATAACTGGGGCTTGAGTGGGCATACAGAGTCTAGTTTAAGTTCTGCCCCCAAGGTCTTGAAGGGGTATACTTTCTGAACCTTGTCACTGGCTATACGCAGCCCTCCTCTTTGAAGGAGTGTTTGGGCCTTGCTATAGGCCAAATCTAGCACATGGGCGTCTGCTGATCCAATAATAATGTTGTCCAATTAAATGCATATGGTCCGATCTGCTCCTGTATCAATTAAGAATCGGAACTTTTTTCCAAATATCATGATTACTGTCTCTGGCAATAGGGACTGCCCAGCAAGGGGCTTTAGGCTGTTTATTGCCTTGGTTGGTGGGGAATCTGAAAGCCAGGCTGTAAAGCAGATGTTTTGTCCAGGACGCGTTCGGCCTGCCTCTCTCAAGAACCATCCTCCTGGACTCATGAAAATCTGTAGTTTCAAGGCCTCTGAATTTAAAAGTGGCCAGGTCAGTTTTGTTTTGTTTTTTTTTTTTTTTTGCTGCGGGGCGCCGAGGAAAAAGCGGCGGCTCAGGACTGCTGAAATCTGCATATGTATAGAGTCAAGCTGAGTTTCACATGGGGGAGGGGTAGCAAGCCTGCGGCTGCTCTGCTCGTCTCCTGCCTGCCGCGGCTTGGATTCCTGGGTACCGAAGTGCTTTCGTCCCAGGGCCTCTCGGAGTAGGGCATTGGGGCCCGCTCCAGATCAAAATTCCCTCTGGCCGTCCTTCTCCTGAATCCAGGGACTCCCCGCCAGGGTCCCAAGAGAGGCAAGCCTTGAGAGTCTTAATGGCTCGCAGTGGGGGTTCTCCTCCACATTTTGTCGCTTGTAATTCCCGCTCTAGTCGGTCCCAAGTTTCCCATGAGAGTGGGTTGGCTCCAGTTAGCCACGGGACCCTGTGGGTCAATTCCTCCCAAATTCGTATAGCGCAGGGCTCTGAGATGTTAATCCCCGCGTTTTGGAGGGTGAACTTTAGGATCTTAAGAGGCGAATTGTTTCGCCGACCCTGGACTTGTCCCATCCTCTTACCTGGGGTGGGAGGATCGCGCCTCTCAGGATTTCCAACCTGTTTTCGTCAGGGCCGGTCGGGAGCCGGGCTTTCTCGCGTGGATTCGTGCAACCCACGCTGGGCGCCACTATGTAGGGGCTGCTTTCTCTGCTCCGGCTCAGATGCTTATTCCTTTCTCTCTTATTACCCTCGTATCGTCCTCTCCCCTAACCCTCAGCCTGCAGGTCTGTCAGGGTGAGACGTAGGGGTGACTCCGGCCTGGCGTGCGCGCGACCCACGTGGCAATGTGGCCGCTATCCTTCTCTGGGAGCTAGCGTACATAGACCACGGAGTAAGCTTCTGAGAGCGAACTAACTTTATTGAGAGAAGGACAAGGGGAGATGATTCAGAGGGAAGGGGTTGGCCAGGATTCCCATAGGCTAAGCGGCTGTCACCTGAGTCCCAAGGGGCTGGTCACTTGACCTCCAAGGGGCTACGTCACTCTGAGCGCGCCAAACCAGGGCGGGGCTGGTAGGCGCCAGGCTGGCTGCCAGCTAAGTCGGGGGTCTATTTGCCCAACCGGTTTCTCCGGATTCCAATGTAGAGAGGATGGAAGGGCCGCATTCCCCAGCTGGGGGAGGTGCCTCAGGCCCCTTCCATCCAGGGGAGAAAGATGGACCCCAACAGAGGTGGAACTTTCTACTTGACGTTTATGACCCTTCTGCCTGATGTGATGACAGACACAGGATAAGTAGATGATAAACACAGGGAAAAACAAACATGTAAACATTGCCAATATAGAAACATAGTTGTCTCTTATAGATAGGCGTCTAGAAATGAATTGTGTGTGAAGGACCATATCATGAGAGTCACTTGAACTTTTAAATTGCTTTTGGATATTATACTTAGTTCACTAAAGTTGGGATTCTCATATTTTGTAGATTGATTATTTGTAAAATACAAATTGAATGGATTTTAAAATTTGTTTAGTACAGGGAAGACCATTTGAGGTCAAAGAAATGTTTCTGGAAGATATTTTAAGAACTACTGGATATACCAACAAAGAAATGTTAAAGTACAAGAAAGAAAAACAGCGAGGTAAGCTTTTTATTAAAAAAATATAAAAGAAATTACTGTCAAAAAATGGCTTCATTTTGCTCAAGGCTAGCACTCTACCACTTGAGCCATAGCGCCATTTCTGGCTTTTTCTATATATGTGGTGCTGAGGAATTGAACCCAGGCCTTCATGTATGGAAGGCAAGCACTTTACCACTAGGCCATATTCCCAGCCCTTAGAAATACTTAAGTTTTATGTTACGGAAACATAAAAGGATACTTGAAAGCGTTTTTCTCTGGTGTATGACTGTATAAAACTGTGTTAAACTCTGTACCCTGTACCTCTGCCCTGGTTTGTGTCCACAAGTTGTAATCTCTGTGGAGAGATTGAAAATGGATCCCAGAATTGACGAGATGGAATGTGTGAATCCAGTCTCCACTTGGGTTTAAGGAAGCCCCACTTGTAGGTGGCCGTGGGAAGTGGGCAGGGAGAGTTAAGATTGGCATCAGGAGGCTGGTGGTGCACACCTAACATGCCAGCAGCATGGGAAGTGTCAGTGGGGGAGGGTCACAGGCCAGGCTGTCCTGGGCATACACTGGAGTCCTTACTCGAAAAATAAAGAAAGGAGGAATTGTGGTGTAACTCCTGGGCATATACTTGAGACCTTATTGGAAAAATAATGAGAGAAAAAGGGAATGGTGGTAGGACGTAAGTGGCAGACCTCCTGCCTAGCAAGTGTGAGGCTCTGAGTTAAAAAAAACATAATAATGTAAGCAATAATGGGCTTACCTTTATAAAAATGGCACATTTTCCCAACTCTTGATATTGTTATGGGATTGCATTGGTACTTTTTAACACTATTTGCCTGTTAAAATGATGGTTATAATGACTTATACTATAGCTCTTTCCTTTGTCATTGGACTTGGCTTCAGGCTTTGATTCCTCTGCTTTATCACGTTGGACAGCTGTCTTAGCTTCTTTGGATTCTTCACTATTTCCAAGGGATGAGCAGTGCTCACTTTACTGGGAAGTATAGAATTGGCTATTTGGAAATTGTGAAACTTGTAGATCTTGAAACTTTTGAAATATTTACAGTGTATATCAAGCAACTCACATTAATAGTTTTCTGAAACAATGCATGACAATAAGTCATTGATTTAAATGTGGTATATAATACAGAGAAAAGTACTCTTAATTCTGCATTTACTAATTAGAAGTAAACCAGTTAACAAAAAATATATGTTTTTAGGCAGTTCCATGAGGTTCATTATAACAACCTTATTGAAATAGTCATTTTATATGTGTGTGTGCATATATATATATATATATATATATATGCACACACACATATATATATATATTTTAGTTTGATGTTTTTGAGAGCACTGGGGTTTGAGCTCAAGGCATTGTGCTTCTTAGGCAAGCATTCTACTATTTGAACTACACTCCTAGCCCCCTCAACATAGCCTAAAAAAGTAAGGAAAAAGAGTAAGACCAACTTTTACATCATATTTAAGTGATCCTATCACTTATTTTTTTTTTTTGCCAGTCCTGGGGCTTGGACTCAGGGCCTGAGCACTGTCCCTGAGCTTCTTTTTTGCTCAAGGCCAGCACTCTACCACTTGAGCCACAACGCCACATAACTTTTTCTGTTTAGGTGGTGCTGAGGAATCGAACCCAAGGCTTCATGTATGCAAGGCAAGCACCCTACCACTAGGCCACAGTCCCAGCCCCATCACTTAAATTTTTTAAACAGAGGAATACATTTTAATGAAGTAAAGAACTAATCTTAATTTCTTCTTTGGCACTCAATTTAGAAGAGAAACAACAAACCACACTCACAGAATGGTACTCAGCTCAAGAGAATACATTCAAACCTGAGTCTCAGAGGCAGAGAATCATTCCCAGCGTGAATGAAGAGTATGATGTCCTGGACGATGGTGGTGATGCTGTCTTTAGTCAGTTGGTGAGAACTTAACTGACCTCATGATGATATTTTGAGTGAAAATTATATGTTAACAAATACCTTATGAGCTGATAATTTTTTTTTACTTTGTAACTGAAAAGTAATGCTCTTAGTTTATCTTAGACTACAACATATTTTTCAAAACAACCTTTTCTTATTGTTATTTTGTTGGCTGGACATTGAAAGGAACTTGTAAGCACTCTACTCCTAAGTTATGTACACTCTGGTTCCAAACTTTGTTCTTAATGAAGAATTGTTTGTGAGCGTGAGAAAGTGTATAATATAGAGATGCTTACAGTTTTATACTAGTGTTTAAAGTTCTAATGCATACAAATTAATTATAACTAGTAGTTCGTGTCTGTGATCAAGGCTGTTTGAGAGGCAAAAAGCAGAAAGTGTAGTTTTGGAGCCAGCACAAGCAGCAAGTTCTCAAGGCCCCACCTCAAGGGCGTTGTGGTGTGTGCCTATCACCCCAGGTGCCATGAGAAGCTTCAATAAGAAGATAGTGTCCAGGCCAACTCCAGGAAAAACCTAAGACCTACTTCAAAAATAACCAGAGTGACAAGGGATGGGGTAGAGGCCAAGCTGTAAAGTGCCTGCCCAGCAAGAACAGAGTCTTCAGTTCAAATACCAGTACTGTCCTACCCCTGTTTCCCCCAAAAAAAGAATGCTTGAAAATTGTTTTTCAGTATAGGGAAAGTGCATTTGAGTATGATGAGTACTGTGACCACATAAACTAGTGGTTCTTAGGCCTGGCTCACCTTGTACCATCTGAGGAGGCTTTCAAGCCCCAAAGAGTCTGGCCCCTACTAGCAGAGATTCTGGTGTTTTTGAGTGAGACATGGTATCAGTATGAACTTAGGTGATGGATGCTGCTTTTGATGTATCTAGAAGAGGAAACCACTAGTCTGTAGGTACATCTAGCAATAGCTTGTCAGAAGCATGGTCTGTTAATTGATGTTGAGACTAGAATGTAGCTCTTGGTTTTCAAGCTTGTGCTCAGATAAAAGGTAAGTGTAAGAACAAGATGCAGTGTTGTGAATGGTAATGTCTGTTAGACGAAATGTAACTATTGCTGTAATGCCATTCAGTAATACCGTACAACACATATACTAACACAGTGCCATGTGGCACCATATGCCATATGGCTTCTTGTGGTCATTTTTCATTCTTTTCAAGCAGTTTGGTAATTCATAATCTTGTTATTTTTTTCTTTTTAAAAGACAGAAAAAGATGTGAATTGTCTTGAACCATGGTTAATAAAGGAAATGGACTCTTGTCTTTCCGACATATGGCTACATAAAGATATTGATGCCTTTGCTCAGGTCTTCCACCTTATTTTAACTGAAAATGTTAATGGTAAGTTTCCTGGATTTTTTTTATTGTTCTTGCTGGCATTTATGGTAGAAATATAGTTTAATGTAAGTTTTTATTTACAGTTAGTAATTTGTTTCTGGACTACTTATTTTAAATTTGTTAACTTAGTGTTGCCAGTATAGTTTCATGAGGTCTTTACATACATTACAGTTATTTACCAAAAAATACCTTTGTACTGTATTGTATACACACATACACATAAATACAAGTATTTTATATCTATATATCTATATGTAGGTCTATATATATTATATGATCTGATACCCCTACCCTATCCCTTGGGAAATATTTTTTTAGGTTTACAATGAGATTTATTATGTCAAAGGAAGAAAACAATGGGTATCTGGCTGGGCATTGTAGTTTGAACCTGTAATCTCAGCTAATTGGGAAGTAGAGATAGGAGGTTCAAGGCCAACTCAGGGAAAAGTTATTTGAGATCTCATTTCTAAAACAAGCTTGTCATGGTAGCACAGGCTTGTAGTCCCTGCTATTAGGGGTTACATTTAGAAGTATCATGGTCCAAGATCAGCACAGGATAATTAGGATGAAACTCTATCTGAAAAACAAAGTAAAAGCAAAGGAATTTAGAGGATGTCTCAGATGGAAGAGAGCCTCCCTAGCGAGAATGAGGTCCTCAATTCCATTTCCAGTACTGGGGAAAAAATAATTTGGTCATACTTTTTGCTCAGGATTATTCATTGAGTAAATGAAAGCTTTAGTTAATTTTATGAGCTCAAGTTCTAATTCACACGTATGTACATTGGGTCCTGTAATGTGCTTTCACTAATGACTTATCCTCGGCCTGGGGATACGGCCTAGTGGCAAGAGTGTTTGCCTTGTATACATGAAGCCCTGGGTTCGATTCCCCAGCACCACATATATAGAAAATAGCCAGAAGTGGCGCTGTGGCTCAAGTGGCAGAGTGCTAGCCTTGAGCAAAAAGAAGCCAGGGACAGTGCTCAGGCCCTGAGTCCAAGGCCCAGGACTGGCAAAAAAAACAAAACCCAAAAACTAATGACTTATCCTCATTTTCTTAGTTGATGATGGTGGATATTAATAACCAGGGTGAATTTCAGAACTTGGTAGCCTTCTAGGCAAAAAGGCAGAATGAAAGATCATAGAAAATCAGTACTGGAGTTGAGATGATAAATACTTTATTCATCCAAGCTTCTCAGCATTATTGTAATAATTATCAATCATTTCTTTTTGAAACATTTTCTGCTACTTCTGAAAATTCATACTTATGTTCTTTGCATTTCTCTGGATACAATTTGTTGGTTCACTTGGCAGAATATCCTGTTTTTTCAAGGCTGGCACTCTTGAGCTATAGTTCCACTTCTGACTTTTTGGTGGGTAACTGGAGATAAGAATGTCTCATGGACTTTATTGCTTCAGCTGGCTTCAAACCTTGATCCTCAGATCTCAGCCACCTGAGTAACTTGAGCCTGGCCCAAACACTTTTTGATTCACTCATCACCTTCCTACCTCCTTCCCAGCCTATTCTTTCCTTCCTATTTCCCTTAAAGTGAACAGGGACTGCCATTCATCTAGTTACTATGGCACTAGGCATAAAATCTGTCTGGACTTTGTAGAATCCATTAGCAAATCTTGTTGACTTTTCCCTCTAAAGGATCCTATATATGACTGCTTTTTACTTTCACTGCCATCATCCTCTTTTTTCAGACTTACCTATCTGGATACCCGTTCTATGGACAGTGCTGCCCACATTCAGGGTGCTGCCCACATTTGGGGTACATGTTTCCCAATCAGTTGTTGTCCCACCTGTCAGTCATCTCTGGAAGCATCCTCACAGCCATGCTCAGAAGTTGCCTTGTTAATCTCCTAGGAGACTGGTGTGATAATGAAGAGGTTTCTTATGCATTTGTGCCAAGTAGACTTTCAAGGATACAAACATATGAAGATTTGTTTTCTGAGCTGTCCTTACTTATTATTTCAGGTGTTCTTTCTCTATATGACTTCCTGTCCAGTCTCTTTCTGCTCTATTCCGCCTTCTTTGACTGTTTTAAAAAGCAGAGGTCCAGTTCTGAGTATAATCTCTTAGTGACCATCTTAGCCTATTGGTCTGAGTGTTATTTTGCTTGTATTAATTCAGTCTATGGGTATTATCTCTTTGCCAGTCACATTGTCCTACTGACTCATTGTATGTCTAGAAAGCCTAGTTCTTTTTCTTAAACATGATGTTATTAAAGTGTCCCCTTCAAGTACTTGCTGTTTTGGATTATTTTAAATATAGGTATTCCCTTTATTCCCTTAAAATGTTGTCTTATTGTTAGAATTTTCTTTTTCTCACTATTTCTCTTTAACAACTTCAAAAAATTGCAATTGCTTATTACATTGCAGACTCGGTTTTAAAATTTGATGGAATGGTTGTTGACTAGGCATTATGGTATGAGTTAAGAGGTTGTTCGTTGACATTGGGATATTGTGGTTGAGATATTATCTGATATAGCCTCTAGTCTGACAAACCTCTTCATAAGTAAATGAGGATCCTTTGGCACGTGGTGGTCTGTGTAAATGTGTTTTGGCTCCTATTGGTCTACTTTTATTGTATTGTATTTATTTATTTATTTTTGTTGTTGGTCATGGGCCTTGAACTCAGGGCCTGGGTGCTGTACCTAAGCTCTTTCACTCAAGGCTAGTGCTCTACTAGTTTTAGCCACAGCACCACTTCTGGCTTTCTAGTTGTTAATTGGACTTTCCTGCCCAGGCTAAACTTGAACTGCTATTTTCAGATCTCAAACTGCTGCTGCGCCGCTTCTTCTTCTTCTTCTTCTTCTTCTTCTTCTTCTTCTTCTTCTTCTTCTTCTTCTTCTTCTTCCTCTTCCTCTTCCTCTTCCTCTTCCTCTTCCTCTTCTTCTTGCATTCCTGAGCCTTGGACTCAGGGCCTGAGCACTGTCCCTGGCTTCTTTTTTGCTCAAGGCTAGCACTCTGCCACTTGAGCCACAGCACTATTTTCTGGCCATTTTCTATATATGTGGTGCTGAGGAATAGAATCCAGGGCTTCATGTATACAAGGCAAGCACTCTTGCCACTAGGCCATATTCCCAGCCCCTGCTCTTCTTTTTTTAAGAGCTTATTATTTTTTTTGAAAAATA
This sequence comes from Perognathus longimembris pacificus, assembly GCF_023159225.1. NCBI lineage: Eukaryota > Metazoa > Chordata > Mammalia > Rodentia > Heteromyidae > Perognathus > Perognathus longimembris. Next base: position 19,961,694 of record NC_063182.1, on the reverse strand, counting down.
ACCTTAATTTTGAAGGGTCATATTTCATATTTTAAAATGCATGTACATGCTCATCTGTCTTTTGGATTTCTTTTTTTTTCCATTTAAATTCTTGACTTAGAAGACTTTAGCAATCTTATTTGAAAGTTCAGATATTTAAAGTCAGACACACTATAAGTTTTCTTGTCTGTTTTAATTACATTGATGAACTTTAGGTAATTAACAATCATTGCTCCTTCTCCAGCCTTCCAAAGACCATCTTTAACTCCATCTTTTTTTTTTTTTTGGTGCCAGTTCTGGAGCTTGAACTCAGAGCCTGGGCATTGTACCTGGGCTTTTGGGCTCAAGGCTAGTGCTTGAGGCTCATCTATTGCCTACTGGCTTTTCTAAAGATGGTTACTTGGTGATAGGCGTCTCATGGACTTTATGGCCTGTATGGCTTTGAACCTTGGTCCTCAATTCTCAGCTTCCTGAGTCACAAGGATTACAGGTGTGAGCTACTGGTACCTGGCTTACTCCATCCTGTTTTTACAATGGCTTCTTAGTAACAGATTCGCTTGGATGATATGACACAAGGATTATTTACTTCTGTGTAAAATGAGGCAAGTCTCAGTTTAATGCTGACAGCTAATTCTACATTACATTCTTTAAAAAATTAAATAGGTTAAAATAATTGGGATCTTTACCAGTTTATCTTTTCCTTCCTATAGTTGATTATAGACATAGTGAAACCAGTGCAACAGCCCTGATGGTCGCTGCAGGACGAGGCTTTACAAGTCAAGTAGAGCACTTAATTAGTATGGGAGCCAATGTTCATAGCAAAGCATCAAATGGCTGGTAAGTCTGGAATGCACCCATTCTTTATCTTTGCAGAGTCTGTCTTTATATAGAAAAGTATCACGTAGTAATTGTTGGTACATCTCTACTTAAGTGAGTAAATAGTTTTGAGAGATTATTCATAATTTTGAGAAAATTATTTTTCAGTTTAATGTCTTTGAACTTTGACAGGATGGCTTTAGATTGGGCTAAACACTTTGGACAGACTGAAATTGTGGATCTTCTAGAATCTTACAGGTAAAACTTCTTATACTATTGTGAATTTATTTTCTTTAAAAGAAAACTGAGTTGGCGCCAGTGGCTCACGCCTGTAATCCTAGCTACTCAGGAGGCTGAGAACTGAGGGTCACTGTTCAGAGCCAGCCTGGGCAGAGAAGTCTGTGAGATTCTTATCTCCAATTAAGAAAACCAGAAGTGGCACTGTGGCTCAAGTGGTAGAATGCTAGACTTGAGTTGAAGAGCTCAGAGACAGCAGCCAGGCCCACAGTTCAAGCCCCACAACCGACACAAAAGAAGGAGGGGGAGGAGAGAAAAGAAAAAGAAATCTTAGCCATGTAAATCATAGAATGCATAAATGTAGTCTACTGACAGGCATATCCAGTGATTTTTTTTCTAAGTAAGTCATTTCTCTGTTTTTCTTAGTTTATAAGTTCTATTATGTCATTGTGTGTGTGTGTGTGTGTGTGTGTGTGTGTGTGTGTTTGTTCGTGTTTTTGTTTGTGCCAGTACTAGGACTTGAACTTAGGGCCTTCTCAATCTCAGCTTTTTTGTTTGTGGTGGTCTACTACTTGAGCCATGCCTCTAGTTCTGGCTTTTTGCTCATTAATTGGAGATAAGAGTCTCATAGACTTTCTTGACTAGGATGGCTTTGAACTGTGATCCTCAGATCTCAACTACCTGTGTAGCCAAGATTATAGAGACTGGTTTTATTTTTTATTTTATTGTGAAAAATCAGGAGGGTAATTTCCATTTAAGCATGGTAAATATAGCCCCTGTATTTATATGTATTTGTATCTGTGTTTCCTCTAACCTCACTAACAATGATGATGGATAAAAATACAAGCTGTAAACTGACAGATGGAGGAAGTTTTGCAACTGTTGGAAGCAAGGGATGTTTACATGATTAGTAGATGGGCAGTCAGTGAGCAGGACTAGCAGAACTGGAACGCTGATGGTGCCAGTAAGAAACAAAAATCCATTTTAGTTTGAGAACTCCTTAGCTACTTATTCTAAGATACTTCAGATGAAGCACTAAAAGAAGGATTAAAAAGATCAGTAGAGTTGGTTAAAGTTCTGAGGAAAATGAAGAGCTCCAAATCCCCCACTTCACTGCTGTCAGATGACATTCCTCCCCAGGCCTAGGTGGGAGAAGGGAGGTGTATTAAAAATGAAGCCACACAGGCTTTGGACTTGGGATTATCAGGTACAGTAGGAAAGTAGGGAGAGGTATCAAACAGCAAAGGAGTTTTAAGTGAGTATCTGCAGTCTGAAAGTTGAAATACCATTCACTCCTTTTCCATTCCATCCACTATCACCTTTTCCTCATTTGAGGTTCATGTTCTTGAGCAGAAAACTTAAGAATTCTGTCCTGACAAATAGATCAAAGTGCAGCAAAAGTGGTAAGACTTACAGGATGCTTGGCATCCTATCAATGAAATGACTACCTGTAAGTTGGATAACTCAACAGTCCTTACCTGTGTACTTGGAAGTTTTGGGTGCTTTACTGGCAAATGAACAAACTATTAAGGATTGGTCACTAAGACACCTGAGAGGCACCTATACATCAAGCAAATGAAACATGTGACAGTAGCAGCAGTATACCTTGGACTGGAACTTGGATAAAACTAAGCATCAGTGACCAGAATAAACTTTTTAAAACTATAGTAAAAAAATATTGCCTTCATGAAATAAAACCAGTAGGCTGTTAAAGGAGCATTCTGCTTTCACTTTCACAGCTCTCTGTCTTCTGCCTTTAGATCATTTTCCCTTTCCCTTTCCTCTTCCTCTCTCTCCCTACCCCTCTCTTTCTTCATTATTTGGCCTTTTGACTGTGGCCATGCAAATGTCTAGAAAGGAGTATTGTGGTTCTCAACTGATGACAGATGTTAACTACCTTTCCCTGTGCATATAGGTAAGTATTATTTTTCCTTTGGAGAAGTATCTACAGATTGCAATTTTCTTTCTTTCTTTTTTTTTTTTCCAGTCCTGGGGCTTGGACTCAAGGCCTGAGCACTGTCCCTGGCTTCTTTTTGCTCAAGGCTAGCACTCTGCCACTTGAGCCACAGCGCCACTTCTGGCCATTTTCTGTATATGTGGTGCTGGGGAATCGAACCCAGGGCCTCATGTAAATGAGGCAGGCACTCTTGCCACTAGGCCATATCCCCAGCCCCAGATTGCAATTTTCTAAAAGCACGTATTGCTGAATTTTACATGAAGAATATCTTTGAAACTAAAATGTAAATCATATTACAGCATATTATATTATTTACCCTCCTTAGATGCATTGTATATTTGAAAGACATAAAGAGAAGCGTTGCCTATAAAAGTTATTAGTCTGTGTCAAAAATACTGAGTTGTGTCAGGCACTGCTGGCTCACACCTGTAATCCTAGCTATTCAGGAGGCTGAGATCTGAGGACTGCTTTTTGAAACAAGCCCAGGCAGAAAGGTCTCTTGGAGACTTTTATCTCCAATAAACCACTCAAAAACTGGAAGTGGTGCTATGGCTCGAGTGGTAGAGCACTAGCCTCACTAGCCTTGAGTACAAAGAGGCTCAGGACCAGCATCTACCCAGATCCTAAGTTCAAGGCCCACAACTGACAAAAAAAAATTTTTTTAAAATACGGACTCCCTCTCTCCCTCCCTCCCTCCGTCCCTCCCTCCCTCCCACCCTCCCTCCCTCCCTCCCTCCCTCCTTCCCTCTCTCCCTCCCTCCTTCCCTCCCTCCCTCCCTCCCTCCTTCCCTCTCTCCCTTCCTTCCTTTCTTTTCTTCTTTCTTTCTTTTTTAGTGCTTCATTGGAGTTTGGCAATCTAGATGAAAGTTCTCTGGTCCAAACAAATGGAAATGACCTCAGTGCAGAAGACAGAGAGCTCCTGAAAGCTTACCATCACAGTTTTGATGATGAGAAGGTAGACTTGGATTTGATCATGCATCTTCTATACAACATCTGTCATAGTTGTGATGCTGGTAAGTAAGTTCTGTCTCCCAAGAACTGGATCCAACTGGGAGTGTCTTTGTTTGGACATTAGTGTTGGACTGTACAAAATTTTCTATAATTGCATTGAAAACAGTACATTGAATTATTGTCATTCATGACAGTTTATCAGTGTTTGAAAACACTTGAAGTAATTCTATGCAATTAGTTCTTTCAATTGCTGTTCACTTCATAAGATTTAATCATAATAAAAAATATGCTTCTCCAAGGTGCGGTCCTAATTTTTCTGCCCGGATATGATGAAATAGTTGGTCTCAGGGATCGCATCCTGTTTGATGACAAGCGGTTTGCTGACAATACACATAGGTAAAATCTAAGCTTTATACTTATTGCTTCAAATAACAGACTTGAACTGTAGTACATTTTCTCTTCCAATTGTCAATAGATATCAAGTCTTTATGCTTCATTCAAATATGAAAACATCTGATCAAAAGAAGGTATTAAAAAACCCACCTGCAGGTGTTCGAAAAATAGTAAGCTTCATAAAATCTTTTTTTTCTATTTTTATTAGTCACATTCCATTTTCATATTAATCATAAAGTAATTTTCTATTGCAGATCCTTTCCACCAACATTGCTGAAACCAGCATCACAGTCAATGATGTTGTCTTTGTTATTGATTCAGGCAAAGTGAAAGAGGTGGGTCTGGATAAATTGTTCAATTACTTAAATGAAGAAGATGGAGTTTGAGTCTAACAAATACTCCTATAATGAAAATGGATCTCAGTGGAAAATTTTACTTCTGGGTGACTATAACATAGTAGCATATTGACTTAACTAAAGTATTCTACATTAAATCAGTATATACGAGCTGTTTATCTCAACAAATAAGTTTTAGCTTCTCACTAAGTACTAGAAAGTAAGTGAAATATTTGTGTAGTTGTCAAAACTTTGTCACTGAGTATCATTTTCATAGCATATTTTTGGTTTTCCTTTTACCTATGGGCATTGTTATATCTCCATTGCTTCATGCACAGTAGGTGTTCAAATGATATTCAGTTCAGAAGAATAGGCAGTGATAAAAACAGCATTGGCAACCCACATAAGCCAGGGTTAACAAACTATAGCTAGCAGTTTAATCAGACTTACTATCTCCATTTGTAGAACAAGTTGCCTCCATTCTTTCACCTCCTGTGTGTTGCTGCATTGACACTACAGTAGCCTTTGGATAACAAGGAACTTCTCAAAACCTAAAATATCCCTTTTAGTCTTTGAATGCCTAGTAACTACATAGTAGATTCATTTGCTGACAGAATAAAATTGATAGAGATAATTGAGCTTTCAAGGGAGGAGACATTATTTAGGCTTTGAAATGCAAGTTGTTTCAGGGATATAAATCATTCGAATGTGAAAAATTAATGTCAGTGTAATTATTAGTAATATCTTAGAGACAATAAAGTTTTATTATAAGATTTCAATATAGTCATCATAGATGAATATTGTAAAAGAGGGCTAAGTTTTGTTTTCTTCTGTAATAGAACAGTAGAGAATACTATCAGTAAAGTAGTCAGGTAGAGTTCAGATATTATTGCTCTAAAAATTATTGAAAGCTAGTGTAAGTGTGCTTTATAATACTTTAGAAGTTAATTCCTTTAGGCATTACTTGTTTACCAAATCATGGCTTAAAAATATAGTAGTGTCAAAGCTACTTCACATATAAGACTGACAAATGAAATCTCTAGTGGGAAGCCTGACTGGATTGGAGGTCAGGCATGTAACTGGGCAGAAAACCACACCCTGTCTCAAAAGTAACCAGTATAAAAAATGGACTGGAAACATGGCTTAATGGTAGATTGCCTGCCTAGGATGAGACCCTGGGTCAAACCCCAGTCTTTTTTTTTTTTTGCCAGTCTTGGGCCCCTTGGACTCAGGGCCTGAGCACTGCCCCTGGCTTCTTTTTTGCTCAAGGCAAGCACTCTGCCTTTAGCCACAGTGCCACTTCTGGCTGTTTTCTGTATATGTGGTGCTGGGGAATCGAACCCAGGGCTTCTTCTATGCGAGGCAAGCACTCTTGCCACTAGGCCATTTTCCCAGCCCAAACCCCAGTCTTACTACCACCAAAAAAACAATATATATAACTAGAAAGATCTGAATTTTTCAAAAACCAATATTATTTTCTAATTATTTTAATTAAGACAGTACTTTAAACTTAGCATGTTATAATGTTGATAAAATTTCTTGCTCTTTCTTCTTTAATACCTTTGTATTTTAACAAAAATTATCTAAATATTACAGAAATCCTTTGATGCATTGAACTTTGTAACAATGTTAAAAATGGTGTGGATTTCCAAAGCTAGTGCTATTCAGTGGAAAGGCAGGTAAGTCATGCTTCACATGCAGTCATAAGTCGCCTGCAAGGTAGAAACATTTTATATGCACGGCATAGGTATTGTGTGTGACTCCTATAAAAGCTTAGCTTCACTTTAGTCTTAATTTTTATGTTCTCTCTGCAAAGCAAGCCATTTTAAACCTTTTCAAAAGAAAAGTTCATGTTAAGATTTGAAAGTATGTAGTATAACCCTCACTAAGATGTAAGAAACTGAAACAGAAACAAAAACTGTAAAACATTTGGAATATAGGACATGAGCTAATTTCTAAAATCAAATGAAGACCCAGGTGCTAGTGCCTCACACCTACTTAGGAGACTGAGATTGGGAAGATTTCAGTTCAAGGCCAGCCAAGGCAGAAAAGTATGTGAGCCTCCATTTCAGTGGAATAAGTTGAGTGTGGTAGAGCACAGCTGTGTCAGGAAGTGAGAAAAAGGTTACCCACCTGGGTTCCCACCTGGCTAGGAAGCAAGAGGCTATCTCAGTAATAATTAGCCAGTGTATTGTCAGCTGTTCAATAGATAAAAGATGAATATATAAAGAACTCTAAAAATAAAACAGCAAAAGAACAAACAGTATAGTTATTAATAAGTGGGCAAGTGAACCAAACAGGCAATTCTTACAAGCAGAAATGCAAATGGCTAATAGATATATGAAAAAATGTTCAACATCTTTAGCCATAAAGGAAATGTAAATCAAAACCATTCTAAGATTCTATCTGGAAAAAAAATCAGAGAAATTTAAAAAAGGAAGAACAGGGCTGGGGATATGGTCTAGTGGATATGGCCTGGTATACATGAGGCCCTGGGTTCAATTCCCCAGCACCACATATACAGAAAATGGCCAGAAGTGGCACTGTGGCTCAAGTGGCAGAGTGCTAGCCTTGAGCAAAAAGAAGCCAGGGACAGTGCTCAGGCCCTGAGTCCAAGCTCCAGGAATGGCCAACAAGAAAAAAAAAGAACAACAACAAATGCTGGCAAGGATGGAGAGAAAAAGGAGCCCTTATATACTGTCACTTTGAATGTAAAATAGTGCAGTTACTATGAAACCAATGTAGAGGTTCAATAAAAAAACTAAAAATAGATTTACCTTATGACCCTGCTATACCACGATTGGGCATATATCCAAAGAAGAGTAAGGCAATTTACCAGAAAGATATTTGAATATCTATGTTTATTGCAGCTCTGCTCACAATAGCCCAACATTTACAATCAGCCCAACAACAGATGAATGGGTAAAGAAGATGTGGAGTATGTGTGTGCATGTGCGTGAGTACATGCACACACATGCACACTCTATGGTGTATCACAGAGCAATAAAGGTAAATGAAATCATATCATTTGTAGGAAATGCATGCAGTTGGAGGATATATTGAGACAAACCAATCCCCCACAACAAAATATTGTATGTTTTCACTCATGTGGAAGCTAGACGTATAAGACAAACATTAATACTTTAATTCATAAAAGGGAGAGATGAAGGTATCATGGATTGTTACGGCAGTGGTAGAATAAAGTGAATGATTTAAGAAGTATTAAGGTGTGATATTGGGGATCAATTGTATATCTGAGGGAGTAGAGTAGAATCAAGGATGTTACCCAGCTTTCTGTCTTAGACAATTGAGGGTGGTCGGCACTGTTGTGAGATGGGGAAAGTGCAAGTGTTTATGTTGGGAAGAAGTAACTTCTACTTGAGTTTGAGCTGACTGGAAAGTCACAAGTACTCCTGTCTAAGGCTTCTAAAGTATGAGCCTACAATCAGGGAAATTGGGAAATGACCCTCTAGGATGGATGGAAACTGAACCAAGGTGGAGAGGAAAGTCACCCCAGAGGGATGGTAGCAGAAGGCTGAAGTGTAATCTCAGGGAAACATCAACATTCAAAGTCCTCCCAAATAACATGGGTCTCTGTGAGGATGGAATAAATGGCAATTCTGTATAATTTGCTTAACTCTACTACAGTGCTTGAACATAGTACAGCTTAGAAAAACTGACTGAATTTAAGTTGTCAAACATGTATTCATGCTTTGATATTGATTTGCTTTCAAGGATGTGATACTTCTTTCAGTTTTTACCATAACACTAGAAGGTGTATCAGGAAGGTAATGTTTTTGAATTCCAGTAAATGAAATGAGTCCAAGACAAGGAAAAGCATTTGTAGATGCTAAGGAGTCAAACTCACATGTTTTGATCCTGATTCATTCTTTTTTCTCCTAACTGATATTACCATTCTAGTTTATTATTATATTCCTATTCCTTGTTTGAATTTTAATTTTGTATTTTATTTTTAAGAGCCGGGCGATGTAGACCTGGAATTTGTTTCCGTCTGTTTAGTAGACTACGACTTCAGAATATGTTGGAATTTCAGACTCCAGAACTTTTGAGAATGCCATTACAGGTAGAAACTTATTTAATTCTAAAAGACTTTGTGTGTGAGTGGGGTGGGGAGGTATGAGGGAAGAGAAAGAGCATTTCACCTTCTGCCAAGTAGACTTCCAGAAATGGTAGTTTATAGAGCAGGATGGTAAATTACATATTATAGAAGGTAGATATAGCTATAACAAAATTCTTTTCCTATGCAGGTAAGGTTAATAGGCCTTCAGGTTTTAAAAGTTACTGGCAGTCATTTAAGTTATGGGATACTTCATTAGTGTTATTTTGTAATTTAGCATGTTAAAGAATCTTAGCTGTGAGTGTTGACCTTGAAAATGTTCAGTGAAGGGGAAACCAGATTATTTAAGTTCCCAGACCTAAAGTAGTACCAAACTAATGGCACTATTATTTCAGAAGTTCTGGAACACCGTTCACTTAGATGTCTAGTCCTTATTGTTTTTCTTGACGTTTTCTTACTTTGTGGAAGAGTCATCCACTATGTAGTTTCCAAGAGAGGCTACCAGAATTTCATGAATTTAATTCTTTACTGTATTAGGCTAGCTGCTTGCTTCCTCATCTTTAAAGAGACACAAAATCATGGTTTTGGTATCCATGTACCTAACAGGATTTGCCACTTCCTTTGTGAGATTTTTTTTTTTTATTCCTCCTGAGATAGAGCTGAAAATTCTTAACAGGAGCCTAAATTACCCGCTGTTTTCTGTGTATGCAGCTTTATTTCTTGCTTCCCCTCTTGTCTCATAAAGATAAAAATGAGTAGCTTTAGTTTCTTGAGTACATCTTGTTTTCTTCTACCTCAGTGCCTTAACACGTGTGGTATCTCTGTCTCTTAATTTCTTTCCCTTGCTTTTATGGTAACTACTTATTCTTCACCTCTTAAAATATCATGGCCTTCCCTGAATTCTGTTTTTTCCTGAGCTTGTTAAGTCTCATTTTATCTGGTTGGTTTCTTGTATCCTTTTGTAGCACTTAACTAGTTGTGACTGGTAAATAATTAGTTGTCTAGGTTTGTTTTTGATGTGACAAAAGTAACTCCACAGGACAGGCATTTGTCATCCTATTTTTTGCCAACTTGCTTCTTAGCACCTTGCACCTAGAAAGCACTTAAATATTTGTTGGCTGGATAAAAGGTTCTAGAGTGCAGTAAGTGTAAAGGGGAAAGGGGAAATGACCTTTGGGTAGTGACTCTGGGTGTTGTGTGTAAGGACTGCATGAGGAGATGGCCAGAGGAGGCAGTGGTCGTTTTGGTATGAGCTGACTGAAGATGCTTACCCAAGGCAAAGAATGAGTCTACATTGCACCCAAAGAGAGTGTTGGCTCTACGTGCTTTCTAACCGAGACATACTGGTCAGTCTTTAGGAACTCATGATTTCTTTAAAAATAAAAGCCAGCATACTGTTCATTTTAATTTAATTATTTGCTGCTTTAATTTATAGGAACTTTGTTTACACACCAAGCTGTTAGCCCCAGTGAATTGCACCATTGCTGATTTCCTGATGAAAGCCCCTGAACCTCCACCAGCTTTAATTGTAAGAAATGCAGTACAGATGCTTAAGGTTGGTGTCTTTATAACTTTGTTCACCTGACTCGGTTTTACTTGCAAATTTAAGCCAAATGAAAATATATCTTTAAAAAAAAATCCTTAGTTGATCATGTACTTTAAACAGTACTTTTGTAATTAATAGTAGGTAAAATAGCAGGTATAATGTTTGCATTTACACATATATTTGAAGGAGCTGCTGTATTTTTGTGATATGTGGTAGCACAGTTATTGCTTTCTTAGATTTTCTTTTTTAAAGCTAAACACGCTTTTGGTCATATCAAAATATCTTCCTTATTAGACAATAGATGCCATGGATTCCTGGGAAGATCTGACGGAACTTGGGTATCATTTGGCTGACTTGCCAGTGGAACCCCATCTTGGCAAAATGGTCCTGTGTGCCCTTGTTCTGAAGTGTCTGGACCCCATCCTTACAATTACCTGCACACTAGCGTACCGGGACCCTTTTGTTCTGCCAACGCAGGCCTCTCAAAAGCGTGCAGCCATGCTCTGCCGGAAGCGCTTCACTGCGGGCACCTTCAGTGACCACATGGCCCTTCTCAGAGCATTCCAGATACTTCACTGCTTCTTCTTCCTGCAGGTGCAGGTGAACACACCTGCTCCTCCTGCAGGTGCTGGTGAACAGTCTTCTAGGCCAGTGTTGCAATGTCAACCTTAAGAAGTAAACAAATAGAGATGGTACTTCCATTAAGTTTGCTTTCTTTATGAAGTGACATTTTATTAGTAGTTTAGGAAAAAAATGCCTGCATGCTGTTAGTATGTTAAAATTATCAGTTTTTTCTACTTTACTTCTTCCTCATTTTCTTCTTATAGGAATGTATGTGTTTTATTTATACCCATGTATGTTTATATTTATACTTGTAATTATTACTATTTATTTTATTTATTTTTTTGCTGGTTCTGGGGCTTGAACTCAAGGCCTGGGCGCTATTCCTGAACCTCTTAGTGCTCAAGTCTAGTGCTTTACCACTTGAGCCACAGCGCCAAGTCTGGCCTTTTCTGAGTAATTTAATGGAGATAAGAGTCTCATGGACTTTTCTGCCTAAGCTGGATCCTCAGCTCAGGAGCTAGGATTATAGGCGTGAGCCACTGGTGCCTGGTTAAGAATTTAATGTTATAAAGCAAAAAGGATCTAGAGATCACTTAAGAATTTTTAACGATAACATTAAGACATGAGGAAAAGATATGGAAAGTGGTCCTTTAAGGAGGGGAAATACAATTTAATTTTAGAAATTCAGGTATATGGTTAGGAAGTGCTATATCTTGAATAAATGGACATCTTCTTTAAATTCTCTTGAATGTCTTCTGGGCCTGTATAGTTTTAAATTTTTCTTCTTTGTTTATGGAAAAAGTACTCCCCAAGTATATAGGCTATTTCCAGCACATACATAACTTTTAAAAGTAATTGTGAGTTCTTTTATACTATTGAGTAGTGGATGACTCATTGTTATTAATTGTGTTGAAAATTTCCCACATTTACGTGGCATTGAATCACCTTAAATATCTGAGATGGTGTTGCTTTACAAAGGTGGACCTTTAGGTTACTGATACTAAGTTTTCCTTGGGATTTTACAGACCCAGAATTTGAATATATTTGAATATATATTATCTAATGGTAAATTTTATTTGATCATAAAGTCTCTGACTTGTTGATTTGTTAGGGTCAGAATTGAATTTGAGTGACTCAGCTTGTTTCTTTCTTTTTGTTTTTGTTTTCGTTTTTTTTGGCCAGTCCTGGGCCTTGGACTCAGGGCCTGAGCACTGTCCCTGGCTTCTTCCCGCTCAAGGCTAGCACTCTGCCACTTGAGCCATAGCGCCGCTTCTGGCCGTTTTCTGTATATGTGGTGCTGGGGAATCGAACCTAGGGCCTCGTGTATCCGAGGCAGGCACTCTTGCCACTAGGCTATATCCCCAGCCCCCTCAGCTTGTTTCTTGATCAGAAAGTGATTGGTGTATTATTCTGGTTTTGTAGGCATGGCAGAAAGCATGGAGTGATGGGTGGGAGCGAGCCTTCTGTGAAAAGAACTTTCTGTCACAAGCCACTATGGAAATAATTATAGTAATGAGAACACAGCTGCTCGGTCAACTTAGAGCATCAGGTACAGTTCCTTCCCAAGGACTCTTAACTATAGTACCCAACTTGTAACTTGTCATATGACTTTCTGTTTCTTTATAATACTGTTTATGAGCTGATTTATAGACTTCCACATGACCTCAACTTTCACTTGATGAAAAAATGGATATTGCAGAAGATGAAGTAGAGAGATTTGTGAACAGAATCTATACTCTTAGCAATTTTCAGTTATTTGTTGATAAAGATCACTTTAGTTATATTCTTTTGTCAGTTAATAGTTACTTTAACTCTGGAAGGAATATTGTAAAATTTTAAGTAGATTGATAGGAGGAGTGGTGTTCTTTAAAATATGTTTTGAACCCCGAAACAAATACTAATTATTTGAAGGTTGTTGATTCTTTTGTGCAAGAGGGTTTTAATGTTATTGTTTCATTTTAGAATCGCTTCTTTTATTTCTTCCCACCCCCTAGTAACATAATATAATAAAGTGGTAGCCAAGAGAAAAAACATGAGAGCCCGGATTCATAGGTTAGCTGAACTACAAAATAATAGAGCAAAAGGATCAGAATTTAAAGTTGTCTCAAATATTGGGAAATATGAAAAAATTTTGAAATTCAAGTGAGCATATGTTTATTTTCTTGACTTCACCTCCAGAATTAATGTGTCATAAAACATTAACACCAGTCAGAAGAATTGTTTGGGTTTCTCATGGTAAACTTAGTATATTTCGGATAGCAGCTGATAGAGCACTTTGGGGTTGGATGTGGGAGAGCATACCTGTGATCCTAGTATTCAAGAGGCTGAGCTAGGAGGATCATGAGTTCAAGGCCAGTCTCCACTGCAAAGTGAGACCCTGTCTCAAAAAAATATATATACATTTGAAAAAGTTTCTTAAACTGCTAATAAATATGGTACTTTATCTAATGTCTGAGCAGATCTAGATCTTGTTTTCTTTATTATATATTTTAGACTTTACAGAACAGACTCAATTAAAGAATTGGTGTATCATTAAACCTGTGTGAACTATACTTTTGTTTCATGAAAAGTACACACTTTTGTTTGTTTCTTTTTCTGGGACTCTAGGTTTTGTTAGAGCACGAGGTGGTGGTGACATTTGAGATGTTAACACAAACTCCGAGAACTGGGCTGTCGTAAAGGCTGCACTGGTGGCAGGCATGTATCCTAATTTAGTCCATGTGGACAGAGAGAATGTAGTACTGACAGGGCCAAAGGAGAAAAAAGTACGATTTCATCCCACTTCAGTTCTCAGTCAGCCTCAATATAAAAAGGTAAAACATTTTCAATGCCTTGATGTGAAGTCAGTTTAGGTAGTTGAAGATCAACAACAACAAAAATATACTCCAAATATCTGTCTGCTTCCAGAGCTTGATTAGTTATATACATTTAATGAAACATAGGAACAAAACTTTTGTTAAATCTTAAAGCATTAGAAGAGGTAAAATTATAAAATTATAACAGTAATGACTTTGGTTTTTGTGTGGGTACTAATGACATATTATTGGTTACATCAAGAGACTGCAAAGTATTTCTAGTGTATTAGGTAATAAGAACAAGTATCAATGTTTTCATTTATTTTCCTAATAGATACCTCCAGCCAGTGGTCAGGCCGCAGCAATCCAGGCACTGCCCACAGATTGGCTTATTTATGATGAGATGACTAGAGCCCATCGAATAGCTAATATTAGATGTTGTTCAGCAGTGATGCCTGTCACTGTATTCGTTTTCTGTGGACCAGCTCGACTGGCAAGCAACCTTCATCTTTTAGAGGTAAATTTGTTAGGAAGGACATAAGATCCATTTTACATCAACTAAATAACAACAACGAAATAAAGGTGAAATTACAATAATTCTGTAGTTAGTAGCTTAGTTTTAAAGTAGATTATTAAGATATACCACTGTCCTTGAAATTCTGAAATTAATATCTGAGATAACGTAACATCAGTGTTTTACACTTTTGGTCACTCTTACAGATGGGAAGTTTTTTTCCACTTAAATATAAATGGTAATTAAAATACTTTAAAATAACTTTACTCATTTACATATTTTAATTTATTTTCTCATTCTTTTAGATTCTTTGTTCCTCTACCAGAGTATTATTTCATGTTAATGGCTTGCAAAAGATTCTCACATTTAGCATAATTATGTATTTATATATGAAATGTTATGTCATTATTTAGCAAAATTTATTTAAGCATTCTGTTACAGCTGGGTGTTTTGGTGATTTCCAATTTTGCTATTTAGAGACTCAGTAAATATCAGCTATTGTGGTAAATATTGAAACCGTAACAGAAAAGATACTTTGGCATCAGGATTTTACACAATTGAGGCAGTAGACAGTAAGTAGACAGTCTTCATGGTACTATCAAGAAAATAAAGAGGACTGCCTTAGGGGTAACCTACTTTATAAAGAAGGCCTAACCAAGTTACTCTAAGGAGATGAGACTTAGAGTAGGTGAAGCCAGCCCTGTGATAAGGCAGAAATGTTCTCTATATACAGGAGGACCATCTCCAAAGTCTACCCTAGGAAGTGAATGATCTTGGAACTGGCAGAAAGGCGTGACTGGGGCACGGGATCAGTGGTAGTGGGTAGTGAGACAGCTTGAAAGGAAGGGATAGATTTGTAGACCATAGTGCAGGATAAGCCATTAAAGGATTTTTAGTAAGGGAGCAAGGTCATGATGTGGCTTTTCTTCTTTTTTTTTTTTTTTTGGCCATTCCTGGGGCTTGGAGTCAAGGCCTGAGCACTGTCCCTGGCTTCCTTTTGCTCAAGGCTAGCACTCTGCCACTTGAGCCACAGCGCCACTTCTGGCCGTTTTCTATATATGTGGTGCTGGGGAATTGAGCCCAGGGCTTCATGTATACAAGGCAAGCGCTCTTGCCACTAGGCCATATCCCCAGCCCCGATGTGGCTTTTCTTGAACAAGATCTTTTTGGTTGAGTGGATACATTTCTTAAGGCACAAGAAAGAAGAGTAGAGGCTCTTGTATATACTTAGGAAAGATAATAGCTAATGTGAAAAGAAGTAGATTGAGAATTACTTGGGAGGAACTCATATTTGCTGGACTAAATATGGGTGTTAAGGAAAGGGAGGCAAGGATAATTTGGGTAGGAGGAAATTCAAGGCCTGGGCAGGCAAAGTCTGAACTGCCTAAGACAGCCTAAGTGAAGTTTGTTTTAGAAGGTAGATGCATATGTAGATCTGAAGCTGTAGGAGCTCATGGAAGAGGCCTGCCTAGAACATACAAATTTGGGGGCCATCAGGTTGTAAATAATATTTTAAAACATGAGTGGGTTTCTTCAAGACAATGTGTAAATTAGAGAAGAGGAAACAAGTGCCCTAGTGTTGGGGTGGTCATCTTTTCTATAGCTTTGAAAAACTTGAAAAACTCTGTATCGTAGGCAGTGGGTGGGTGGATGGCCCGGACAAGAGGTGTTTCAATGGAGTGATGGGTCAGAGGGAGTATGGAGGAGGCAGCTCGTGAGAGTGGGATGCTGAAACATTGATTTCTGTCCTGTGTCTTCTGCTTTGATTTGCTTAATATTTTCCTAGGGTTACAAGTTGTTGTTGTTGTTGTTTTAATTGTGACAGTTCTGGAGCTTCATTCAGCGAATAAGGATTATACTTCAGTTTTTAAGTTCTTGGCATTTTTATTTTTTTGTATTGCAATTAAAGATTGTAGTCTTAAGTGTATCTTATTTTTCTCCTTTAAAATATTGATGCACCTAATTCATGAGATGTTTAAGAAAGTTTCTGAGGTCCTGGGAATATGGCCTAGTGGTAGAGAGCTCGCCTTGTATATATGAAGCCCTGGGTTCAATTCCCCAGTACCACATATATGGGAAACGGCCAGAAGTGGCGCTGTGGCTCAAGTTGCAGAGTGCTAGCCTTGAGCACAAAGAAGCCAAGGACAGTGCTGGGCTCTCAGTCCAAGGCCCAGGACTGGCAAAAAAAAAAAAAGTTTCTGATGTAAGTTGCAAGAATGTCAGGAAGAATTATGCACATAAAAGTATTCTACTTACTGATTTTACTAAGATGTATGATAGTAAAAGTGACTCGCTGCTGAGCACCGGTGGCTCATGCCTGTAATCCTACGTACTCAGGAGGCTGAGAACTGAGGATCACAGTTCAAAGCCAGCCCAGGCAGGAAAGTGTGAGACTCTTATCTCCAGTTAACTACCAGAAAACCAGAAGTACGCTGTTGCTCAAGTGGTAGAGCACTAGCTTTTAGCTGAAGAGCTCAGGGACAGTGTCTAGGCCTAGACAGAGTTTAAGCCACATGACTGATTTAAAAAAAAAAAGTGACTTTCTGTTTCCATATATGTTTGGACAGCAGATGGCATTCCCAATGATAGTAGTGACAGTGAAATGGAGGACCGAACCACTGCTAACTTGGCTGCCTTGAAACTTGATGAGTGGCTTAATTTTAAACTAGAGCCAGAGGTAAGTTGCTTTTTAATAGGTAATACATTTCTTTTGTTAAGTTGCTATAAATTGATGTATTTTTCTTTAACACTTGATATAGAGAATGCAAAACCTTCTTGTGTTGTCTTTTATATTTTTTCCCCCAATAGAAGACTTGAAAAACCTAGATGTGGCTCAGTATTTTTTCATGTACCTAGTTTCTTACTCCACTCATGCTGCTACAACAAATATTATAGACTGGATAATTATAAAAAGTGTAAGTATTTCTCACGGTTCTAGATGCTATGATGTCCAAAATCAAGGATGAGAGCTACTTTCCATATATAAGAGGGCAGCCCTGGGTCTTCTGTGTTCTCAGAAGGCAGAAGTGCAAAAGGGATGAACATACTTCATCAAGTCTTTCTTTTACTTTTTAATTTTGTGTAGTCCTGGGGCTTGAACTCAGAGCCTGGGTTCTGTCCCTGATGCTTTTTTGCTCAAGACTAGCAATTCTACCACTTCAGCCAGCTTTACTTCCAGCTTTTTGGTGATTCTACATTCCATATTGAATTTCAACATGAATTTTTAGAGGGAACAAATGCATTCAAACCATAGCAGTAATATTTTAGTATTTCTGCATATATTAAAAATTAGTATTGGGGATATGAAACCTTTATTTTGTGTATTCCTGAGTGAAATATTCTGTTTTGTGTTTCCATGTATCTCTGAATTGGGAATAAATTGTGTGTGTGCACGCAGGTTTGGGTGCATATGCTAGAGTTAGGATTTGAACTCAGGGCCTCTCTTTCTTGGCTTTTTCCTTCGGGTCTGGCACTGTACCACACCTCTGCTCCTGGCTTTTTGCTGTTTAATTGGAGATAAGAGTCTTAAGGACTTTTTCAGCCTGGGCTGGCTTTGAACTCTATAATCTTTGCCTCTTGAGTAGGTAGAATTACAGGTGTGAGGCTTCAGTACCCAGCTTGGGAGTAAATGTTTTAAAATTTTACATTCTTTTAAGTTAAACTTTTTCATGACTCTGCTTTTAATGATTATTATATCAATGTTTTGGGGGGAGAGAATAACCAAGTTGTCAATAGTCAACAATTTCTAGCTTTACTTCTTTTAAACATCTATTCATTGGTCATTGCAACCTACTGCAGTCTCGTTCTCATTTCCAGCCCTTTGCTGCATTGAAACTCTTCTCTCCAAGGTCATCTGTGTTCTCTACGTTAGTTTGATCATTGTCACTGTTGCTCATAACCTCCTGTTTATAATTCTCCTCTCCTTCATTCCTGCTCCGACTTCATTATCTTTAATTACTGGGACATTAATCCCTCTTAATTCTTCCTTTGCAGTCATTCCTTCTAGGATGTTTCCCTGACCATTATGTAGGTTAAGTTCTCTGGTTCTTTGTGCCTAGCTGTTTTCTTCTCATTGGCTCTGGGAGCCGTGAGATGTCCCACGGAGTCATGCCTCTGCATGTAGGCTTAGTCACGTGGATGCTCTGAGAGTGCCCTTACCTTCTGAACAGCCTCATTTGGATGTTCTGCAGACACAACAGTAATGTCTCAGTAGCACCAGTGTCTTTATTCATCTGTTATTGCTACTATATTTTCAATATTAGTGTTTGATCTCACCCCCATTAAACTCTCTCTAGTCTTGATTATGGTAAATGAGAAATTTTATTTCATTCATGACACAAATGAATGGAAATAGTAACAGTTTCAGATCTTAAGTAATGAAGAGTGTCTTACATACATGTTATGTTTGCTTGCATCTGTTTGAGCTGAGGAACTTGTATTACAGGCTGCCAGTTTATTACTGCAGCTCAGACAGAAGTGGCATAGTCTGTTTTTACGCCGAATGAGAGCTCCATCTAAACCTTGGTCTCAAGTGGATGAAGCCACCATACGAGCAATTATAGCTGTGTTAAGTACAGAGGAGCAATCTGCAGGTTTACAGTAGCCGTCTGGGATTGGCCAGAGGCCAAGACCCATGTCTTCAGAAGAACTTCCTTTGGCATCATCTTGGAGGTCAAATAATAGTAGGAAAAGCTCAGCAGACACCGAATTTCCTGATGAGTGTACTACTGCAGAAAGGTAAAATATGATCTAAATGGAAAGTATTTTCTCCAAGAAGTTAATTATTTGTACTAGTTAATGATTACTTTTTTTTTTTACAATCGAGGATGAAAAAAAAGTATAATAAAATGAAAAGTTTTAGTTAGGTCTTACTAGTATTAAGGTAATGTAAGGGATTTTAAGTACTTATGAGATATTTAATATTCAGGATCATTCTATCAGAAGAAAACTCAAATTGTTCATTTCCAGAATTCACAAATTGAAGGTATATTGGAAAGAAAGCAACGTTTTGTTTATTTTATTTTATTTATTTTGCTAGAGCTTGAACTCAGGGCCTCACACTCTTGCTTGCCTTTTTTTTTTTTCTTTTTTGCCAGTCCTGGTCTTGGACTCAGGGCCTGAGCACTGTCCCTGGCTTCTTTGTGCTCAAGGCTAGCACTCTACCACTTGAGCATCACTTCTGGCCATTTTGTATATATGTGGTGCTGGGGAATCGAACCCAGGGCTTCATGTATACAAGGCAAGCACTCTTGCCACTAGGCCATATTCCCAGCCCTCTTGCTTGGCTTTTTCACTCATGGTTAATGCTCTACCACTTGAGCCACACCTCCATTTCTGAAAGCAACGTTTTGAAAGTATGTTTTATTGATACATGTTAAGTGACATGTTTCCTAGATAGTCTGCAGTGAGAATTATTTACAGTTGTTTAAAGTCCATTTCCCACCATTCCCCTCCCCACCCCATATTGGAGCTGTTGTTTCATAAACCTGTGTGTATGATTCATCTCTGACCCTTCTGTCTTGTTCCAGAGTACTGACGAAATCTCCACCCACCTCAGAAGTACAAAGACAGAGGAATTTTGCATCCAAAGCGGAGCACTGAGGACCGATCAGACCAGTGCTCTGTGAAGTCTGCGGACAGCAGCACCTACCCAAGTCCTTGTGCGAGTCCTTCCCCACCATCTTCAGGAAAGGTAAGTAGTAGCAGAACTAGATGCAGGAAGTGTCAGGTTTGTAGGACCTCCAGTGTTACACGTTTAAATACCACCCTTGCAGGTATAACTATTGAATGTCTCCTGGAAAACTGCAATACTTGGAGTACATTTTTTATTTTTTTAGTATTTTTTCTGCTTGCCAAATACTTCTAATAATTACTATTTTGGGGTATTTTAACTAAGAGATTATTTACTAATTGTATATAGCTGGGATGTTCATTATTTTTATTTCTTTAGAACCTTTTGGTAGGGCTGGGGATATGGCCTAGTGGCAAGAGTGCTTGCCTCGTATACATGAGACCCTGGGTTCAATTCCCCAGCACCACATATACAGAAAATGGCCAGAAGTGGCACTGTGGCTCAAGTGGCAGAGTGCTAGCCTTGAGCAAAAAGAAGCCAGGGACAGTGCTCAGGCCCTGAGTTCAAGCCCAGGACTGGCCAAAAAAAAAAATAGAACCTTTTGGTTGAAACAACAAAGCTATTTAAATAAATTTTGGTATATAATTTCAAAATCAGAAGCATGTGTTTCTTTTACTCATTAATTGGTATTTGGGTCTTTTTTTTTTTTTTTTTGCCAGTCCTGGGCCTTGGACTCAGGGCCTGAGCACTGTCCCTGGCTTGTTTTTTTTTTTTTTTTTTTTTTTGCTCAAGGCTAGCACTCTGCCACTTCAGTTACAGCGCCACTTCTGGCCATTTTCTGTATATGTGGTGCTGGGGAATCGAACCCAGGGCTTCATGTATAAGAGGCAAGCGCTCTTGCCACTAGGCCATATCCCCAGGCATTAATTGGTATTTGGAAGTACAATAATTATTGTAAAATAATATTAAATAAAATATTGTTAGGTACAGAAGGCAGATTGGGGCTAGGAAGGCAAAAGATAGATGATATGGAACTGAAAACTATTCTCTTTAAAATGTGTAATATGAATTATTTCATTTGTTCAGAATGTGTTTACTTTTAGTTTCCTGTGTTACTAACACCTGAATAAGTATTTGGATAGGGGTTACTTAGCTACATTGTGCTTCAGCAGATAGTTTTACCATATACTGGGTTACATAATAAATATGTTTAACTTTACAAGAAACTCAACTCTTTTCTAAAATGGCTGTACTAGTCTGCATTTTCTTTAACAAACTCTTAAGAGTTTAATTTGTTGGATATTTTTAGCAGAACTTGGCATTACTTATAATGGTAATGTCTTTATAATTCAAAATATGGGATGGTCTTGTGATTCCTAGTTAATAGATTGGTGGTGGCCATTAATGTGAACTTGCATTTTCCCTGCTCTGCATCTTTTCTGTGCTCATTTCCCATTCTGGCCATAGTCTCTGCTGAATTAGCATTCTAATTTGTTGTTACTTGTTTCTTTTTTGCCAATATCAGGGCTTAAACTCTGAGGCCTTGCCTTCTCTTGCTTGATTTGCTCACAACTGGTGCTCAACTTGTTGAGCTTTTGCAGTACTTGCTATGCAGATTCAAATCCCTGTGGCCTCTAAACCCATCTCTGTTTTGCAACTCCAGAACTGCTAGACTTGTCACAGGAAACTGCCTCCTCATAGTAAACATAGCAGTTAGTTTAAGTTTGTTTTCAGAATGTCTAGGTTTTTAAAAACATATTGTGAAAATCCATTTGGAGTCTTAAGTTAAAGTCTGGATCCTTTCTTTTTATGCTTTGAAAGTACATACTGTTGTAAGCTCATTTTGATTGAGCTTTGTAAAAGTTTTCAAGCATGATGGAGCTTTTTGCATTTGTTGACTATTTGGTAAAATATTTTTGTCTTATGTATTTATAGAAATGGTGTTTACTGATTTTGAAAGGTTACATTACCCTCCAAGAACTTACATATTGTTTTATAGGGCTCAAAATCTCCTTCACCAAGACCCAACATGCCTGTTCGGTACTTCATAATGAAGAGTAGCAATCTGAGAAACCTTGAAATTTCTCAACAGAAGGGCATCTGGTCTACAACCCCTAGTAATGAGCGGAAGCTAAATCGGGCCTTCTGGGAGAGCAGCATGGTTTACTTGGTATTTTCTGTTCAAGGATCTGGGCATTTCCAGGTGAGCCATCCTGAATGGACTTGTTCCATTTTACTGTACAGTGGGTCACACTGTACAGGTAAAAACAGCAAAACAAAGCCAGGCTTTTTACTACATTGGAGTGGAGTGGTGCTTTTTGCTTGACTTGGAATGCTGAGTATTTTATATCTCTTCTAAGGGTGCTAGAACTGGGACCTCTTTATTTTTGCCTTTGCACATAAATACTTTCCTCGAAACACAACCTTAGATTTACTGGTTCTCAGATGCATTAAGACTAAGGAGAGTTTGACTAGGTAGAATGTTTAAATAGGCCAAGAAAGTTGGCATTGACAATGTGTGTTTCTCAACTGTGCTTAACTTCATGCATATCTGAATGGAATTTATTATAGAAATAGAACTTTGGTTCAATTGTCTTTATTTGTCATGAAATAAATGTAGACTTAGAATAGAAGACAGGTTATTTAGAAACAGCATTTGAAGTGTGTTAGATTAAAATTATGTTTTCTTCTAAAATTTGGTAATAAAGTCTATAAAAAATTTAGTAAGGAGCTTTAATTTTGATTTTTTTGTTGTTAAGCATACATTACTTTTATAGTTTTACCTTAAAAATGTCAAAAACTCAGCTTTATCAGACATATTAAGTTCATATATTTTAATACCTTTCCCTCCATCTATTCCCCTTATTTTACCTACAGGGGTTTTCCAGGATGTCTTCTGAGATAGGAAGGGAGAAAAGTCAAGACTGGGGCTCACCTGGCCTAGGCAGGGTGTTTAAGGTCGAGTGGATACGAAAAGAGAGCCTTCCTTTCCAGTGTGCACACCACCTGCTCAACCCGTGGAATGACAACAAGAAGGTGCAGATAAGCCGAGATGGGCAGGTAATATGCTGTCATTCACGTTATTTACTCTGCCCAGCACTCCCAGTAGAAAATCTACAGTCTACATATTTACCTATTTAATGTCTTAATGTCTTAAACGAATTATATAAAGTAAATAACCATTTTATATTTTTAATGAAATGAGTTATTACTCCATTTGATATTAAGAGGGTATAGACTTAGAGATTAATTTTACCTAAATGACAGTGAGTCATGTCTTTAATCAGGTGGCTTACTTCACATCCACACAGGAAAGTATAAGTTGGTTTTTAAATACTCGTAGTGATAACATGAAGTCTGTAAAGTGGCATTCTTTTATTTTTGTTTTATTTTATTCTTGTATTTTTACTTGTTATTTTATGTTCTAATGCTGATTTTGAGATCAACAATTCCTAAAAAGAAGACTGTTCAAGTTGGGCACTTTTGCTAAATCTCCATTAAAAACCATGTACTATTTCTACATAGAATTCCAGGACTATGTGAACCAGTTGGCATTTTGCCATGAAAGTTGAGACATTTGTAGATTCATTAGTCTGAAATCTGAAAGTCAACTTGTATATCTTAAAGCAAAGATTAGTACAATATGTACCATTTGGTTATAGCATGGTCTGACAAAAAAATAAATAAAATGGAATTCTTTTTGCATTTTTATCAGTGTAGTTTTTGGTAATTAAAGAAAATTTCACTCTCATTCTTTGTATGTTTATTTTAACTTTTGATTTATCCAGGAACTAGAACCACAGGTTGGTGAACAGTTGCTCCAGTTATGGGAACGCCTTCCTTTGGGAGAAAAACCCACAAGTGACTGACAATGCAGGTTATGCCTATTTGACTTTGAGTACTGACAGTATTTGTTGTCATTAGAATGACATTCAGAGTATTTCTTTTCTCCTTTTACTGTTCTAGAATGCTTAGCTGTGGAAGAACATGCCCAAAGGAAACTCCAAATGTACCATGTTTCCCAAACCGAGAGGGGGTGTGTGTCACACATGACGAGTGTGGTTGCAATGCTACTTCACATCACCGTCTTCACATGTGAGAACTGTAGTGATCATAGGGAACAAAGCAGTAATCATTTCATGGCTTGACACAACAGCAGTTACTTTTAAAAAAAATGGAATCACAACCCATTGTTTACTTTGTAATGCAGAAAAGGCATGACTATCATATTTTCTGAGCACCATGTAGAAGAATCAGTTCCTTAATTCATCATCAAGAAAAAAATACCAGCAGCCAAGTAACTTTAAAAATGGCCTTTAAAAATAATTTGTGTTAAGGGCTGCTCATTTTGTCATGTTAAGTCAGAGACATGTTAAAAGAAAAGAAGGAATGCTCTTTTTTGTGTGATTAGGTAATGCAGTAAAATCTAAAGAGAAAGGTAGAGCTCCTTCCTGCCTTGATAAATGAGGTTATGTTGCTTAGCTGATTATAGAGCTGCCTCTTTTAAACTGAGGACTCCCATACCTATCTTCCCTCCTTCCCTCCCTCCCTCCCTCTCTTACTTCCTTCTCTCCTTCCTTCCCTCCCTCCCTTCCTCTCTCTCTCATAAAAGCTCTCACAAGTCCTTCACTGAACACAGTAATTTTGACATCTTTGGCTATAGCACCTTGTTAAAAGATTTAAAGACATTTCTACAAGTTTTAAAAGATACACAGCAGTTATTGGTACCTTGGTTGCTTTATGTTTTTGAACCTAACACACAAGGACCACAGTTCTAGATGTCTTCTATTATGTTTAAATTTTTCTCTGACTTACATTTCAGATATGGCTTCCTTTTCTGCATTTACTACTTAAAAACTTTCTAACCTATGATAATGCCAAGTCTCAGGTTTCTTTGCCCTCTCAGAGTTGCTTGGTTTGTGCATTTTCTTAGAGGCTATTCCAAGGGGAATAGAAGGATAGGTTAAGTGGGGGAAAAAGTACCTGAACATACTAGACTGAATACTTCTTCTCATAGTGTCTTTGAGTCATTGCCATAAAGAAAAAAATGGATAGACTTTAAAGACAAAGAAAATTCCAAGTATTCTGGTTCTGTATTTGAGAAGAAATGAAAAAAATCACTGGTCAACATAAAATCTTGAGACCATCTCTGAGAAGCATTATTGGTGCATTGGTTTAGAATGTCAGCTGTGATTTTTGTTTGTATTTGTATTAGTAGTTCTTAGGTTTGTTCTTTTTATACTTTGGGGCACAACTGTAAGTTGAGCCTATTCAAATTATGTTACATTTTATGTGTATTACATTTCTTTTCCTATTAGATCAGCTTATGTTTTCTTGATAATGTGTACTTTTTTAAAGGTATATATTAGTACTTTTCAGTGTTTTCGATTTGAAAGGACTTAAAAAAACACAGCTTGTTTAAATTTTCACGTTTTCTAATATCTAGCCCTGTATGTAAATGATGAGTTTGTTGGTATTTAAAATGAATACAGTTTGAATGTAATTAAAATGTTTTTGGAAGAAATGAACTTTAAATGTTAATATGCTTATTAAATGAATTCTGTTAAATTATTTAGATCCTGTGTACTGCATCTCTTTTTTCCTATAATGCAGCAACCTTCCCATGTCTTGGTGTAACGCAGCACAGTTAACACTGATGGAGACCAAGGCCTTCAAGGAAGACAGTCACTGAGGGGTTCAACATGAGCTGCCTTTGAACTGTCTCTGAGAACAGATAGAACTTGTTCCCACTTGTAATCTTAGCTACTCAGAAGGCAGAGACCAGGAAAGTAGACAGAGGATTGAGGTTTGAAGCCTGCCTGGGTAAAAAGTTAACAAGACCCCATCTTATACAGTAAGCTGGGCCATGGTGAGATAGGCCTGTCATCCTAGCTATGAAAGAGGTCTTAAGTAGGGATCGTGGTCCAGGCTGGCCCCAAGCAAAAATACGAGACCTTATAAGAAAGATAGTTAAATGCAAAAAAGGCTAAGGGTCTTGCTTAATTGGTAGAGCACCTTCCTAATAAGCACAGGGTTTTGAATTCAAATCCCTATATCACACACATACACACATAAATAGGACAATTTGTAAAAGGATTGGGACAGGAAGTTAAAAACTGTACTGAAAAGTGGACAATGGTAGGTCAAGCCTGTAATTCAGTCCTAGCTACTTGGAAGGCAGATATCAGAGGACCACAGTTTGAGGACAGCCAGTGCATAAAAGTTGAAGAGACTTCATCTCAATTAACAGTTAAGTATGGTGGCATATGCTTATTACCCAACTTCTGGGGGGAGCACAAGTAGGAGGATCACCTCCCAGGCCGGTTTGGGCATAAAGCAAGAGCTTACCTTGAAAATAACATACAAAAGGTATGGAGGCATGGCTCAAGTTAGATACCTGTGCTCCCAATCCCCAAGTTAACAGCTGAAACAGCAAAATGTTTTGGGAAATATGTAGCTCATAAAAATACAGTGTGACAGGGGCTGGGGATATAGCCTAGTGGCAAGAGTGCCTGCCTCGTATACACGAGGCCCTAGGTTCGATTCCCCAGCACCACATATACAGAAAATGGCCAGAAGCGGCGCTGTGGCTCAAGTGGCAGAGTGCTCGGTGTCAGTGTAAGCACCTTCCCCAACGAGCTCCGCAAATGAAGCAGGCACATTATTAGCCCTGTTGGTCTCTGCTGTTGCCTGACACTGATCTACAAATTCAGACTTCTGTAACAAGTAATCTCCTCCACTAAGACAAGCCTTAGCTAACTGTTTCCAATCATTTGGGCATAAAGTTTTAGCTGCCAAGGCATCAAGAATGACTTCAGGGGCTGGGGATATAGCCTAGTGGCAAGAGTGCCTGCCTCGGATACATGAGGCCCTAGGTTCGATTCCCCAGCACCACATATACAGAAAACGGCCAGAAGCGGCGCTATGGCTCAAGTGGCAGAGTGCTAGCCTTGAGCGGGAAGAAGCCAGGGACAGTGCTCAGGCCCTGAGTCCAAGGCCCAGGACTGGCCAAAAAAAAAAAAAAAAAAAAAGAATGACTTCAGTAAACGGTGCTGTGGGGCCGTATTGAGCACAAGCATTCTTAAGATCACTTATTTGTTTAAATGGCAAAGGCTGGTGGACTGCTTTGTTATCTTCAGTCCTCCTTACTGGGAATAAGTGAAAACCAGAAATGTCCACCCCTTCATGAGCAGCATGTGCCATGGAGAGTTGCAGAGCACTGCGCTTAGGGGGAGGATTAGGGCTTGTCCCAAAAAGGAGTTCACCGCTAGGAGGGCCAGGCGCCTTTAACAGCACAGGCTGAGATGGTACTGGCGGTGAGACAATAGCAGGCGGTGGGGGTGGTGGGAAAGGATCAAAGACCTCCAAGATTGTGGGTGGGGGCCCACAAGTTTCCAACTTTGCAGGGGTTTGTTGTCCCAGCCGAAGCTGCGACAGCAGGGTTATGGCTGAATCCAGCATTTTCTCAACATGAGTTAATCTATCTTTAGTAGGCTCATTGCATGATTTCTCCTCAGAGTCTGAGCTGTCTGAGTCTTCCTTAATATCTAGCCCAGTGGGTTCAGATCTTACTAATTTTCTCAGCTCTTCCTGGGCAGATGCACAAGCTCCAGGGGCTGGGTGATGTTCATCAGG
Source organism: Perognathus longimembris pacificus (assembly GCF_023159225.1). NCBI lineage: Eukaryota > Metazoa > Chordata > Mammalia > Rodentia > Heteromyidae > Perognathus > Perognathus longimembris. The sequence goes on along the minus strand of NC_063182.1, from coordinate 19,934,322 downwards.
CCCCTGTTCAGTTTCTCTGATCAACTGATCAAATCTAAGCCCTTCATGTCTAGGATCCAAACAATCTCGGACCAGATTCCAGAGAATGAGGGCATCCGCTGGAGTTTTCTCAGGGCCACTTACATCATAATACTCCGGAATCCTTTTTCCTATCTTTCACCAAGTTTCTAAGTTAATGGTTCCTTCTTCGGGGAACCAGGGGCATGCTTCCTCAACAAAATGAAAAAAAAAGTTCTAACTGACTTTGGCCAATTTTCACTCCCCGGGTATGTAGCATGCCTATGAGGGCCTGCACGTATAGCGTGCGGCTATTACCTTGTCCCATAATTTATTACTCCCTACAATACACTCTCCTCCCGCTCTCCTTCCCAAGTATTCGGACGTCATTACCTGAGCGGGGGTCACCCGCCGTCGAGCCCAGGCCTTCAAGCCCCTGTTCGGGTGCCAAACCTGCTGGGCCAGCCAGCAGGGAAACAGGAATCCTGACTGAGGGGCGGCGGGGATAAGGAAAAGGAAAAATAAGGAAAGAGAAAAAAGACAAGAGACAAAGACGGGGTACGGGAGGTCTGCAGCCGTAAGGTTGAACCTCAAGACTACAGCCTTGTTTATTCTTAACATCCAGCTTATATGCAGTTTGGGCACCAGGGAATGGAATAGGGTTACCAAAGTGTAAGAAAATAAGAAAGCTTTTAAGACCATAAATAACAGAAGGCAATGAAACAAGACAAGGCTGAATGGTAAACATAAGCCAGGCGCCTATGGACACAGGAAAACATCTTGGTAAGTGTTGGCTGTCAATTAAGCCAAATATTACCCCATTCCTTGTGATAACAGCACAACCAGAGGTCAGGATGAGGTAAGCTCGGCTCCCGACATAGAGCTGCCTACCACCTACGTAAGTGTAGTTCCTAAATGATCTTTTATCTCTCTTCCCTCAACAAAAAGCAGGTTCTTTTGAGGAATATTCAGTACATTACACATACCAGGAAGTACTTAATTTACTAAGCTACTGATATTCTTATTCTCAGGGGAGATATTTACTAATAAACAGCTACCTACCCAATATGTTCATATCATTCCTAAATGAGCTTTTATCTCTCTTGCCTCACCACAAATCAGATTCTTGTGAGGATTTTCCAGTACATTAACCTTTCCACGAACGACTTACCTTAACAAGCTCCAGCTGTTCTTATTCTCAGAAGGGATATTGCCTGATATACAGCTGCCAAACACCTTCGTAAGTGTAGTTCCCAAATGAGGTTTTATCTCTCTTCCGTCACCAAAAAGAAGATTCTTTTGAGGAGTTTCCAGTACATTAACCATACCAGGCAGTACTTAATTTACTAAGCTACTGCTATTCTCATTCTCAGGGGAGATTTTTACTGATAAACAGCTACATACAAAGTTTGTTCATGTCATTCCTAAATGAGGTTTTATCTCTCTTCCCTCACCACACATCAGAATATTTTGAGGAGTTTCCAGTACATTAAACATTCCACAATCTAATTACCTTAACAAGCTCTAGGTGTTCTTATTCTCAGAAGGCATACTCCCTGACATACAGCTGCCTAGCATATTCGTAAGTGTAGTTCCTAAATGAGCTTTTTTCTCGGATCCCACACCACAAAGCAGATTCTTTTGAGGAGTCTCCCGTACAATACCCATACCAGGAAGTACTTAATTTACTAGGCTACTGCTATTCTTATTCTCAGTGGAGATATATACTGGTAAACAGCTACCTACCCAGTATGTTCATGTTGTTCCTAAATGAGCTTTTATGTCTCTTCCCTCACCACACAACAGGTTCTTCTGAGGAGTTTCCAGTACATTAACCTTTCCTGGATGTAATTACCTTAACAAGCCCCAGCTGTTCTTATTCTCAGAAGGGATACAAACTGATATACAGCTGCCTACCACCTTCGTAAGGGTAGTTCCTAATTGATCTTTTACTCTGTTCCCGCACGACAAAGGAGATACTTTTGAGGAGTCTCCAGTACAAAAACCATACCAGGAAGTACATAATTTACTAAGCTACTGCTTTTCTTATTCTCAGTGGAGATATTTACTGATAAACAGCTACCTACCCAGTATGTTCATGTCGTTCCTAAATGAGCTTTTATCTCTCTTCCCTCACCACAAATCAGATTCTTCTCAGGAGTATCCAGTACATTAACCTTTCCTCTATCTAATTACCTTAACAAGCTCCTGCTGTTCTCATTCTCAGAAGGGATATTGCCTGATATACAGCTGCCAACCACCTTCGTAAGTGTAGTTCCTAAATGAGCTTTTTTCTCTGTTCCATCACCACAAAGCAGATTCTGGTGAGAAGTTTCCAGTACATTAACCTTTCCAAGAACAACTTACCTTAACAAGCAATAGCTGTTCTTATTATCAGAAGGGATATTGCCTGATATACAGCTGCATACCCCGTTCGTATGTGTAGTTCCTAAATGAGCTTTTATCTCTCTCCCCTCACCACACATCAGAGTCTTCTGAGGAGATTCCAGTACATTAACCTTTCCTCGATCTAATTACCTTACCGTGCTCCAACTGTTCTTATTCTCAGAAGGGATACTCCATGATATACTGCTGCCTACCACTTTCGTAAGTGTAGTTTGTAAATGAGCTTTTTTCTCTGTTCCCTCATGAAAAAGCAGATTCTTGTGAGGAGTTTCGAATACATTAACCTTTCCACGAACTACTTACCTTAAGAAGCAACAGCTTTTCTTATAATCAGAAGGTATATTGCATGATGTACATCTGCCTACCACATTCGTAAGTGTAGTTCGTAAATGAGCTTTTTTCTCTGTTCCCTCACCACAAAGATGATTCTTGTGAGGAGTTTCCAGTACAATAACCTTTCCTGGATGTAATTACCTTAACAAGCTCCAGCTGTTCTTATTATCAGAAGGGATATTGCCTGATATACACCTGCCAACCACCTTCGTAAGTGCAGTTCCTAATTGAGTATTTATCTCTCTTCCATGACAAAAAAGCAGATTCTTTTGAGGAGTTTCCAGCACACTAACCATACCAGGAATTACTTAAATTACTAAGCTACAGCTATTCTCATTCTCAGGGGAGATATTTACTGATAAACAGCTACCTACCCAGTGTGTCCATATCATTCCTGAAAGAGGATTTATCTCTCTTCCCTCACCACACATCAGGTTCTTTTGAGGAGTTTCCAGTACATTAACCTTTCCTCGATCTAATTACCTTAACAAGCTCCAGCTGTTCTTATTCTCAGAAGGGATACTCCCTGATATACATGCCTAACACCTTCGTAAGTGTAGGTCATAAATAATCTTTTTTCTCTGTTGCCTCACCAGAAAACAGATTCTTCTGAGGAGTTTCCAGTACTTTAACCTTTCCACGAACTACTTACCTTAACAAGCAACAACTGATCTTATAATCAGAAGGAATATTGCCTGATATACGTCTGCCTACCACCTTTGTAAGTGTAGTTCCTAAATGAGATTTTATCTCTCTTCCCTCACCAAAAAGCAAATTCTTTTGAGGAATTTCGAGTACATTGCCCCTACCAGGAAGTACTTAATTTACTAAACTACTGCTATTCTTATTCTCAGGCGACATATTTTCTAATAAACAGCTACACACCCAATATGTTCATGTCATTCCTAAATGAGCTTTTATCTCTATTCCCTCAACTCTAATCAGATTCTTTGGAGGAGTTTCCAGTACATTAACCGTTCCTCGATCTAATTACCTTAACAAGCTCCAGCTGTTCTTATTCTCAGAAGGGATACTTCCTGATATACAGTTGCCTACCACCTTTGTAAGTGCAGTTCCTAAATGAGTTTTTTCTCTGTTCCCTCACCACAATGCAGATTCTTGTGAGGATTTTCCAGTGCATTAAACTTTCCACGAAGTACTTACCTTAACAAGCTCCAGCTGTTCTTATTCTCAGAAGGGATATTGCCTGATTTACTGCTGCCAACCACCTTCGTAAGTTTAGTTCTTAAAGGAGGTTTTGTCTCTCTTCCGTCACCAAAAAGCAGATTCTTTTGAGGAGTTTCCAGTACATTAACCATACCAGGCATTACTTAATTTACTAAGCTACTGCTATTCTCAATCTCAAGGGAGATATTTACTTATAAACACCTACCTACGCAGTATGATCATGTTGTTCATAAATAAGCTTTTATCTCCCTTCCCGCACCACAAATCAGATGTTTCTGAGGAGTTTCCAGTACATTAACCTTTCCTCAATGAAATCACCTTAACAAGCTCCAGCTGTTCTTATTCTCAGAAGGAATATTCCCTGATATACAGCTGCCTACCACCTTTGTAAGTGGAGTTCCTAAATGAGCTTTTTTCTCAGTTCCCTCACCACAAAGCAGATTCTTGTGAGGAGTTTCCAGTACATTACCCATTCCACGAACTACTTACCTTAACAACCAACATTTGTTCTTATTATCAGAAGGGATATTGCCTGAAATACTGCTGCCTACCCCGTTCCTATGTGTAGTTCCTAAATGAGCTTTTATCTCTCCTCCATCACCACAAATCAGAGTCTTGTGAGGATTTTCCAGTGCATGAAAGATTCCACGAACTACTTACCTTAACAAGCTCCAGCTGTTCTTATTCTCAGAAGGGATATTGCCTGATTTACTGCTGCCAACCACCTTCGTAAGTTTAGTACTTAAATGAGGTTTTCTCTCTTCCGTCACCAAAAAGCAGATTCTTTTGAGTAGTTTCCAGTACACTTATGATAGAAGGCAGTACTTAATATACTAAGCTACTGCTATTCTAATTCTCAAGGGAGATATTTCCTTATAAACACCAACCTACCCAGTATGTTCATGTTGTTAATAAATGAGCTTTTTTCTCTGTTACCTCACCCCAAAGCAGATTCTTGTGAGGAGTTTCCAGTATAGTAACCTTTCCACGAACTACTTACCTTAACAAGCAACAGCTGTTCTTATTATCCGAAAGGATATGGCCTGATATACAGCTGCCTACCCCGTTCTTATGTGTAGTTCCTAAATGAGCTTTTCTCTCTTCCCTCAATACATCTCAGAGTCTTCTGAGGAGTTTCCAGTACATTAACCTGTCCTTGATCTAATTACCTTACCGTGCTCCAACTGCTCTTATTCTCAGAAGGGATACTCCCTAATATACAGCTGACAACCACTTTCGTAAGTGTAGTTCGTAAATGAGCTTTTTTCTCTGTTCCCTCAAAAAAAGCCGATTCTTGTGAGGAGTTTCGAGTACGTTAACCTTTCCACGAAATACTTACCTTAAGAAGCAACAGCTCTTCTTATAATCAGAAGGGATATTGCATGATATACAGCTGCCTACCACCTTCGTAAGTGTAGTTCCTAAATGAGCTTTTTTTCTGTTCGCTCAGCAGAAATCAGATATTTTTATGGAGTCTCCAGTTCAATAACCATACCAGGAAGTACTTAATTTACTAAGCTACTGCTATTCTTATTCTCAGTGGATATATTTACTGATAAACAGCTACCTCCCCAGTATGTTCATGTTGTTCCAAAATGAGCTTTTATCTCTCTTCCCTCGCCACAAATCAGATTCTTCTGAGTAGGTTCCAGTACATTGACCTTTCCTCGATGTAATTACCTTAACAAGCTCCAGCTGTTCTTGTTCTCAGAAGGGATACTCCCTGATATACAGCTGTCTACCACCTTCATAAGTGCAGGTCCTAAATGAGCTTTTTTCTCTGTTCCCTCATCAAAATCCAGATTCTGTTGGGCAGTTACCAGTACAGTAACCATACCAGGAAGTACTTAATTTATTAAGCTACTGCTTTTCTTAATCTCAGTGGAGATATTTACTGATAAACAGCTAAATACCCAGTATGTTCATGTCGTTCCTAAATGAGCTTTTATCTCTCTCCCCTCACCACAAATCAGATTCTTCTAAGGAGTTGCCAGTACATTAACCTTTCCTCGATGTAATTACCTTAAAAAGCTCCAGCTGTTATTATTCTCAGAAGGGATACTCCCTGATACACAGCTGCCTACCATCTTCGTAAGTGCAGGTCCTAAATGAGCTTTTTTCTCTGTTCCCTCACCAAAATCCAGATGCTTTTGGGGAGTTACCAGTACAGTAACCATACCAGGAAGTACTTAATTTATTAAGCTACTGCTTTTCTTAATCTCAGTGGAGATATTTAATGATAAACAGGTACCTACCCAGTATGTTCATGTCGTTCCTAAATGAGCTTTTATCTCTCTAACCTCAGCACAAATCAGATTCTTCTGAGGAGTTCCCAGTACATTAACCTTTCCTCCATGTAATTACCTTAACTAGAGCCACCTGTTCTTATTCTCAGAAGGGATACCCCCTGATATACAGCTGCCTACCACCTTCGTAGGTGCAGGTCCTAAATCAGCTTTTTTCTCTGTTCCCTCACCACAAACAAGATTCTTTTGGGGAGTTCCCAGTACAGTAACTTTACCAGGAAGTACTTAATTTATTAAGATACTGCTTTTCTTAATCTCAGTGGAGATATTTACTGATAAACAGCTACCTACCCAGTATGTTCATGTCGTTCTTAAATGAGCTTTTATCTCGCTCCCCTCACCAGAAATCAGATTCTTCTGAGGAGTTCCAAGTACATTACCCTTTCCTCAATATAATCACATTAACAAGCTCCAGCTTTTCTTATTCTCAGAAGGGATACTCCCTGATATACAGCTGCCTACCACCTTCGTAAGTGCAGGTCTTAAATGAGCTTTATTCTCTGTTCCCTCACCACAATCCAGATGCTTTTGGGGAGTTACCAGTACAGTAAACATACCAGGAAGTACTTAATTTATTAAGGTACTGCTTTTCTTAATCTCAGTGGAGATATTTACTGATAAACAGCTACCTAACCAATATGTTCTTGTCGTTCCTAAATGAGCTTTTATCTCTCTCCCGTCACCACAAATCAGATTCTTCTGAGGAGTTCCCAGTGCATTAACCTTTTCTCGATGTAATTACAGTAACAAGCTCCAGCTGTTCTTATTCTCAGAAGGGATACTCCCAGATATACAGCTGCCTAACACCTTCGTAAGTGCAAGTCCTAAATGAGCTTTTGTTCTCAGTTCCCTCACCAACATCCAGTTCTTTTGGGGAGTTGCCAGTTGAGTACCCATACCAGGAAGTACTTAATTAATTAAGCTACTGCTTTTCTTAATCTCAGTGGAGATATATACTGATGAATAGCTACCTACCCAGTATGTTCATGTCGTTCCTAAATGAGCTTTTATCTCTCACCCCTCACCAAAAATCAGATTCTTCTGAAGAGTTCCCAGAACATTGACCTTTCCTCGATATATTCACCTTAACAAGCTCCGGCTGTTCTTACTCTCAGAGTGGATACTCCCTGATATACACATGACTACCACCTTTGTAAGAGCAGGTCCTAATTGAGCTTCTTTATGTTCCCTCACCACAATACAGATTCTTTTGGATAGTTACCAGTACAGTAACCATATCAGGAAGTACTTAATTTATTAAGCTACTGCTTTTCTTAATCTCAGTGGAGATATTTACTGATAAACAGCTACCTACCCAGTATGTTCATGTCGTTCCTAAATGAGCTTTTATCTCTCTCCCCTCACCACAAATCAGATTCTTCTGAAGAGTTCCCAGTACATTAACCTTTCCTCGATGTAATTACCTTAACAAGCCCCAGCTGTTCTGATTCTCAGAAGGGATACTCCCTGATATACACCTGCCTACCACCTTCGTAAGTGCAGGTCCTAAATGAGCTTTTTTCTCTGTTCCCTCACCACAATCCAGATTCTATGGGGAGTTGCCAGTACAGTAACCATACCAGGAAGTACCTAATTTATTAAGCTACTGCTTTTCTTAATCTCAGTGGAGATATTTACTGATAAAAAGGTACCTACGCAGTATGTTCATGTCGTTCCTAAATGAGCTTTTATCTCGCTCCCCTCACCAGAAATCAGATTCTTCTGAGGAGTTCCCAGTACATTACCCTTTCCTCGATATAATCACATTAACAAGCTCCAGCTTTTCTTATTCTCAGAAGGGACACTCCCTGATATACAGCTGCCTACCACCTTCGTAAGTGCAGGTCTTAAATGAGCTTTATTATCTGTTCCCACACCAAAATCCAGATGCTTTTGGGGAGTTACCAGTACAGTAAACATACCAGGAAGTACTTAATTTATTAAGCTACTCCTTTTCTTAATCTCAGTGGAGATATTTACTGATAAACAGCTACCTAACCAGTATGTTCATGTCGTTCCTAAATGAGCTTTTATCTCTCTCCCTTCACCACAAATCAGATTCTTCTGAAGAGTACCCAGTGCATTAACCTTTCCTCGATGTAATTACCTTAGCAAGCTCCAGCTGTTCTTATTCTCAGAGGGGATACTCCCTGATATACACCTGCCTACCACCTTCGTAAGAGCACTTCCTACTTGAGCCTTTTTCTGTTCCCTCACCACAATCCATTTTCTTTTGGATAGTTACCACTACAGTAACCATACCAGGAAGTACTTAATTTATTAAGCTACTGTTTTTCTTAATCTCAGGGAGATATTTAGTGATAAACAGCTACCTACCCAGGATGTTAATGTCGTTCCTAAATGAGCTTTTATCTCTCTCCCCTCACCACAAATCAGATTCTTCTGAAGAGTTCCCAGTCCAATAACCTTTCCTCGATGTAATTCTCTTAACAAGCTCCAGCTGTTCTTATTCTCAGAAGGGATACTCCCTGATAGACAGCTGCCTACCACCTTCGTAAGTGGAGGTCTTAAATGTGATTTTTTCTCTGTTCCCACACCACAATCAAGATGCTTTTGGGGAGTTACCAGTACAGTAACCATACAAGGATGTACTTAATTAATTAAGCTACTGCTTTTCTTATTCTCAGGGAGATATTTACTGATAAACAGCTACTTACCCAGTATGTTCATGTCGTTCCTAAATGAGCTTCTATCTCTCTCCCCTCACCACAAATCAGATTCTTCTGAGGAGTTCCCAATACATTAACCTTTCCTCGATGTAATTACCTTAACAAGATCCAGCTGTTCTTATTCTCAGAAGGGATACTCCCAGAAATACAGCTGCCTAACACCTTCGTAAGTGCAAGTCCTAAATGAGCTTTTTTCTCAGTTCCCTCACCACCATCCAGTTCTTTTGCGGTGTTTCCAGTTGATTATTCATACCAGGAAGTACTTAATTAATTAAGCTACTGCTTTTCTTAAACTCAGTGGAGATATTTACTGATAAACAGCTACCTACCCAGTATGTTCATTTCGTTCCTAAATGAGATTTTATCTCTCACCCCTCACCACAAATCATATTCTTCTGAGGAGTTCCCAGAACATTAACCTTTCCTCGATGTAATCAGCTTAACAAGCTCCAGCTGTTTTTATTCTAAGAGGGGATACTACCTGATATACACCTACCTACCACCTTCGTAAGAGCAAGTCCTAATTGAGGTTTTTTCTGTTCCCTCACCACAATCCAGATTCTTTTGGATAGTTACCAGTACAGTAACCATACCAGGAAGTACTTAATTTATTAAGCTACTGCTTTTCTTAATCTCAGTGGAGATATTTACTGATAAACAGCTACCTACAAAGTATGTTCCTGTCGTTCCTAAATGAGCTTTTATCTCTCACCCCTCACCACAAATCAGATTCTTCTGAGGAGTTCCCAGAACATTATCCTTACCTCGATGTAATCACCTTAACAAGCTCCAGCTGTTCTTTTCTCAGAGGGGATACTCCCTGATACCCACCTGCCTACCACCTACGTAAGAGCAGGTCCTAATTGAGATTTTTTGTTCCCTCAGCACAATCCAGATTCTTTTGGATAGTTACCAGTACAGTAACCATACCAGGAAGTACTTAATTTATTAAGCTACTGCTTTTCTTAATCTCAGTGGAGATATTTACTGATAAACAGCTACCTACCCAGTATGTTCATGTCATTCCTAAATGAGCTTTTATCTCTCTCCCCTCACTTCAAATCAGATTCTTCTGAAGAGTTCCCAGTACACTAACCTTTCTCGATGTAATTACCTTAACAAGCTCCAGCTGTTCTTATTCTCAGAAGGGATACTCCCTGATATAGAGCTGCCTACCACCTTCGTAAGTGCAAGTCCTAAATGAGCTTTTTTTCTCTGCTCCCTCACCACAATCCAGAATCTTTGGGGAGTTACCAGTACAGTAACCATACCGGGATGTACTTAATTTATTAAGCTACTGCTTTTCTTAATCTCAGTGGAGATATTTACTGATAAACAGCTACCTACCCAGTATGTTCATGTCGTTCCTAAATGAGCTTTTATCTCTCTTCCCTCACCACAAATCAGATTCTTCTGAAGAGTTCCCAGAACATTAACCTTTCCTCGATGTAATTACCTTAACAAGCTCCAGCTGTTCTTATTCTCAGAAGGGATATTCCCAGATATACAGCTGCCTAACACCTTCGTAAGTGCAAGTCCTAAATGAGCTTTTTTCTCTGTTCTCTCACCACCATACAGTTCTTTTGGTGAGTTACCAGTTGAGTACCCATACCAGGAAGTACTTAGTTTATTAAGCTACTGCTTTTCTTAATCTCAGTGCAGATATTTACTGATAAACAGCTACCTACCCAGTATGTTCATGTCGTTCCTAAATGAGCTTTTATCTCTCTCCCCTCACCACAATTCAGATTCTTCTGAGGAGTTCCCAGTACATTAATCTTTCCTCAATGTAATTACCTTGACAAGCTCCAGCTGTTCTTATACTCAGCAGGGATAATCCCTGATATACACCTGCCTACCATCTTCGTAAGAGCACGTCCTAATTGAGCCTTTTTCTGTTCCCTCACCACAATCCAGATTCTTTTGGATAGTTACCAGTACAGTAACCATACCAGGAAGTACTGAATTTATTAAGCTACTGCTTTTCTTAATCTCAGTGGAGATATTTACTGATAAACAGCTACCTACCCAGTATGTTCATGTCGTTCCTAAATGAGCTTTTATCTCTCTCCCCTCACCACAAATCAGATTCTTCTGAAGAGTTCCCAGTCCATTAACCTTTCCTCGATGTAATTACCTTTACAAGCTACAGCTGTTCTTATTCTCAGAAGGGATACTCCCTGATAGACAGCTGCCTACCACCTTCGTAAGTGCAGGTCTTAAATGAGATTGTTTCTCTGTTCCCACACCACAATCAAGATGCTTTTGGGGAGTTACCAATACAATAACCATACAAGGAAGTACTTAATTAATTAAGCTACTGCTTTTCTTATTCTCAGGGCGATATTTACTGATAAACAGCTACTTACCCAGTCTGTTCATGTCGTTCCTAAATGAGCTATTATCTCTCCACTCGCCACAAATCAGATTCTTCTGAGGAGTTCCCAGTTCGTTAACCTTTCCTCGATGTAAGTACCTTAACAAGCTCCAGCTGTTCTTATTCTCAGAAGGGATACTCCCTGATATACAGCTGCCTACCACCTTCATAAGTTCAGGTCCTAAATGAGCTTTTTTCTCAATTCCCTCACCACCATCCAGTTCTTTTGGGGAGTTTCCAGTTGAGTACCCATACCAGGAAGTACTTAATTTATTAAGCTAGTGCTTTTATTAATCTCAGTGGAGATATTTACTGATAAACAGCTACCTACCCAGTATGTTCATGTCGTTCCTAAATGAGCTTTTATCTCTCTCCCCTCACCAAAAATCAGATTCTTCTGAAGAGTTCTCAGTACATTAACCTTTCCTCGATGTAATTACCTTTACAAGCTCCAGCTGTTCCTATTCTCAGAAGGGATACTCCCTGATATACAGCTGCCTAACACCTTCATAAGTGCAGGTCCTAAATGAGCTTTTTTCTCTGTTCCCTCACCACAATCCAGATTCTTTTGGGGCATTACCAGTACAGTAACCATACCAGGAAGTACTTAAGTTATTAAGCTACTGCTTTTCTTAATCTCAGTGGAGATATTTACTGATAAACAGCTACCTACCCAGTGTGTTCATGTCGTTCCTAAATGAGCTTTTATCTCTCTCCCCTCACCACAAATCAGATTCTTCTGAGGAGTTCCCAGAACATTAACCTTTCCTCGATGTAATCACCTTAACAAGCTCCTGGTGTTCTTATTCTCAGATGGGATACTCCCTGATATACACCTGCCTACCACCTTCGTAAGAGCAGGTCCTAATTGAGCTTTTTTCTGTTCCCTCACCACAATCCAGATTCTTTTGGATAGTTACCAGTACAGTAACCATACCAGGAAGTACTTAATTTATTAAGCTACTGCTTTTCTTAATCTCAGTGGAGATATTTACTGATAAACAGCTACCTACCCAGTATGTTCATGTCATTCATAAATGAGCTTTTATCTCTCTCCCCTCACCACAAATCAGATTCTTTTGAGGAGTTCCTAGTACATTAACCTTTCCTCGATGTAATTACCTTAATAAGCTCCAGCTGCTCTTATTGCCAGAAGGGATACTCCCTGATATACGACGGCCTACCACCTTCGTAAGTGCAGGTCCTAAATGAGCATTGTTCTCTGTTCTCTCACCACAATCCAGATTCTTTTGGGGAGTTACCATTACAGTAACCATACCAGGAAGTACTTAATTTATTAAGCTACTGCTTTTCTTAATCTCAGTGGAGATATTTACTGATAAACAGCTACCTACCCAGTATGTTCATTTCATTCCTAAATGAGCTTTTATCTCTCTCCCCTCACCACAAATCAGATTCTTCTGAGGAGTTCGCAGTACATTAACCTTTCCTCGATGTAATTACCTTAAGAAGCTCCAGCTGTTCTTATTCTCAGAAGGGATACTCCCAGATATACAGCTGCCTAACACCTTCGTAAGTGCAAGTCCTAAATGAGCTTTTTTCTCTGTTCCCTCACCACCATCCAGTTCTTTTGGGGAGTTACCAGTTGAGTACCCATACCAGGAAGTACTTAATTTATTAAGCTACTGCTTTCCTTAATCTCAGTGGAGATATTTACTGATAAACAGCTACCTACCCAGTATGTTCATGTCGTTCCTAAATGAGCTTTTATCTCTCTCCCCTCACCACAAATCAGATTCTTCTGAGGAGTTCCCAGTACATTAATCTTTCCTCGATGTAATTACCTTAACAAGCTCCAGCTGTTCTTATACTCAGCAGGGATACTCCCAGATATACAGCTGCGTAACACCTACGTAAGTTCAAGTCCTAAATGAGCTTTTTTCTCTGTTCCCTCAACACCATCCAGTTCTTTTGGGGAGTTACCAGTACAGTAAAAATACCAGGAAGTACTTAATTTATTAAGCTACTGCTTTTCTTAATCTCAGTGGAGATATTTACTGGTTAACAGCTTCCTACCCAGTAATTTCATGCCGTTCTTAAATGAGCTTTTATCTCTCTCCCGTCACCACAAATCAGATTCTTCTGAGGATTTCGCAGTACATTAACCTCTCCTCGATGTAATGACCTTAACAAGCTCCAGCTGTTCTTATTCTCAGTAGGGATACTCCCTCATAGACAGCTGCCTACCACCTTCGTAACTGCAGGTCCTATATGAGCTTTTTTCTCTGTTCCCTCACCACAATCCAGAGTATGTTTGGGAGTTTCCAGGTGATTAACCATACCATTAAGTGCGGCGGGTGGCAACCCCGTCCAGTGAGGAAAGATGACCACCACAGGAGGATCCTTCTCAATCGCCCTTTATTGATTAGCTGCTTGGTTGAGGGAGAGCTGAAGCGAGTGTCGCCAACAGCCAAAAACGCCTGCTTATATATAGTTGGGTGAGCATGTGTTGTTCCCTGATTGGTCTTTGACCGGTTGCTACTAGCAACCGCCACGGGATTGGCTGGGACTAGAACTCACTTGCGCATGCGCGGGGTTTAGGCGGGTAAGTCCGTTAGGCTTTGCCGTTTATGGAGTTGTTTACCAGTAAGGCTGCAAGGAAGTAGGCGCCATCTTGTAATGGCGTTGTTGCCGGCTTCCCGCAGTTCCCCCTTTTTGTTTTTGTGCAGGTAAGAGTAGAGGTCTGATCTCTGTGTGCTATTTTGGAACATTGTACTGGCTTTCCCATGAGTGTTATCCATTCATCGGACGCCAGACCCGTCCGATACCTTTTTTCCAGAGGTGTGGTCTAGTGTATCTACCCACGTGCAATCAGACTTGCTCTTCTTGGGGCCTGTTACCCCAGGACTTCCAAGTGCGGTGCTATTGCCCGGCATCCTGCTCTGCTCAAATGCACGCCTATCCATAGTGCAAGTGAAGCTACCAGCTTCCTGGGGTGCAAAGGCCGTGCAATTGAGGGCTTAGTCCCTTTTTAGGGCTGAAAGCCAAATCTGGGGGGAAGCTCCATGCTCCAAGGCGGCTAATGCCTGTGAAATTACAACCTTGTCCCTTTGTGTTTGGGTTCGCAGGTGACAGACCAACCAGAGGCAGACCACACTGCCCCCTAGGCATAGTATTAAAAATACACCCGTTCCCACCCACTCCTTAAAATAGGATATTGCACAAGATATCCAGTCGGAAAATTGCCCCAGGGTTATTGGATGGACACGTGTCCCATTTAACAAAGTTATTTTCAAAATAAGCACGGCAGGAAGGGGAAGCCCTGAACTGAGTGGAATTTCTCAAATCTTGAGCCTGGGTATTCAACGGCATCATGGCCTCCGTTAGCATCAGGGTCTTATTGACCGGGGCCGTAGATGTCTTGTTTCCCTCCAGTTCTTTTGCTGCCATCGGGGCTGCAGTCAGCACTGTTGCAAGTAGCAGGGGGATCAGTCGTACCACAGGGCAAGTGAATGGCGTCTTCATCTTGCGGGTCTTTATTTTCGCAATGGGTTTCTTCTGTCGTTTCCACAGGCCTGGTCAATCTCGTTGGCACCCAGTGAGGCACTTCTTGGCCCTGAGGAAAAACACAAACAGCTCCCCTGGATCTCGTTATCACCATATCCGGTCCATGTTAATTTTCGGGCATTGCCGCTTAAAGTGTCCTAATTGGCCACACTTAAAGCAGCCCTTCTGTTTGTTGTCCCTAGCCATGCGAGCGGCAGAAAGCACGGCCGCCGCCAAGCCTGCATTTGTCAATGGGCCTCCCACCTCTCGGCAAGCTTTTACCCATGCCTCAAGGCCCTTTTCCTTTATAGGAGTTATCACTCTTTTACATTCCTTGGTACTTTGCTCATAGATTATTTGTTGTACAAGTGGCATGGCAGCATCCAAATTCCCAAGTACACGCTCCGCCGTCTCAAGCATGCGTGCCACAAAATCAGAAAATGGTTCATTGGGCGCCTGAATCACTTTTGTAAGGTTGCCAGCCACCTCTCCTTTGTTTGGCAAGGCCCGCCAAGCCTTGTAAAATATCTCATTTACCTGGCGGTAGACTTCAAAGGGGTAGGTGGTCTGTTCCACTGCATAAGCTCCCTGTCCTAGGAGCATGTCCACCGACCATTCGGCTCTCCCTTCTTGGAGATTCTTTCTGAATTGTATTTGTGCCTTGTCCTGAACAATGGACCTAAAGTCAAGGAAATGCCCGTGACTGAGACATGTGCGCGCAATCTCAAACCAATCCGTGGGCGTCATGGCATTAACCGTGAGTCGCCGCAATAAGGCAGTGGTATAACTGGCTGTAACTCCATATGTGCGCACTGCCTCCATTAGATCCCTTAGTTGTTTATAAGAGACTGGCTCATAGGTCCTTTCATCTGTTATTGGGTTCTCAAAGACTGGAAAAGCCGCGGCCAACCTAGACCACATACTTCTCTTTATGAAAATTCCTCCAAAGAAGGATACAACGGGGCAACTGGTTCTTGTCCTTGTCCCTTTTGAGTTTGCTTTTGTTTTGTCTGTCTCGCCCCCGCCGCCTGCGCGGTCGAGGATTTTCCGGAGGGCTGCAGTCCCTCCTCCAGACCCTTATGGGGTCTCCCTTTTCTTTCTTTCGTCCTTTTGTTTTTATTTTCCTTAGGCCTAACCACTTCCCCCTTTACTGATGAGGACTCCGAAAGACTATCCTGGTGTTTACAAAGGGCCCTTTGACCTTCCTTTATAAGATCTGTGGAGCGTCCATCTTCCAGGCATGAGCGTACCATGCGCCATAAGGGCATCATCGCTCCCGAGATCTCACCCTTTTCCTGAGCGCTGTCTAAGTCCCTGCCTAATTTGTCCCAGCAGACGAGGGTCAAGCCGCCAGAAACCATGAACCACGGTGCCTGTTGGTCTATATCAGTAAGAACCTTCTTGATAGTTGCCTTGCCAACCTTAAGACCACGCTGTTTCAGCAATGTCTGAAGAGGAGTGTAAAGGTCCTCGGAATCGGTTGTTTTCAGCTGAGAATTTCCCATGTTGCACCCTTATCTACGAGTGTCTTATCCATGGGCGAAAACCACGTTATCTACCGTGGACTTACTTTCGCTTTTAACTTACTCTAGATCAATGCATCAGCACTCTTTTCCAGGTTCGTCACAGCGCAAACAGAGCAAGCACACACCCGCCACCAGCACCCACAGCGGAAGGATAATAAGAAGCCACCAGACAGGAATGGCAGTCCACATACCTGAGGGAAGTTACCTCCTCGTGCGTTGGGTTCTGGATCCTCTTCGGGCCCTCGCGTGGTTCCCGGGTTTCGGCACCAGTTGCGGCGGGCGGCAACCCTGTCCAGCGAGGAAAGACGACCACCACACGAGGATCCTACTCAATGGCACTTTATTGAGGAGCTGCTTGGTTGAGGGAGAGCTGAAGCGAGGGGCGCCAACAGCCAAAAACGCGTGCTTATATACAGTTGGGTGAGCATGGGTTGTTCCCTGATTGGTCTGTGACAGGTTGCTACTAGCAACCGCCACGGGATTGGCTGGGACTAGAACTCACTAGCCCATGCGCGGGGTTTAGACGGGTAAGTCCGTTAGGCTTTGCCATTTATGGAGGTGTTTACCAGTAAGGCTGCAAGGAAGTAGGCGCCATCTTGTAATGGCGTTGTTGCCGGCTTCCCGAAAGGAAGTACTTAATTTATTAAGCTACTGCTTTTCTTAATCTCAGTGGAGATATTTACTGATAAACAGCTACCTAACCAGTATGTTCATGTCGTTCATAAATGAGCTTTTATCTCTCTCCCCTCACCACAAATCAGATTCTTTTGAAGAGTTCCTAGTACATTAACCTTTCCTCGATGTAATTACCTTAACAAGCTCCAGCTGCTCTTATTCCCAGAAGGGATACTCCCTGATATACGACGGCCTACCACCTTCGTAAGTGCAGTTCCTAAATGAGCATTGTTCTCTGTTCTCTCACCACAATCCAGATTCTTTTGGATAGTTACCAGTACAGTAACCATACCAGGAAGTACTTAATTTATTAAGCTACTGCTTTTCTTAATCTCAGTGGAGATATTTACTGATAAACAGCTACCTACCCAGTATGTTCATGTCGTTCCAAAATGAGCTTTTATCTCCCTCCCCTCACCAAAAATCAGATTCTTCTGAGGAGTTCCCAGTACATTAACCATTCCTCGATGTAATTTCCTTAACAAGTTCCAGCTGTTCTTATTCTCAGAAGGCATACTCCCTGATATACAGCTGCCTACCACCTTCGTAAGTGCAAGTCCTAAATGAGCTTTTTTCTCTGTTCCCTCACCACAATCCAGATTCTTTTGGGGAGTTACCAGTACAGTAACCATACCAGGAAGTACTTAATTTATTAAGCTAGTGCTTTTATTAATCTCAGTGGAGATATTTACTGATAAACAGCTACCTACCCAGTATGTTCATGCCGTTCCTAAATGAGCTTTTATCTCTCTCCCCTCACCACAAATCAGATTCTTCTGAGGAGTTCCCAGTACATTAACCCTTCCTCGATGTAATTACCTCAACAAGTTCCAGCTGTTCTTATTCTCAGAAGGGATACTCCCTGATATACAGCTGCCTACCACCTTAGTAAGTGCAGGTCCTAAATGAGCTTCTTTCTCTATTCCCTCACCACAATCCAGATTCTTTTGGGGAGTTACCAGTACAGTAACCATACCAGGGAGTACTTAATTTAATTAGGTACTGCTTTTCTTATTGTCAGTGGAGATATTTACTCATAAACAGCTACCTACCCAGTATGTTCATGTCGTTCCTAAATGAGCTTTTATCTCTTTCCCCTCTCCACAAATCAGATTCTTCTGAGGAGTTCCCAGTACATTAACCTTTCCTCGATGTAATTTCCTTAACAAGTTCCAGCTGTTCTTATTCTCAGAAGGCATACTCCCTGATATACAGCTGCCTACCACCTTCGTAAGTGCAAGTCCTAAATGAGCTTTTTTCTCTGTTCCCTCACCACAATCCAGATTCTTTTGGGGAGTTACCAGTACAGTAACCATACCAGGAAGTACTTAATTTATTAAGCTAGTGCTTTTATTAATCTCAGTGGAGATATTTACTGATAAACAGCTACCTACCCAGTATGTTCATGTCGTTCCTAAATGAGCTTTTGTCTCTCTCCCCTCACCACAATTCAGAATCTTCTGAGGAGTTCCCAGTACATTAAACTTTCCTCGATGTAATTTCCTTAACAAGCTCCAGCTGTTCTTATTCTCAGAAGGGATACTCCCTGATATACAGCTGCCTACCAACTTCGTAAGTGCAGGTCCTAAATGAGCTTTTTTCTCTGTTCCGTCACCACAATCCAGATTCTTTTGGGGAGTTACCAGTACAGTAACCATACCAGGAAGTACTTAATTTATTAAGCTACTGCTTTTCTTATTCTCAGTGGAGATATTTACTGATAAATAGCTACCTACCCAGTATGTTCATGTCGTTCGTAAGTGACCTTTTATTCTTCTCCCCTCACAACAAATCAGATTCTTCTGAGGCGTTCCCAGTATATTAACCTTTCCTCCATGTAATTACCTTAACAAGCTCCTGCTGTTTTTATTCTCAGAAGGGATACTCCGTGATATACAGCTGTCTACCCCCTTCGTAAGTGCAGGTCCTAAATGAGCATTTTTCTCTGTTCCCTCACCACAATCCAGATTCTTTTGAGGAGTTACCAGTACAGAAACCATACCAGGAAGTACTTATTTTATTAAGCATCTGCTTTTCTTAATCTCAGTGGAGATATTTACTGATAAACAGCTACCTACCCAGTATGTTCTTCTCGTTCCTAAATAAGCTTTTATCTGTCTCCCCTCACCACAGATCAGATTCTTCTGAGGCATTCCCAGTACATTAACCTTTTCTCGATGTAATTACATTAACATGCTCCAGCTGTACTTATTCTCAGCAGGGTTACTCCCTGATATACAGCTGCCTACCACCTTCGTAATTGCAGGTCCTAAATGAGCTTTTTTCCCTGTTCCCTCACCACAATCCAGATTCTTTTGGGGAGTTACCAGTACAGTAACCATACCAGGAAGTACTTAATTTATTAAGCTACTGATTTTCTTAATCTCAGTGGAGATATTTACTGATAAACAGCTACCTACCCAGTATGTTCATGTCGTTCGTAAGTGACCTTTTATTCTTCTCCCCTCACAACAAATCAGATTCTTCTGAGGCGTTCCCAGTATATTAACCTTTCCTCCATGTAATTACCTTAACAAGCTCCTGCTGTTTTTATTCTCAGAAGGGATACTCCGTGATATACAGCTGTCTACCCCCTTCGTAAGTGCAGGTCCTAAATGAGCATTTTTCTCTGTTCCCTCACCACAATCCAGATTCTTTTGAGGAGTTACCAGTACAGAAACCATACCAGGAAGTACTTATTTTATTAAGCATCTGCTTTTCTTAATCTCAGTGGAGATATTTACTGATAAACAGCTACCTACCCAGTATGTTCTTCTCGTTCCTAAATAAGCTTTTATCTGTCTCCCCTCACCACAGATCAGATTCTTCTGAGGCATTCCCAGTACATTAACCTTTTCTCGATGTAATTACATTAACATGCTCCAGCTGTACTTATTCTCAGCAGGGTTACTCCCTGATATACAGCTGCCTACCACCTTCGTAATTGCAGGTCCTAAATGAGCTTTTTTCCCTGTTCCCTCACCACAATCCAGATTCTTTTGGGGAGTTACCAGTACAGTAACCATACCAGGAAGTACTTAATTTATTAAGCTACTGATTTTCTTAATCTCAGTGGAGATATTTACTGATAAACAGCTACCTACCCAGTATGTTCATGTCGTTCGTAAGTGACCTTTTATTTCTCTCCCCTCACAACAAATCAGATTCTTCTGAGGCGTTCCTACTACATTAACCTTTCCTCCATGTAATTACCTTAACAAGCTCCTGCTGTTTTTATTCTCAGAAGGGATACTCCGTGATATACAGCTGCCTACCCCTTCGTAAGTGCAGGTCCTTAATGAGCTTTTTTGTCTGTTCCCTCACCACAATCCAGATTCTTTTGAGGAGTTACCAGTACAGTAACCATACCAGGAAGTACTTATTTTAATAAGCATCTGCTTTTCTTAATCTCAGTGGAGATATTTACTAATAAACAGCTACCTACCCAGTATGTTCTTCTCGTTCCTACATGAGTTTTTATCTGTCTCCCCTCACCACAGATCACATTCTTCTGAGGAGTTCCCAGTACATTAACCTTTCCTCGATGTAATTACCTTAACTGAGGTGCCAGACTTTGAAGTCAGGCCCCAACATGTGAACCCCATTTTAGAATCGAACCCTGAGCCGATCAGATTTGTACCTGTTTTCTAATCTTGCTTGCACAGCTGATTGTTGTAACCTTGTTCTTTGCCTTTATAGGCCCTGTGTAATCACAACTCTGGGCTTCCTCCTAACCTCCGCTGTGTCGGTGGGTAGGACGAGGCCCGAGTTGGCAGCTCGTTAAATAAAGCCTTGCCTTGATTTTGCATTTCGGAGTGTCTGAATCTCGGTGGTCTTCTTGGGGGTGGTCTTGCGTCTTGGCACAACAAACAAGCTCCAGCCATTCTTATTCTCAGAAGGGATACTCCCTCATATACAGCTGCCTACCACCTTCATAAGTGCAGGTCCTAAATGAGCTTTTTTCTCTGTTCCCTCATCAAAATCCAGATTCTGTTGGGCAGTTACCAGTACAGTAACCATACCAGGAAGTACTTAATTTATTAAGCTACTGCTTTTCTTAATCTCAGTGGAGATATTTACTGATAAACAGCTGAATACCCAGTATGTTCATGTCGTTCCTAAATGAGCTTTTATCTCTCTCCCCTCACCACAAATCAGATTCTTCTGAGGAGTTCCCAGTACATTAACCTTTTCTCGATGTAATTACCTTAACAAGCTCCAGCTGTACTTATTCTCAGAAGGGATACTCCCTGATATACAGCTACCTACCACCTTCGTAATTGCAGGCCCTAAATGAGCTTTTTTCTCTGTTCCCTCACAACAATCCAGATTCTATTGGGGAGTTACCAGTACAGTAACCATACCAGGAAGCACTTAATTTATTAAGACACTGCTTTTCTTAATATCAGTGGAGATATTTACTGATAAACAGCTACCTACCCAGTATGTTCATGTCGTTCTTAAATGAGCTTTTCTCTCTCGCCCCTCAACACAAATCAGATTCTTCTGAGGAGTTTCCAGTACATTAACCTTTCCAAGGTTTAATAACCTTAACAAGTTCCAGCTGTTCTTATTCTCAGAAGGGATACTCCCTGATATACAGCTGCCTACCACCTTCGTAAGTGCAGGTCCTGTATGAGCTTTTTTCTCTGTTCCCTCACCACAATCCAGATTCTTTTGGGGAGATTCCAGTACAGTAACCATACCAGCAAGTACTTAATTTATTAAGCTACTGCTTTTCTTAATGTCAGTGGAGATATTTACTGATAAACAGCTACCTACCCAGTATGTTCAATTCGTTTCTATATGAGCTTTTATCTCTCTCCCCTCACCACAAATTAGATTCTTCTGAGGAGTTCCCAGTACATTAAACTTTATCGATGTAATTACTTTAACAAGCACCAACTGTTCTTATTCTCAGAAGGGATACTCCCTGATGTACAGCTGCCTACCACCTTTGTAAGTGCAGTTCCTAAGAGTTTTTTCTCTGTTCCCTCACCACAATCCAGATTCTTTTGGGCAGTTACCAGTACAGTAACCATACTAGGAAATACTTAATTTATTACGCTACTGCTTTTCCTAATCTCAGTGGAGATATTTAATGATAAACATCGACCTACCCAGTATGTTCATGTCGTTCCTATATGAGCTTTTATCTCTTTCACCTCACCACAAATCAGATTCTTCTGAGGAGTTCCCCGTACATTAAACTTTCCTCGATGTAATTACCTTAACAATCTCCAGCTGTTCTTATTCTCACAAGGAACACTCCCTGATATACAGCTGCCTACCACCTTAGTAAGTGCAGGTCCTAAATGAGCTTCTTTCTCTGTTCCCTCACCACAATCCAGATTCATTTGGGGAGGTACCAGTACAGTAACCATACCAGGGAATACTTAATTTAATTAGCTACTGCTTTTCTTATTGTCAGTGGAGATATTTACTCATAAACAGCTACCTACCCAGTATGTTGATGTCGATCGTAAGTGACCTCATATCTATCTCCCCTCACCACAAATCAGATTCTTGTGAGGAGTTCTCAGTACATTAACCTTTCCTCGATGTAATTACCTTAACAATCTCCAGCTATTCTTATTCTTTGAAGGGATACTCCCTGATATACAGCTGCCTATAATCTTCGTAATTGCAGGTCCTAAATGAGCTTTTTTCTCTGTTCCCTCACCTCAATCCAGATTCTTTTGGGGAGTTACCAGTACAGTAACCATATCAGGGAGTACTTAATTTATTAAGCTACTGCTTTTCTTATTCTCAGTGGAGATATTTACTCATAAACAGCTACCTACCCAGTATGTTCATGTCGTTCGTAATTGAACTTTTATCTCTCTCCCCTTAAAACAAATCAGATTCTTGTGAGGAGTTCCCAGTACATTAACCTTTCCTCCATGTAATTACCTTAACAAGCTCCAGCTGTTCTTATTCTCAAAAGGGATACTCCCTGATATACAGCTGCCTACCCCTTTCTAAGAGCGTGTCGTAATGAGCTTTTTTCTCTGTTCCCTCACCACAATCTAGATTCTTTTGGGGAGATTCCAGTACAGTAACCATACCAGCAAGTACTTAAATTATTAAGCTACTGCTTTTCTTAATCTCAGTGGAGATATTTACTGATAAACAGCTACCGACCCAGTATGTTCAATTCGTTTCTATATGAGCTTTTATCTCTCTCCCCTCACCACAAATTAGATTCTTCTGAGGAGTTCCCAGTACATTATCCTTTCCTCGATGTAATTACTTTAACAAGCTCCAGCTGTTCTTATTCTCAGAAGGGATACTCCCTGATGTAGAGCTGCCTACCACCTTTGTAAGTGCGGTTCCTAAGAGTTTTTTTCTCTGTTCCCTCACCACAATCCAGATTCTTTTGGGGAGTTACCAGTACAGTAACCATACCAGGAAGTACATAATTTATTAAGCTACTGCTTTTCCTAATTTCAGTGGAGATATTTACTGATAAACATCTACCTACCCAGTATCTTCATGTCGTTCGTAATTGAGCTTTTATATCTCTCCCCTCACCACAAATCAGATTCTTCTGAGGAGTTCCCAGTACATTAAACTTTCCTCGATGTAATTACCTTAACAATCTCCAGCTGTTCTTATTCTCACAAGGAACACTCCTTGATATACAGCTGTCTACCACCTTAGTAAGTGCAGGTCCTAAATGAGCTTCTTTCTCTGTTCCCTCACCACAATCCAGATTCATTTGGGGAGGTACCAGTACAGTAACCATACCAGGGAGTACTTAATTTAATTAGCTACTGCTTTTCTCATTGTCAGTGGAGATATTTACTCATAAACAGATACCTACCCAGTATGTTCATGTCGTTCGTAAGTGACCTTTTATCTCTCTCCCCTCACCACAAATGAGATTCTTGTGAGGAGTTCCCAGTACATTAACTTTTCCTCAATTTAATTACCTTAACAAGCTCCAGCTGTTCTTATTCTCAGAAGGGATACTCCCTGATATACAGCTGCCAACCACCTTCGTAATTGCAGGTCCTAAATGAGCTTTTTTCTCTGTTCCCTCACCACAAATCAGATTCTTCTGAGGAGTTCCCAGTACATTAACCTTTCCAAGATTTAAAAACCTTAACAAGCACCAGCTGTTCTTAAACTCAGAAGGGATACTCCCTGATATACAGCTGCCTACCACCTTCGTAAGTTCAGGTCTTAAATGAGCTTTTTTCTCTGTTCCCTCACCACAATCCAGATTCTTTTGGGGAGTTACCAGTACAGTAACCATACCAGGAAGTACTTAATTTATTAAGCTACCGCTTTTCTTAATATCACTAGAGATATTTACTGATAAACAGCTACTTACCCAGTATGTTCATGTCGTTCTTAAATGAGCTTTTCTCTCTCGCCCCTCAACACAAATCAGATTCTTCTGAGGAGTTCCCAGTACATTAACCTTTCCAAGGTTTAATAACCTTAACAAGTTCCAGCTGTTCTTATTCTCAGAAGGGATACTCCCTGATATACAGCTGCCTACCACCTTCGTAAGTGCAGGTCATGTATGAGCTTTTTTCTCTGTTCCCTCACCACAATCCAGATTCTTTTGGGGAGTTACCAGTACAGTAACCATACCAGGAAGTACTTAGTTTATTAAGCTACTGCTTTTCTTAATCTCAGTGGAGATATATACTGATAAATAGCTACCTACCCAGTGTGTTCATGTCGTTCCTAAATGAGCTTTTATCTCTCTCCCCTCACCACAAATCAGATTCTTGTGAGGAGTTCCCAGTACATTAACCATTCCTCGATGTAATTACCTTAACAAGCTCCAGCTATTCTTATTCTTTGAAGGGAAACTCGCTGATATACAGCTGCCTACCATCTTCGTAAGTGCAGGTCCTAAATGAGCTTTTATCTCTGTTCCCTCACCACAATCCACATTCTTTCGGGGAGTTACCAGTACAGTAACCATACCAGGGAGTACTTAATTTATTAAGCTACTGCTTTTCTTATTCTCAGTGGAGATATTTACTGATAAAGATCTACCTACGCAGCATTTTCATGTCTTCCCTAAATGAGCTTTTATCCCTCTCCCCTCACCACAAATCAGATACTTTTTAGGAGTTCCCAGTACATTATCCTTTCCCCTGTGTAATTACCTTAACAAGCTCCAGCTGTTTTTATTCTCAGAAGGTTTACTCCATGATATACAACTGTCTACCACCTTCGTAAGTACAGGTCCTAAATGAGCATTTTTCTCTGTTCCCTCACCACAATCCAGATTCTTTTGGGGGGTTACCAGTACAGTAAACACACCAGGAATTACTTAATTTATTAAGCTACTGCTTTTCTTAATCAAAGTGGAGATATTTAGTGATAAACAGCTACCTATGAAGCATTTTCATGAAGTTCCTAAATGAGCTTTTCTCTCTCTCCCCTCACCACAAATCAGATTCCTCTGAGGAGTTCCCAGTACATTATCCTTTCCCCTGTGTAATTACCTTAACAAGCTCTAGCTGTTTTTATTCTCAGAAGGGATACTCCCTGATATACAGCTGCCTACCCCCTTCGTAAGTGCAGGTCCTAAATGAGCTTTTTTCTCTATTCCCTCACCACAATCCAGATTCTTTTAGGGAGTTACCAGTACAGTAACCATACCAGGAAGTACTTAATTTATTAAGCTACTGCTTTTCTTAATCTCAGTGGAGATATTTACTGATAAACAGCTACCTATGAAGCATTTTCATGAAGTTCCTAAATGAGCTTTTATCTCTCTACCCTCACCACAAATCAGATTCTTCTGAGGAGTTCCCAGTACACTATCCTTTCCCCTGTGTAATTACCTTAACAAGCTCCAGCTGTTTTTATTCTCAGAAGGGATACTCCCTGATATACAGCTGCCTACCCCCTTCGTAAGTGCAGGTCCTAAATGAGCTTTTTTCTCTGTTCCTTTACCACAATCCAGATTCTTTTGGGGAGTTACCAGTACATTATCCACACCAGGAAGTACTTAATTTATTAAGCTACTGCTTGTCTTAATCTCAGTGGAGATATTTACTGATATACAGCTACCTATGCGGCATTTTCATGTCGTTCCTAAATGAGCTTTTATATCTCTCCCCTCAACACAAATCAGATTCTTCTGAGGAGTTCCCCGTACATTATCCTTTCCCCTGTGTAATTACCTTAACAATCTCCAGCTGTTTTTATTCTCAGAAGTGATACTCCCTGATATACAGCTGCCTACTGTTGGAGAATTAAAGTCTCCAACCAGTGGAATAACTTAGCCCCGGCACGGTTACTCTGAGGCCTCATTAGCACACTAATAGGCCCTTGGGAACACATTCCCAGAAAGGAGTTTCTGGTGTTTGTGGGCGAAAGGAAGCCACCAGTTGTTGTGAGAATCTCCTTTTTCCCCCTACTTAGCAAGTCTCCCTGAGGAGACTTGCTAGACCAGCTGACTTTATTGTTAGATTCTCTCTGTAAACAGGAAAGTCTCCTCACTAGATTCTCACTGTAAACAGGAAAGTCTTCTCCCTAGATTCTCACTGTAAACAGGAAAGTCTCCTCACTGTTATTTCACAAGTATTTGGAGAAGTCAAGATTGATGTTATCTAGCCTTAAGGAGATAGTAGCTAGGAGATAATTAGTTCTACCTCGGTTGTATACAGTTCCTTGTTTTGATATCAATAATCTTTGTAATCACTACCTCCTGTAATTAGAAATGCATTTGTATCAAGTCCCTGCCCTCACAGTAGGATATTTCCTCCACTTCTGTATTTGAGACAAATGTCATGCTGTATTGATCATTTACCCTGTAATTGTAAAATTGGTTTCTAACCCTATATAAACCCTGGCCCTCTTGGAATAAAGTATGCATTGGTTCACTCGCCTTGCATCCCCCGGGTCCTGATTTCGACTGCAGTTACCCAGGTTCAACAGCCTAACCCCTTCGTAAGTGCAGGTCCTAAATGAGCTTTTTTCTCTGTTCCCTCACCACAATCAAGATTCTTTTGGGGAGTTACCAGTACAGTAACCATACCAGGAAGTACTTAATTTATTAAGCTACTGCTTTTCTTAATTTCAGTGGAGATATTTACTGATAAACAGCTACCTACGCAGCATGTTCATGTCGTTCCTAAAAGAGCTTTTATCTCTCTCCCCTCACCAGGAATCAGATTCTTCTCAGGAGTTCCCAGTACATTATCCGTTCCAATGTGTAATTACCTTAACAAGCTCCAGCTGTTTTTATTCTCAGATGTTTTACTCCCAGATATACAGATGCCTACCCCCTTCATAAGTGCAGGTCCTAAATGAGCTTTTTTCTCTGTTCCCTCACCACAATCCAGATTCTTTTGGGGAGTTACCAGTACAGTAACCATACCAGGAAATACTTAATTTATTAAGCTACTGCTTTTCTTAATCTCAGTGGAGATATTTACTGATAAACAGCTACCTACGCAGCATGTTCATGTCGTTCCTAAATGAGCTTTTATCTCTCTCCCCTCACCACAAATCAGATTCTTCTGAGGAGTTCCCAGTACATTATGCTTTCCCATGTGTAATTACGTTAACAAGCTCAAGTTGTTTTTATTCTCAGAAGGGATACTCCCTGATATACAGCTGCCTACCCCCTTCGTAAGTGCAGGTCCTAAATGAGCTTTTTTCTCTGTTCCCTCACCACAATCCAGATTCTTTTGGGGAGTTACCAGTACAGTAACCATACCAGGAAGTACTTAATTTATTAAGCTACTGCTTTTCTTAATCTCAGTGGAGATATTTACTGAAAAACAGCTACCTATGCAGCATATGCATGTCGTTCCTAAATGAGCTTTTTTCTCTTTCCCCTCACCACAAATCAGATTCTTCTGAGGAGTTCCCAGTACATTATCCTTTCCCTTGTGTAATTATCTTAACAAGCTCCAGCTGTTTTTATTCTCAGAAGGGATACTCCCTGATATACAGCTGCCTACCCCCTTCGTAAGTGCAGGTCCTAAATGAGGCTTTTTCTCTATTCCCTCACCAAAATCCAGATTCTTTTGGGAAGTTACCAGTACAGTAACCATACCAGGAAGTACTTAATTTATTAAGCTACTGCTTTTCTTAATCTCAGTGGAGATATTTCCTGATAATCAGCTACGTATGCAGCATTTTAATGTCGTTCTTAAAAGAGCTTTTCTCTCTCTCCCCTCACCACAAATCAGATTCTTCTGAGGAGTTCACAGTACATTATCCTTTCCCCTGTGTAATTACCTTAACAAGCCCCAGCTGTTTTTATTCTCAAAAGGTTTACTCCCTGATATACAGCTGCTTACCCCCTTCGTAAGTGCAGGTCCTAAATGAGCTTTTTTCTCTCTCCCCTCACCACAAATCAGATTCTTTTGGGGAGTTACCAGTACATTATCCTTTCCCCTGTGTAATTACCTTAACAAGCTCCAGCTGTTTTTATTCTCAGAAGGTTTACTCCGTGATATACAGCTGCCTACCCCCTTCGTAAGTGCAGGTCCTAAATGAGCTTTTTTCTCTGTTCCCTCTCCACAATCCAGATTCTTTTGGGGAGTTAACACTACAGTAACCATACCAGGAAGTACTTAATTTATTAAGCTACTGCTTTTCTTAATCTCAGTGGAGATATTTACTGATAAACAGCTACCTATGCAGCATGTTCATGTCGTTCCTAAATGAGCTTTTATCTCTCTCCCCTCACCACAAATCAGATTCTTCTGAGGAGTTCCCAGTACATTATCCTTTCCCCTGTGTAATTACCTTAACAAGCTCCAGCTGTTTTTATTCTCAGAAGGATTACTCCCTGATATACAGCTGCCTACCCCCTTCGTAATTGCAGGTCCTAAATGAGCTTTTTTCTCTGTCCCTCACCACAATCCAGATTCTTTTGGGGAGTTACCATTACAGTAACCATACCAGGAAGTACTTAATTTATTAAGCTACTGCTTTCCTTAATCTCAGTGGAGATATTTACTGATAAACAGCTACCTATGCAGCATTTTCATGTCGTTCCTAAATGAGCTTTTATCTCTCTCCCCTCACCACAAATCAGATTCTTCTGAGGAGTTCCCAGTACATTATCCTTTCCCCTGTGTAATTACCTTAACAAGCTCCAGCTGTTTTTATTCTCAGAAGGTTTACTCCCTGATATACAGCTGCCTACCCCCTTCGTAAGTGCTGGTCGTAAATGAGCTTTTTTCTCTGTTCCCTCACCACAATCAAGATTCTTTTGGGGAGTTACCAGTACAGTAACCATACCAGGAAGTACTTAATTTATTAAGTTACTGCTTTTCTTAATTTCAGTGGAGATATTTACTGATAAACAGCTACCTACGCAGCATGTTCATGTCGTTCCTAAAAGAGCTTTTATCTCTCTCCCCTCACCAGGAATCAGATTCTTCTCAGGAGTTCCCAGTACATTATCCGTTCCAATGTGTAATTACCTTAACAAGCTCCAGCTGTTTTTATTCTCAGATGTTTTACTCCCAGATATACAGATGCCTACCCCCTTCATAAGTGCAGGTCCTAAATGAGCTTTTTTCTCTGTTCCCTCACCACAATCCAGATTCTTTTGGGGAGTTACCAGTACAGTAACCATACCAGGAAATACTTAATTTATTAAGCTACTGCTTTTCTTAATCTCAGTGGAGATATTTACTGATAAACAGCTACCTACGCAGCATGTTCATGTCGTTCCTAAATGAGCTTTTATCTCTCTCCCCTCACCACAAATCAGATTCTTCTGAGGAGTTCCCAGTACATTATGCTTTCCCATGTGTAATTACGTTAACAAGCTCAAGTTGTTTTTATTCTCAGAAGGGATACTCCCTGATATACAGCTGCCTACCCCCTTCGTAAGTGCAGGTCCTAAATGAGCTTTTTTCTCTGTTCCCTCACCACAATCCAGATTCTTTTGGGGAGTTACCAGTACAGTAACCATACCAGGAAGTACTTAATTTATTAAGCTACTGCTTTTCTTAATCTCAGTGGAGATATTTACTGAAAAACAGCTACCTATGCAGCATATGCATGTCGTTCCTAAATGAGCTTTTTTCTCTTTCCCCTCACCACAAATCAGATTCTTCTGAGGAGTTCCCAGTACATTATCCTTTCCCTTGTGTAATTATCTTAACAAGCTCCAGCTGTTTTTATTCTCAGAAGGGATACTCCCTGATATACAGCTGCCTACCCCCTTCGTAAGTGCAGGTCCTAAATGAGGCTTTTTCTCTATTCCCTCACCAAAATCCAGATTCTTTTGGGAAGTTACCAGTACAGTAACCATACCAGGAAGTACTTAATTTATTAAGCTACTGCTTTTCTTAATCTCAGTGGAGATATTTCCTGATAATCAGCTACGTATGCAGCATTTTAATGTCGTTCTTAAAAGAGCTTTTCTCTCTCTCCCCTCACCACAAATCAGATTCTTCTGAGGAGTTCACAGTACATTATCCTTTCCCCTGTGTAATTACCTTAACAAGCCCCAGCTGTTTTTATTCTCAAAAGGTTTACTCCCTGATATACAGCTGCTTACCCCCTTCGTAAGTGCAGGTCCTAAATGAGCTTTTTTCTCTCTCCCCTCACCACAAATCAGATTCTTTTGGGGAGTTACCAGTACATTATCCTTTCCCCTGTGTAATTACCTTAACAAGCTCCAGCTGTTTTTATTCTCAGAAGGTTTACTCCGTGATATACAGCTGCCTACCCCCTTCGTAAGTGCAGGTCCTAAATGAGCTTTTTTCTCTGTTCCCTCTCCACAATCCAGATTCTTTTGGGGAGTTAACACTACAGTAACCATACCAGGAAGTACTTAATTTATTAAGCTACTGCTTTTCTTAATCTCAGTGGAGATATTTACTGATAAACAGCTACCTATGCAGCATGTTCATGTCGTTCCTAAATGAGCTTTTATCTCTCTCCCCTCACCACAAATCAGATTCTTCTGAGGAGTTCCCAGTACATTATCCTTTCCCCTGTGTAATTACCTTAACAAGCTCCAGCTGTTTTTATTCTCAGAAGGATTACTCCCTGATATACAGCTGCCTACCCCCTTCGTAATTGCAGGTCCTAAATGAGCTTTTTTCTCTGTCCCTCACCACAATCCAGATTCTTTTGGGGAGTTACCATTACAGTAACCATACCAGGAAGTACTTAATTTATTAAGCTACTGCTTTCCTTAATCTCAGTGGAGATATTTACTGATAAACAGCTACCTATGCAGCATTTTCATGTCGTTCCTAAATGAGCTTTTATCTCTCTCCCCTCACCACAAATCAGATTCTTCTGAGGAGTTCCCAGTACATTATCCTTTCCCCTGTGTAATTACCTTAACAAGCTCCAGCTGTTTTTATTCTCAGAAGGTTTACTCCCTGATATACAGCTGCCTACCCCCTTCGTAAGTGCAGGTCGTAAATGAGCTTTATTCTCTGTTCCCTCACCACAATCAAGATTCTTTTGGGGAGTTACCAGTACAATAACCATACCAGGAAATACTTAATTTATTAAGCTACTGCTTTTCTTAATCTCAGTGGAGATATTTACTGATAAATAGCTACCTATGCAGCATGTTCATGTCGTTCCTAAATGAGCTTTTTTTTTCTCGGTATTTTGTCTTTTTATAGGCTTGTTTAAGTAGTTTGTTTCTTCTTGGGTCAGTTTTGGAAGGTCAACTGTACCTAGAAATGTATCCATTTATTCTAGATTTTCCAGGTTATTTGAATATATGTTTTTACAGAATTACTTCATGAGTTTCTGAATTTTATTTGTTGTTTTGATTTTTCAAAGAGCACCTTTTAATGTTTCATTGACTCTTTGTATAGCGCTTTAGTTTCCATTTTTTATTCTTTTTTGTTGTTATTGGTTGTGGGGCTTGAACTCAGGGCCTGGGCACTGTCCCTGAGTTCTTTTGTTCAAGGCTAGTGCTCTACCACTTTGAGCCACAACTCCACTTCCAGTTTTTTTTTTTTCCCTCAAATTTTTATTATCAAACTGACGTACAGAGAGGTTACAGAAACATACGTTGGGCATTGGATACATTTCTTGTACCGTTTGTTGCCTTGTCCCTCATGCCCCCTACCTCCCCCCTTTCCCTCCTCCCCCCTGGTGTTCAGTTCAGTTACACCAAACAGTTTTGCAAGTATTGCTTTTGTGGTTATTTCTCTTTTTTTACCCTGTGTCTCTCGAATTTGGTATTCCCTTTGAATTTCCTACTTCCAATACCAGTAAACACGGTTTCCAATATACTCAGATAAGATTACAGAGATAGTGTAGGTACAAACATAGGAAGGTGATACAAAACATTATCTATAATAGAAACTACACATACACATAGGACGTTGAAAGTGGTTACAACTGTGATATATCACTTGTTTCCATAACATGGAGTTCATTTCTATTAGCATCATCTTATGTGTTTCTAAGGGTATAGCTATTGGGCCTTGTGATGCTCTGCTATGGCTTGCCTAAACCTGTACTAATTATTCCCAATAAGGGAGGCCGTAGAGTCCATGTTTCTTTGGGTCTGGCTCACTTCACTTAGTATAACTTTTTCCAAGTCCTTGCATTTCCTTAAAAATGGAACAATGTCATTCTTTCTGATAGAGGCATAAAATTCCATTGTGTAAATGTATCACATTTTCCTGATCCATTCATCTATGGAGGGGCATCTGGGTTGGTTCCAGCTTCTCGCTATGACAAATTGTGCTGCGATGAACATTGTTGTGCTGGTGGCATTACTGTGATTTTGTTTGTGGGCTTTTGGATAGATACCCAACAGTGGGGCTGCTGGGTCATAGGGGAGTTCTATATTGAGCCTTCTGAGGAATCTCCATACTGCTTGCCAGAGTGGCTGAACCAGTTTACATTCCCACCAACAATGAAGTAGGGTTCCCTTTTGGCCACATCCCCTCCAACAATTGTTATTATTAGTTTTCTTGATATATGACATTCTTGCTGGGGTAAGATGGAATCTCAATGTTGTTTTGATTTGCATTTCCTTTATGGCCAGTGATGTAGAGCATTTTTTCATATGTCTATTGGCCATTCTCATTTCCTCATCAGAGAAGTTTCTTTGCAAGTCTTTAGCCCACTTGATGAGGGGGCTATTGGTTCTTTGCAGTTTTGTTTTGGAAGATTCAGAAGTATCAAAATCATTCCCTGCATTCTTTCAGACCACAATGGAATAAAATTAGAGCTCAACTCATTCAGCCACCACAGAAAATCCCACAATTCATGGCGACTAAAGAACACACTGCTGAACCATCAGTGGATCATTGAAGAAATTAAAACAGAAATTCAAAGGTTTATGGACTTCAACCAAGTTGAGGGCACAAAGTACCAGCTCCTTTGGGACACAGCAAAGGCAGTACTCAGAGGAAAATTTATATCTCTGAGTACATACATCAACAAACTGGAGAAACAGCAACTCAGTAATTTAAGGAAGCACCTTAATTTTCTGGAGAGAGAACAGCAAGCCAAACCCCAAGTCAATAGATGGAAGCAAATAATTAAAATCAAATCAGAATTAAATCAATTAGAGACGAAAAAAACCATCGAAAGGATCAACAAAACAAAGAGTTGGTTCTTTGAAAAAATCAACAAGATAGACAGACCCCTGGCAAACCTGACCAAAAAACGAAGGCAGCACACTCAAATAAACAAGATAAGAGATGAAACAGGTAGCATCACCACAGAAATAACCGAAATTCAGAAAATAATAAGGGACTATTTTGCAAACCTTTATGCCAACAAATTCGAGAACTTGGAAGAAATGGATGATTTCCTAGAAAAAATTGATACCCCCAAACTCAACTATGAAGACTTAAACCTTCTAAACAGACCCATATCCAGTATTGAAATAGAAACAGCAATAAATGATCTCCCATCCAAGAAAAGCCCAGGTCCAGATGGATTCACCGCAGAATTCTACATGGCCTTCAAAACAGAACTCACTCCAATATTTCTCAAACTCTTCAATGAAATTGAAAGAGAACGTTCACTGCCAGACTCATTTTATGAAGCCAGTATAACCCTCATCCCAAAACCAGGCAGAGACTCATCACGGAAAGAGGACTACAGACCAATCTCCCTGATGAACATAGATGCAAAAATTCTCAACAAAATTCTGGCCAATCGACTTCAACAGGTCATCAAAAAAATCATACAACACGATCAAACTGGATTCATCCCAGGGATGCAAAGCTGGTTTAATATACGCAAGTCAATAAATGTAATCCACCACATCAACCGGAGCAAGGTAAAGAACCACATGGTTTTATCGCTGGATGCGGAAAAAGCGTTCGATAAAATCCAGCACCCATTTATGCTAAAAGCCCTGGAAAAACTGGGATTCCAGGGAACATTCCTGAATATAATCAAGGCAGTTTATGACAAACCAACAGCAAGCATAACTCTAAATGGTGAAAAACTAAAGCCATTCCCTTTAAAATCAGGAACAAGGCAGGGATGTCCACTCTCTCCCCTGCTCTTCAACATAGTACTAGAATTCCTAGCCAGAGCAATTAGGCAAGAAGAGAATATAAAGGGGATCCAAATAGGAAAAGATGAAGTTAAACTTTCACTCTTCGCAGATGACATGATCCTATACCTAAAGAATCCCATAGACTCTACCCCCAAGCTACTAGAGCTGATACAAAACTTTGGCAAAGTTGCAGGATATAAAATAAACCTTCAAAAATCAACGGCCTTTCTCTATGCTAACAACCCGAAGACCGAGGCTGAAATCAGGAAAGCAACTCCTTTTGCAATAGCCCCCAAAAACATAAAATACCTAGGAATAACCTTAACCAAAGAAGTGAAAGACCTCTTTGAAGAGAACTTTAAAAGCTTGAAAAATGAAATTAAGTCAGAACTAAGAAAATGGAAAAACCTCCCATGCTCCTGGATTGGGAGGATTAATGTAATCAAAATGGCAATATTGCCAAAGGCTATCTACAAATTCAATGCAATACCCATTAATATCCCAACACCATTCTTTAATGAAATAGAGGAAGCAATCCAGAAATTCATATGGAACAATAAAAGACCTAGAATAGCAAAAACACTCCTAAGCAGAAAGAACAGTGCTGGAGGAATTACAATACCCAACTTCAAGCTGTATTATAAAGCTATAGTAATAAAAACAGCTTGGTATTGGCACCGGAACAGGCCTGAAGACCAATGGAACAGAATTGAAGACCCAGAATTAAACCCACAGAACTATGCCTACTTAATCTTTGATAAAGGCGCTAAAACAATAGTATGGAAGAAAGATAGCCTCTTTAACAAGTGGTGCTGGCAAAACTGGCTCAACACATGCAACAAACTAAAACTAGATCCTTATATATCACCCTGCACCAAAATCAATTCCAAATGGATTAAAGACCTTGAAATCAAAACAGGCACCCTGAAGACACTAAAGGAAGGAGTAGGAGAAACACTTGGGCTCCTTGGCACAGGACAGAACTTCCTTAACAAAGACCCTGAAAGGCTACAAATCAAAGAAAGGTTGGACAAATGGGACTGCATCAAACTCCAGAGCTTCTGCACGGCAAAGGACATAGCTCTCAAGATAAACAGAAAGCCCACAGACTGGGAGAAGATCTTTACCGGACATTCAACATACAAAGGCCTCATCTCTAAAATATACGCAGAACTAAATGAGCTTTTATCTCTCTCCCCTCACCACAAATCAGATTCTTCTGAGGAGTTCCCAGTACATTATCCTTTCCCCTGTGTAATTACCTTAACAAGCTCCAGCTGTTTTTATTCTCAGAAGGTTTACTCCCTGATATACAGCTGCCTACCCCCTTCTTAAGTGCAGGTCCTAAGAGAGCTTTTTTCTCTGTTCCCTCACCACAATCCAGATTCTTTTGGGGAGTTACCAGTACAGTAACCATACCAGGAAGTACTTAATTTATCAAGGTAGTGCTTTTCTTAAACTCAGTGGAGATATTTACTGATAAACAGCTACCTATGCAGCATATTCATGTCGTTCCTAAATAAGCTTTTATCTCTCTCCCCTCACCACAAATCAGATTCTTCTGAGGAGTTCCCAGTACATTATCCTTTCCCCTGTGTAATTATCTTAACAAGCTCCAGCTGTTTTTATTCTCAGAAGGTTTACTCCCTGATATACAGCTGCCTACCCACTTCGTAAGTGCAGGTCCTAAATGAGCTTTTTTCTCTGTTCCCTCACCACAATCCAGATTATTTTTGGGAGTTACCAGTACAGTAACAATACCAGGAAGTACTTAATTTATTAAGCTACTGCTTTTCTTAATCTCAGTGAAGATATTTACTGATAAACAGCTACCTATGCAGCATGTTCATGTCGTTCCTAAATGAGCTTTTATCTCTCTCCCCTCACCACAAATCAGATTCTTCTGAGGAGTACCCAGTACGTTATCCTCTCCCCTGTGTAATTACCTTCACAAGCTCCAGCTGTTTTTATTCTCAGAAGGGATAATCCCTGATATACAGCTGCCTACCCCCTTCGTAAGTGCAAGTCCTAAATGAGCTTTTTTATGTGTTCCC
This sequence comes from Perognathus longimembris pacificus, assembly GCF_023159225.1. NCBI lineage: Eukaryota > Metazoa > Chordata > Mammalia > Rodentia > Heteromyidae > Perognathus > Perognathus longimembris. Next base: position 19,897,808 of record NC_063182.1, on the reverse strand, counting down.
TCACCACAATCCAGATTCTTTTGGGGAGTTACCAGTACAGTAACCATACCAGGAAGTACTTAATTTATTAAGGTACTGCTTTTCTTAATCTCAGTGAAGATATTTACTGATAAACAGCTACCTATGCAGCATGTTCATGTCGTTCCTAAATGAGCTTTTATCTCTCTCACTTCACCACAAATCAGATTCTTCTGAGGAGTTCCCAGTACATTATCCTTTCCCATGTGTAATTACCTTAACAAGCTCCAGCTATTTTTATTCTCAGAAGGTTTACTCCCTAATATACAGCTGCCTACCCCACTCGTAAGTGCAGGTCCTAAATGAGCTTTTTTCTCTGTTCCCTCACCACAATCCAGATTCATTTGGGGAGTTACCAGTACAGTAATCATACCAGGAAGTACTTAATTTATTAAGCTACTGCTTTTCTTAATCTCAGTGGAGATATTTACTGATAAATAGCTACCTACGCAGCATGTTCATGTCGTTCCTTAATGAGCTTTTATCTCTCTCACCTCAACACAAATCAGATTCTTCTGAGGAGTTCCCAGTGCATTATCCTTTCCCCTGTGTAATTACCTTAACAAGCTCCAGCTGTTTGTATTCTCAGAAGGTTTACTCCCTGATATACAGCTGCCTACCCCCTTCGTAAGGGCAGGTAGTAAATGAGCTTTTTTCTCTGTTCCCTCACCACAATCCAGATTCTTTTGGGGAGTTACCAGTACAGTAATCATACAAGAAAGTACTTAATTTATTAAGCTACTGCTTTTCTAAATCTCAGTGGAGATATTTACTGATAAACAGCTACCTATGCAGCATTTTCATGTCGTTCCTAAATGAGCTTTTATCTCTCTCCCCTCACCACGAATCAGATTCTTCTGAGGAGGTCCCAGTACATTATCCTTTCCCCTGTGTAATTACCTTAACAAGCTCCAGCTGTTTTTATTCTCAGAAGGGATACTCCCTGATATACAGCTGCCTAACCCCTTCGTAAGTGTAGGTACTAAATGAGCTTTTTTCTCTGTTCCCTCACCACAATCCAGATTCTTTTGGGGAGGTACCAGTACAGTAACCATACCAGGAAGTACTTAATTTATTAAGCTACTGCTTTTCTTAATCTCAGTGAAGATATTTACTGATAAACAGCTACATATGCATCATTTACATGTCGTTCCTAAATGAGCTTTTATCTCTCTCCCCTCACCACAAATGAGATTCTTCTGAGGAGTTTCCGGTACCTTATCCTTTCCCCTGTGTAATTACCTTAACAAGCTCCAGCTGTTTTTATTCTCAGAAGGTTTACTCCCTGATATACAGCTGCCTACATCCTTCGTAAGTGCAGGTCATAAATGAGCTATTTTCTCCTTTCCCTCAGCACAATCCAGATTTTTTGGGGAGTTACCAGTACAGTAACCATACCAGGAAGTACTTAATTTATTAAGCTACTGCTTTTCATAATCTCAGTGGAGATATTTACTGATAAACAGCTACCAAGGCAGCATGTTCATGTCGTTCCTAAATAAGCTTTAATCTCTCTCCCCTCAACACAAATCAGATTCTTCTGAGCAGTTCCCAGTACATTATCCTTTCCCCTGTGTAATTACCTTAACAAGCTCCAGCTGTTTTTATTCTCAGAAGGTTTACTCCCTGATATACAGCTGCATACCCCCTTCGTAATTGCATGTCCTAAATGAGCTTTTTTCTCTGTTCCCTCACCAGAATCCGGATTCTTTTGGGGAGTTACCAGTACAGTAAACATACCAGGAAGTACTTAATTTATTAAGCTACTGCTTTTCTTAATCTCAGCGGAAATATTTACTGATAAACAACTACCTACGCATCATGTACATGTCGTTCCTAAATGAGCTTTTATCTCTCTCCCCTCACCACAAAGCAGGTTCTTCTGAGGAGTTCCCAGTACATTATCCTTTCCCCTGTGTAATTACCTTAACAAGCTCCAGCTGTTTTTTTTCTCAGAAGGTTTACTCCCTGATATACAGCTGCCTACCCACTTCGTAAGTGCAGGTCCTAAATGAGTTTTTTTCTCTGTTCCCTCACCACAATCCAGATTCTTTTCGGGAGTTACCAGTACAGTAAACATACCAGGAAGTACTTAATTTATTAAGCTTCTGCTTTTCTTAATCTCAGTGGAGATATTTACTGATAAACAGCTATCTATGCAGCATTTTCATGTCGATCCTAAATGAGCTTTTATCTCTCTCCCCTCATCACAAATCGGATGCTTCTGAGGAGTTCAAAGTACATTGTCCTTTCCCCTGTGTAATTACCTTAACAAGCTCTAGCTGTTTTTATTCTCAGAAGGGATAATCCCTGATATACAGCTGCCTACCCCCTTCGTAAGTGCAGGTCATAAATGAGCTTTTTTCTCTGTTCCCTCACCACAATCCAGATTCTTTTGGGGAGTTACCAGTACAGTAACCATACCAGGAAGTACTTAATTTATTAAGGTACTGCTTTTCATAATCTCAGTCTAGATATTTACTGATAAACAGCTACCTATGCAGCATGTTAATGTCGTACCTAAATGAGCTTTTATCTCTCTCCCCTCACCACAAATCAGATTCTTCTGAGGAGTTCCCAGTACATGACCCTCTTCCCTGTGTAATTAGCTTAACAAGCTCCAGCTGTTTTTATTCTCAGAAGGGATACTCCCTGATATACAGCTACCTACCCCCTTGGTATGTGCAGGTCCTAAGTGAGATTTTTTCTCTGTTCCCTCACAACAATCGGGATTCGTTTGGGGAGTTACCAGTACAGTAACCATTCCAGGAAGTACTAAATTTATTAAGCTCCTGCTTTTCTTAATCTCAGTGGAGATATTTACTGATAAAAAGCTACCTTCGCAGCATGTTCATGTCGTTCCTAAATGAGCTTTTATCTCTCTCCCCTCACCACAAATCAGATTCTTCTGAGGAGTTCCCAGTACATTATCCTTTCCCCTGTGTAATTACCTTAACAAGCTCCAGCTGTTTTTATTCTCAGAAGGGATACTCCCTGATATACAGCTGCCTACCACCTTCGTAATTGCAGGTCCTAAATGAGCTTTTTTCTCTATTCCCTCACCACAATCCAGATTCTTTTGGGGCGTTAACAGTACAGTAACCATACCAGGAAGTACTTAATTTATTAAGCTACTGCTTTTCTTTTTTTTTTTCCTCAAATTTTTATTATCAAACTGATGTACAGAGAGGTTACTGTATCATACGTTGGGCATTGTATAAATTTCTTGTTCTGTTTGTTGCCTTGTCCCTCATTCACCCCTCCCTCCCCCCCTTTCTCTCCCCCACCAGGTGTTGAGTTCACTTACACCAAACAGTTTTGCAAGTATTGCTTTTGTAGTTATTTCTTTTTTTTTTACCCTGTGTCTCTCAAATTTCATATTCCCTTTGAATTTCCTACTTCCAATACAAGTAAACACGGTTTCCAATATACTCAGATAAGATTACGGACATAATGTAGGTACAACCATAGGAAGGTGATACAAGAACCTCATCAATAATAGAAACTACACATACACATAGGACTTTGAAAGTAGTTACAACTGTGATATATCACTTGTTTCATAACATGGATTTCATTTCACTTAGCATCATCTTATATCTTCCTTAGAGTAGAGCTATTGGGCCTTGTGATGCTCTGCTATGGCTTGCCTAAGCCGGTACTAATTATTCCCAATAAGGGAGGCCATAGAGTCTATGTTTCTTTGGGTCTGGCTCACTTCACTTAGTATAACTTTTTCCAAGTCCTTCCATTTCCTTACAAATGGAACAATGTCATTCTTTCTGATAGAGGCATAAAATTCCATTGTGTAAATGTACCACATTTTCCTGATCCATTCATCTATGGAGGGGCATCTGGGTTGGTTCTTGATTCTCGCTATGACAAATTGTGCTGCGATGAACATTGTTGTGCTGGTGGCATTACTGTGATTTTGTTTGTGGGCTTTTGGATAGATACCCAACAGTGGGACTGCTGGGTCATAGGGGAGTTCTATATTGAGCCTTCTGAGGAATCTCCATACTGCTTGCCAGAGTGGCTGAACCAGTTTACATTCCCACCAACAATGAAGTAGGGATCCCTTTTGGCCACATCCCCTCCAACAATTGTTATTATTACTTTTCTTGATATTTGACATTCTTGCTGGGGTGAGATGGATTCTCAATGTTGTTTTGATTTGCATTTCCTTTATGGCCAGTGATGTAAAGCATTTTTTCATATGTCTATTGGCCATTCTCATTTCCTCATCAGAGAAGATTCTTTGTAAGTCTTTAGCCCACTTGATGAGGGGGCTATTTGGTTCTTTGCGGTTTTGTTTTGGAAGAAGGTAATTTTTTTAGTTCTGCATATATTTTAGAGATGAGACCTTTGTCTGTTTAATGTTCGGTAAAGATCTACTCCCAGTCAGTTGGCCTTCTCTTTATCTTGAGAGCTATGTCCTTCGCCATGCAGAAGCTCTGGAGTTTGATGCAGTCCCGTTTTCCCAAACTTTCTTTGATTTGTAAGCTACTGCTTTTCTTAATTTCAGTGGAGATATTTACTGATAAACAGCTACCTACGCAGCACTTTCATGTCGTTCCTAAATGAGCTTTTATCTCTCTCCCCTCACCACAAATCAGATTCTTCTGAGGAGTTCCCAGTACATTATCCTTTGCCCTGTGTAATTAACTTAACAAGCTCCTGCTGTTTTTATTCTCCGAAGGGATACTCCCTGATATACAGCTGCCTACCACCTTCGTAAGTGCAGGTCCTAAATGAGCTTTTTTCTCTGTTCCCTCACCACAATGCGGATTCTTTTGAAGAGTTACCAGTACAGTAAACACTCCAGGAAGTACTTAATTTATTAAGCTCCTGCTTTTCTTAATCTCAGTGGAGATATTTACTGATAAACAGCTACCTTCGCAGCATATTCATGTCGTTCCTAAATGAGCTTTTATCTCTCTCCCCTCACCACAAATCAGATTTTTCTGAGGAGTTCCCCATACATTATCCTTTCCCCTGTGTAATTACCTTAACAAGCTCCAGCTGTTTTTATTTTCAGAAGGGATACTCCCTGATATACAGCTGCCTACCCCCTTCGTTAGTGCAGATCCTAAATGAGCTTTTTTCTCTGTTCCCTCACCACAATCCAGATTCTTTTGGGGAGTTACCATTACAGTAACCATACCAGGAAGTACTTAATTTATTAAGCTACTGCTTTTCTTTTTTTTTTCCTCAAATTTTTATTATCAAACTGATGTACAGAAAGGTTACCGTATCATACGTTGGGCATTGCATAAATTTCTTGTTCTGTTTGTTGCCTTGTCCCTCATTCCCCCCTGTCTCCCCCACTTTCTCTCCCCCCCCAGGTGTTCAGTTCACTTACAACAAACAGTTTTGCAAGTATTGCTTTTGTAGTTATTTCTTTTTTTTTTACCCTGTGTCTCTCAAATTTCATATTCCCTTTGAATTTCCTACTTCCAATACCAGTAAACACGGTTTCCAATATACTCAGATAAGATTACGGACATAATGTAGGTACAACCATAGGAAGGTGATACAAGTACATCATCAATAATAGAAACTACACATACACATAGGACGTTGAAAGTAGTTACAACTGTGATATATCACTTGTTTCCATAACATGGATTTCATTTCACTTAGCATCATCTTATGTGTTCCTAAGAGTATAGCTATTGGGCCTTGTGATGCTCTGCTATGGCTTGCCTAAGCCGGTACTAATTATTCCCAATAAGGGAGGCCATAGAGTCTATGTTTCTTTGGGTCTGGCTCACTTCACTTAGTATAACTTTTTCCAAGTCCTTCCATTTCCTTACAAATGGAACAATGTCATTCTTTCTGATAGAGGCATAAAATTCCATTGTGTAAATGTACCACATTTTCCTGATGCATTCATCTGTGGAGGGGCATCTGGGTTGGTTCCAGCTTCTCGCTATGACAAATTGTGCTGCGATGAACATTGTTGTGCTGGTGGCATTACTGTGATTTTGTTTGTGGGCTTTTGGATAGATACCCAACAGTGGGGCTGCTGGGTCATAGGGGAGTTCTATATTGAGCCTTCTGAGGAATCTCCATACTGCTTGCCAGAGTGGCTGAACCAGTTTACATTCCCACCAACAATGAAGTAGGGTTCCCATTTGGAGACATCCCCTCCAAAAGTTGTTATTATTATTTTTCTTGATATATGACATTCTTGCTGGGGTGAGATGGAATCTCAATGTTGTTTTGATTTGCATTTCCTTCATGGCCAGTGATGTAGAGCATTTTTTCATATGTCTATTGGCCATTCTCATTTCCTCATCAGAGAAGTTTCTTTGTAAGTCTATAGCCCACTTGATGAGGGGGCTATTGGTTCTTTGCGGTTTTGTTTTGGAAGAAGTTAATTTTTTTAGTTCTGCATATATTTTAGAGATGAGGCCTTTGTCTGTTGAATGTCCGGTAAAGATCTCCTCCCAGTCTGTGGGCTTTCTGTTTATCTTGAGAGCTATGTCCTTTGCCGTGCAGAAGCTCTGGAGTTTGATGCAGTCCCATTTGCCCAACCTTTCTTTGAATTGTAAGCTACTGATTTTCTTAATCTCAGTGGAGATATTTACTGATAAACAGCTAACTATGCAACGTGTTCATTTCGTTCCTAAATGAGCTTTTATCTCTCTCCCCTCACCACAAATCAGATTCTTCTGAGGAGTTCCCAGTACATTATCCTTTCCCCTGTGTAATTAACTTAACAAGCTCCAGCTGTTTTTATTCTCAGAATGGATACTCCCTGATATACAGCTGCCTACCCCCTTCGTAAGTGCAGGTCCGAAATGAGCTTTTTTCTCTGTTCCCTCACCACATCCAGATTCTTTTGGGGAGTTACCAGTACAGTAACCATACCAGGAAATACTTAATTTATTAAGCTACTGCTTTCTTTTTTTTCTCAAATTTTTATTATCAAACTGATGTACAGAGAGGTTACAGTATCATACGTTGGGCATTGAATAAATTTCTTGTTCTGTTGTTGCCTTGTCCCTCATTCCCCCCTCCCTCCCCCCTTTTCTCTCCCCCCCCCCAGGTGTTCAGTTCACTTACACCAAACAGTTTTGCAAGTATTGCTTTTGTAGTTATTTCTTTTTTTTTACCCTGTGTCTCTCAAATTTCATATTCCCTTTGAATTTCCTACTTCCAATACCAGTAAACACGGTTTCCAATATACTCAGATAAGATTACGGACATAATGTAGGTACAACCATAGGAAGGTGATACAAGAACATCATCAATAATAGAAACTACACATACACATAGGACGTTGAAAATAGTTACAACTGTGATATATCACTTGTTTCCATAACATGGAGTTCATTTCACTAAGCATCATCTTATGTGTTCCTAAGGGTATAGCTATTGGGCCTTGTGATGCTCTGCTATGGCTTGCCTAAGCCGGTACTAATTATTCCCAATAAGGGAGGCCATAGAGTCCATGTTTCTTTGGGTCTGGCTCACTTCACTTAGTATAACTTTTTCCAAGTCCTTCCATTTCCTTACAAATGGAACAATGTCATTCTTTCTGATAGAGGCATAAAATTCCATTGTGTAAATGTACCACATTTTCCTGATCCATTCATCTATGGAGGGGCATCTGGGTTGGTTCCAGCTTCTCGCTATGACAAATTGTGCTGCGATGAACATTGTTGTGCTGGTGGCATTACTGTGATTTTGTTTGTGGGCTTTTGGATAGATACCCAACAGTGGGGCTGCTGGGTCATAGGGGAGTTCTATATTGAGCCTTCTGAGGAATCTCCATACTGCTTGTCAGAGTGGCTGAACCAGTTTACATTCCCACCAACAATGAAGTAGGGTTCCCTTTTTGCCACATCCCCTCCAACAATTGTTATTATTAGTTTTCTTGATATATGACATTCTTGCTGGGGTGAGATGGAATCTCAATGTTGTTTTGATTTGCATTTCCTTTATGGCCAGTGATGTAGAGCATTTTTTCGTATGTCTATTGGCCATTCTCATTTCCTCATCAGAGAAGTTTCTTTGTAAGTCTTTAGCCCACTTGATGAGGGGGCTATTGGTTCTTTGCGGTTTTGTTTTGGAAGAAGGTAATTTTTTTAGTTCTGCATATATTATAGAGATGAGGCCTTTGTCTGTTGAATGTCTGGTAAAGATCTTCTTCCAGTATTTGGGCTTTCTGTTTATCTTGAGAGCTATGTCCTTTGCCATGCAGAAGCTCCGGAGTTTGATGCAGTCCCATTTGCCCAACCTTTGTTTGATTTGTAAGCTACGGCTTTTCTTAATCTCAGTGGAGATATTTACTGATAAACAGCTACCTACTCAGCACGTTCATGTCGTTCCTAAATGAGCTTTTATCTCTCTCCCCTCACCACAAATCAGATTCTTTTGAGGAGTTCCCAGTACATTATCCTTTCCCCTGCGTAATTACCTTAATAAGCTCCGGCTGTTTTTATTCTCAGAGGGATACTCCTTGATATACAGCTGCCTACCCCCTTCTTAAGTGCAGGTCCTAAATGAGGCTTATTCTCTGTTCCCTCACCACAATCCAGATTCTTCTGGGGAGTTACCAGTACAGTAACCATACCAGGAAGTTCTTAATTTATTAAGCTACTGCTTTTCTTAATCTCAGTGGAGATATTTACTGATAAACAGCTACCTATGCAGCATGTTCATGTCGTTCCTAAATGAGCTTTTATCTCTCTCCCGTCACCATAAATCAGATTCTTCTGAGGAGTTCCCAGTACATTATCCTTTCCCCTGTGTAATTACCTTAACAAGCTCCAGTTGTTTTTATTTTCACAAGGGATACTCCCTGATATACAGCTGCCTACCCCCTTCGTTAGTGCAGATCGTAATGAGCTTTTTTCTCTGTTCCCTCACCACAATCCAGATTCTTTTGGGGAGTTACCAGTACAGTAACCATACCATGAAGTACTTAATTTATTAAGCTACTGCTTTTTTTTTTCTCAAATTTTTATTATGAACTGATGGACAGAGAGGTTACAATATCATACGTTGGGCATTGCATGAATTTCTTGTTCTGTTTGTTGGCTTGTCCCTCATTGCCCCCTCCCTCCCCCCTTTTCCCTCCCCCCCCCAGGTGTTCAGTTCACTTACACCAAACAGTTTTGCAAGTATTGCTTTTGTAGTTATTTTTTTTTTTTTACCCTGTGTCTCTCAAATTTCATATTCCCTTTGAATTTCCTACTTCCAATACCAGTAAACATGGTTTCCAATATACTCAGATAAGATTACGGACATAATGTGGGTGCAACCATAGGAAGGTGATACAAGAACATCATCAATAGTAGAAACTACACATACACATAGGACGTTGAAAGTAGTTACAACTGTGATATATCACTTGTTTCCATAACATGGATTTCATTTCACTTAGCATCATCTTATGTGTTCCTAAGAGTATAGCTATTGGGCCTTGTGATGCTCTGCTATGGCTTGCCTAAGCCGGTACTAATTATTCCCAATAATGGAGGCCATAGAGTCCATGTTTCTTTGGGTCTGGCTCACTTCACTTAGTATAACTTTTTCCAAGTCCTTCCATTTCCTTACAAATGGAACAATGTCATTCTTTCTGATAGAGGCATAAAATTCCATTGTGTAAATGTACCACATTTTCCTGATCCATTCATCTATGGAGGGGCATCTGGGTTGGTTCCAGCTTCTCGCTATGACAAATTGTGCTGCGATGAACATTGTTGTGCTGGTGGCATTACTGTGATTTTGTTTGTGGGCTTTTGGATAGATACCCAACAGTGGGGCTGCTGGGTCATAGGGGAGTTCTATATTGAGCCTTCTGAGGAATCTCCATACTGCTTGCCAGAGTGGCTGAACCAGTTTACATTCCCACCAACAATGAAGTAGGGATCCCTTTTGGCCACATCCCCTCCAACAATTGTTATTATTAGTTTTCTTGATATATGACATTCTTGCTGGGGTGAGATGGATTCTCAATGTTGTTTTGATTTGCATTTCTTTATGGCCAGTGATGTAGAGCATTTTTTCATATGTCTATTGGCCATTCTCAGTTCCTCATCAGAGAAGATTCTTTGTAAGTCTTTAGCCCACTTGATGAGGGGGCTATTGGTTCTTTGCGGTTTTGTTTTGGAAGAAGGTAATTTTTTTAGTTCTGCATATATTTTAGAGATGAGGCCTTTGTCTGTTGAATGTCCGGTAAAGATCTTCTCCCAGTCTGTTGGCTTTCTCTTTATCTTGAGAGCTATGTCCTTCGCCATGCAGAAGCTCTGGAGTTTGATGCAGTCCCGTTTTTCCCAACCTTTCTTTGATTTGTAAGCAACTGCTTTTCTTAATTTCAGTGGAGATATTTACTGATAAACAGCTACCTGCGCAGCACGTTCATGTCGTTCCTAAATGAGCTTTTATCTCTCTCCCCTCACCACAAATCAGATTCTTCTGAGGAGTTCCCAGTACATTATCCTTTCCCCTGTGTAATTACCTTAACAAGCTCCAGCTGTTTTTATTCTCAGAAGGGATACTCCCTGATATACAGCTGCCTACCCCCTTCGTAAGTGCAGGTCCTAAATGAGCTTTTTTCTCTGTTCCCTCACCACAATCCAGATTCTTTTGGGGAGTTCCCAGTAGAGTAACCATACCAGGAAGTTCTTAATTTATTAAGCTATTGCTTTTCTTAATCTCAGTGGAGATATTTACTGATAAACAGCTACCTATGCAGCATGTTCATGTCGTTCCTAAACGAACGTTTATGTCTCTCCCCTCACCACAAATCAGATTCTTCTGAGGAGTTCGCAGTACTTTATCCTTTCCCCTGTGTAATTACCTTAACAAGCTCCAGCTGTTTTTATTCTCAGAATGGATACTCCCTGATATACAGCTGCCTACCGCAGTCGTTAGTGCAGGTCCTAAATGACCTTTTTTCTCTGTTCCCTCACCACATCCAGATTCTTTTGGGGAGTTACCAGTACAGTAACCATACCAGGAAGTACTTAATTTATTAAGCTACTGCTTTCTTTTATTTCTCAAATTTTTATTATCAAACTGATGTACAGAGAGGTTACTGTATCATACGTTGGGCATTGAATAAATTTCTTGTTCTGTTGTTGCCTTGTCCCTCATTCCCCCCTCCCTCCCCCCTTTTCTCTCCCCCCCCCCCAGGTGTTCAGTTCACTTACACCAAACAGTTTTGCAAGTATTGCTTTTGTAGTTATTTCTTTTTTTTTACCCTGTGTCTCTCAAATTTCATATTCCCTTTGAATTTCCTACTTCCAATACCAGTAAACACGGTTTCCAATATACTCAGATAAGATTACGGACATAATGTAGGTACAACCATAGGAAGGTGATACAAGAACATCATCAATAGTAGAAACTACACATACACATAGGACGTTGAAAGTAGTTACAACTGTGATATATCACTTGTTTCCATAACATGGATTTCATTTCACTTAGCATCATCTTATGTGTTCCTAAGAGTATAGCTATTGGGCCTTGTGATGCTCTGCTATGGCTTGCCTAAGCCGGTACTAATTATTCCCAATAAGGGAGGCCATAGAGTCCATGTTTCTTTGGGTCTGGCTCACTTCACTTAGTATAACTTTTTCCAAGTCCTTCCATTTCCTTACAAATGGAACAATGTCATTCTTTCTGATAGAGGCATAAAATTCCATTGTGTAAATGTACCACATTTTCCTGATCCATTCATCTATGGAGGGGCATCTGGGTTGGTTCCAGCTTCTCGCTATGACAAATTGTGCTGCGATGAACATTGTTGTGCTGGTGGCATTACTGTGATTTTGTTTGTGGGCTTTTGGATAGATACCCAACAGTGGGGCTGCTGGGTCATAGGGGAGTTCTATATTGAGCCTTCTGAGGAATCTCCATACTGCTTGTCAGAGTGGCTGAACCAGTTTACATTCCCACCAACAATGAAGTAGGGTTCCCTTTTTGCCACATCCCCTCCAACAATTGTTATTATTAGTTTTCTTGATATATGACATTCTTGCTGGGGTGAGATGGAATCTCAATGTTGTTTTGATTTGCATTTCCTTTATGGCCAGTGATGTAGAGCATTTTTTCATATGTCTATTGGCCATTCTCATTTCCTCATCAGAGAAGTTTCTTTGTAAGTCTTTAGCCCACTTGATGAGGGGGCTATTGGTTCTTTGCGGTTTTGTTTTGGAAGAAGGTAATTTTTTTAGTTCTGCATATATTTTAGAGATGAGGCCTTTGTCTGTTGAATGTCCGGTAAAGATCTCCTCCCAGTCTGTGGGCTTTCTGTTTATCTTGATAGCTATGTCCTTTGCCGTGCAGAAGCTCTGGAGTTTGATGCAGTCCCATTTGCCCAACCTTTCTTTGAATTGTAAGCTACTGATTTTCTTAATCTCAGTGGAGATATTTACTGATAAACAGCTAACTATGCAACGTGTTCATTTCGTTCCTAAATGAGCTTTTATCTCTCTCCCCTCACCACAAATCAGATTCTTCTGAGGAGTTCCCAGTACATTATCCTTTCCCCTGTGTAATTAACTAAACAAGTTCCAGCTGTTTTTATTCTCAGAAGGGATACTCCCTGATATACAGCTACCTACCCCCTTCGTAAGTGCAGGTCCTAAGTGAGATTTTTTCTCTGTTCCCTCACAACAATCGGGATTCTTTTGGGGAGTTACCAGTACAGTAACCATTCCAGGAAGTACTAAATTTATTAAGCTCCTGCTTTTCTTAATCTCAATGAAGATATTTACTGATAAAATGCTACCTTCGCAGCATGTTCATGTCGTTCCTAAATGAGCTTTTATCTCTCTCCCCTCACCACAAATCAGATTCTTCTGAGGAGTTCCCAGTACATTATCCTTTCCCCTGTGTAATTACCTTAACAAGCTCCAGCTGTTTTTATTCTCAGAAGGGATACTCCCTGATATACAGCTGCCTACCACCTTCGTAATTGCAGGTCCTAAATGAGCTTTTTTCTCTGTTCCCTCACCACAATCCTGATTCTTTTGGGGCGTTACCAGTACAGTAACCATACCAGGAAGTACTTAATTTATTAAGCTACTGCTTTTCTTTTTTTTTCTTCAAATTTTTATTATCAAACTGATGTACAGAGAGGTTACTGTATCATACGTTGGGCATTGCATAAATTTCTTGTTCTGTTTGTTGCCTTGTCCCTCATTCCCCCCTCCCTCCCCCCCTTTCTCTCCCCCACCAGGTGTTCAGTTCACTTACAACAAACAGTTTTGCAAGTATTGCTTTTGTAGTTATTTCTTTTTTTTTTTACCCTGTGTCTCTCAAATTTCATATTCCCTTTGAATTTCCTACTTCCAATACCAGTAAACACGGTTTCCATTATACTCAGATAAGATTACGGACATAATGTAGGTACAACCATAGGAAGGTGATACAAGAACATCATCAATAGTAGAAACTACACATACACATAGGACGTTGAAAGTAGTTACAACTGTGATATATCACTTGTTTCCATAACATGGATTTCATTTCACTTAGCATCATCTTATGTGTTCCTAAGAGTATAGCTATTGGGCCTTGTGATGCTCTGCTATGGCTTGCCTAAGCCGGTACTAATTATTCCCAATAAGGGAGGCCATAGAGTCCATGTTTCTTTGGGTCTGGCTCACTTCACTTAGTATAACTTTTTCCAAGTCCTTCCATTTCCTTACAAATGGAACAATGTCATTCTTTCTGATAGAGGCATAAAATTCCATTGTGTAAATGTACCACATTTTCCTGATCCATTCATCTATGGAGGGGCATCTGGGTTGGTTCCAGCTTCTCGCTATGACAAATTGTGCTGCGATGAACATTGTTGTGCTGGTGGCATTACTGTGATTTTGTTTGTGGGCTTTTGGATAGATACCCAACAGTGGGGCTGCTGGGTCATAGGGGAGTTCTATATTGAGCCTTCTGAGGAATCTCCATACTGCTTGCCAGAGTGGCTGAACCAGTTTACATTCCCACCAACAATGAAGTAGGGATCCCTTTTGGCCACATCCCCTCCAACAATTGTTATTATTAGTTTTCTTGATATATGACATTCTTGCTGGGGTGAGATGGATTCTCAATGTTGTTTTGATTTGCATTTCCTTTATGGCCAGTGATGTAGAGCATTTTTTCATATGTCTATTGGCCATTCTCATTTCCTCATCAGAGAAGATTCTTTGTAAGTCTTTAGCCCACTTGATGAGGGGGCTATTGGTTCTTTGCGGTTTTGTTTTGGAAGAAGGTAATTTTTTTTAGTTCTGCATATATTTTAGAGATGAGGCCTTTGTCTGTTGAATGTCCGGTAAAGATCTTCTCCCAGTATTTGGGCTTTCTGTTTATCTTGAGAGCTATGTCCTTTGCCATGCAGAAGCTCCGGAGTTTGATGCAGTCCCATTTGCCCAACCTTTGTTTGATTTGTAAGCTACGGCTTTTCTTAATCTCAGTGGAGATATTTACTGATAAACAGCTACCTACTCAGCACGTTCATGTCGTTCCTAAATGAGCTTTTATCTCTCTCCCCTCACCACAAATCAGATTCTTCTGAGGAGTTCCCAGTACATTATCCTTTCCCCTGTGTAATTAACTTAACAAGCTCCAGCTGTTTTTATTCTCAGAAGAGATACTCCCTGATATACAGCTGCCTACCCCCTTCGTAAGTGCAGGTCCGAAATGAGCTTTTTTCTCTGTTCCCTCACCACAATCCGGATTCTTTTGGGGAGTTACCAGTACAGTAACCATACCAGGAAGTACTTAATTTATTAAGCTACTGCTTTTCTTAATCTCAGTGGAGATATTTACTGATAAACAGCTACCTATGCAGCATGTTCATGTCGTTCCTAAATGAGCTTTTATCTCTCTCCCCTCACCACAAATCAGATTCTTTTGAGGAGTTCCCAGTACATTATCCTTTCCCCTGCGTAATTACCTTAATAAGCTCCGGCTGTTTTTATTCTCAGAGGGATACTCCTTGATATACAGCTGCCTACCCCCTTCTTAAGTGCAGGTCCTAAATGAGGTTTATTCTCTGTTCCCTCACCACAATCCAGATTCTTCTGGGGAGTTACCAGTACAGTAACCATACCAGGAAGTTCTTAATTTATTAAGCTACTGCTTTTCTTAATCTCAGTGGAGATATTTACTGATAAACAGCTACCTATGCAGCATGTTCATGTCGTTCCTAAATGAGCTTTTATCTCTCTCCCGTCACCATAAATCAGGTTCTTCTGAGGAGTTCCCAGTACATTATCCTTTCCCCTGTGTAATTACCTTAACAAGCTCCAGCTGTTTTTATTTTCACAAGGGATACTCCCTGATATACAGCTGCCTACCCCCTTCGTTAGTGCAGATCGTAATGAGCTTTTTTCTCTGTTCCCACACCACAATCCAGATTCTTTTGGGGAGTTACCAGTACAGTAACCATACCATGAAGTACTTAATTTATTAAGCTACTGCTTTTTTTTTTTCTCAAATTTTTATTATGAACTGATGGACAGAGAGGTTACAATATCATACGTTGGGCATTGCATGAATTTCTTGTTCTGTTTGTTGGCTTGTCCCTCATTGCCCCCTCCCTCCCCCCTTTTCCCTCCCCCCCCCCAGGAGTTCAGTTCACTTACACCAAACAGTTTTGCAAGTATTGCTTTTGTAGTTATTTATTTTTTTTTTACCCTGTGTCTCTCAAATTTCATATTCCCTTTGAATTTCCTACTTCCAATACCAGTAAACACGGTTTCCAATATACTCAGATAAGATTACGGACATAATGTTGGTAAAACCATAGGAAGGTGATACAAGAACATCATCAATAATAGAAACTACACATACACATAGGACGTTGAAAGTAGTTACAACTGTGATATATCACTTGTTTCCATAACATGGAATTCATTTCACTTAGCATCATCTTATGTGTTCCTAAGGGTATAGCTATTGGGCCTTGTGATGCTCTGCTATGGCTTGTCTAAGCCGGTTCTAATTATTCCCAATAAGGGAGGCCATAGAGTCCATGTTTCTTTGGGTCTGGCTCACTTCACTTAGTATAACTTTTTCCAAGTCCTTCCATTTCCTTACAAATGGAACAATGTCATTCTTTCTGATAGAGGCATAAAATTCCATTGTGTAAATGTACCACATTTTCCTGATCCATTCATCTATGGAGGGGCATCTGGGTTGGTTCTTGATTCTCGCTATGACAAATTGTGCTGCGATGAACATTGTTGTGCTGGTGGCATTACTGTGATTTTGTTTGTGGGCTTTTGGATAGATACCCAACAGTGGGGCTGCTGGGTCATAGGGGAGTTCTATATTGAGCCTTCTGAGGAATCACCATACTGCTTGCCAGAATGGCTGAACCAGTTTACATTCCCACCAACAATGAAGTAGGGTTCCGTTTTGGCCACATCCCCTCCAACAATTGTTATTATTAGTTGTCTTGATATATGACATTCTTGCTGGGGTGAGATGGAATCTCAATGTTGTTTTGATTTGCATTTCCTTTATGGCCAGTGAGGTAGAGCATTTTTTCATGTGTCTATTTGCAATTCTCATTTCCTCATCAGAGAAGATTCTTTGTAAGTCTTTAGCCCACTTGATGAGGGGGCTATTTGTTCTTTGCGGTTTTGTTTTGGAAGAAGGTAATTTTTTTAGTTCTGCATATATTTTAGAGATGAGGCCTTTGTCTGTTGAATGTCCGGTAAAGATCTCATCCCAGCCTGTGGGCTTTCTGTTTATCTTGAGAGCTATGTCCTTTGCCGTGCAGAAGCTCTGGAGTTTGATGCAGTCCCATTTGCCCAACCTTTCTTTGATTTGTAAGCTACTGCTTTTCTTAATCTCAGTGGAGATATTTAGTGATAAACAGCTACCTATGCAGCAAGTTCATCTCGTTCCTAAATGAGCTTTTATCTCTCTCCCGTCACCACAAATCAGATTCTTCTGAGGAGTTCCCAGTACATTATCCTTTCCCCTGTGTAATTCCCTTAACAAGCTCTAGCTGTTTTTATTCTCAGATGGGATACTCCCTGATATACAGCTGCCTAACCCCTTCGTAAGTGCAGGTCCTAAATGAGCTTTTTTCTCCTTTCCCTCACCACAATCCAGATTCTTTTGGGGAGTTACCAGTACAGTAACCATACCAGGAAGTACTTAATTTATTAAGCTACTGCTTTTCTTAATCTCAGTAGAGATGTTTAGTGATAAACAGCTACCTACGCAGCATGTTCATGTCGTTCCTAAATCAGCTTTTATCTCTCTCCCCTCACCACAAATCAGATTCTTCTGAGGAGTTCCCAGTACATTATCCTTTCCCCTGTGTAATTACCTTAACAAGCTCCAGCTGTTTTTATTCTCAGAAGGGATACTCCCTGATACACAGCTGCCTAGCCCCTTCGTAAGTGCATATCCTAAATGAGCTTTTTTCTCTGTTCCCTCACCACAATCCCTATTCTTTTGGGGAGTTACCAGTACAGTAACCATACCAGGAAGTACTTAATTTATTAAGCTACTGCTTTTCTTAATCTCAGTGGAGATATTTACTGATAAACAGCTACCTACGCAGCATGTTCATGTCGTTCCTAAGTGAGATTCAATCTCTCTCCCCTCACCACAAATCAGATTCTTCTGCGGAGTTCCCAGTACATTTACCTTTCCTCGATGTAATTACCTTAACAAGCTCCAGCAGTTCTTATTCTCAGAAGGGATAACCCTGATATACAGCTGCCTAACACCTTCATAACTGCAGGTCATATATGAGCTTTTTTCTCTGTTAACTCACCACAATCCAGATTATTTGGGGGAGTTACCAGTATAGTAACCATCCAAGGAAGTACTTAATTTATTCAGTTACTGCTTTTCTTAATCTCAGTGGAGATATTTACTAATAAACAGCTACCGACCCAGTATGTTCATGTCGTGCCTAAATAAGCTTTTATCTCTCCCCCCTCACCACAAATCAGATTCTTCTGAGGAGTTCCCAGTACATTATCCTTTCCTCGATGTAATTTCCTTAACAAGCTCCAGCTCTTCTTACTCTCACATGGATACTCCCTGATATACAGCTGCGTATTACCTTCATAAGTGCAAGTCCTAAATGAGTTTTTTCTCTGTTAACTCACCAAAATCCAGATTCTTTTGGGGAGTTACCAGTACAGTAACCATACCAGGAAGTATTTAATTTATTAAGCTACTGGTTTTCATATTCTCAGTTTAGATATTTACTGATAAACAGCTACCTACCCAGTATGTTCATGTCGTTCCTAAATGAGATTTTATCTCTCTCCCCTCACCACAAATCAGATTCTTCTGAGGAGTGCCCAGTACATTAACCTTTCCTCCATGTAATTATCTTAACAAGCCCCAGCTGTTCTTATTCTCATAAGTGATACTCCATGATGTACAGTTGCCTACCCCCTTCGTAAGTGCAGGTCCTAAATGAGCTTTTTTCTCTGTTCCCTCACCACAATCCAGATTCTTTTGGGGAGTTACGAGTACAGTAACCATAGCAGGAAGTACTTAATTTATTAAGCTACTGCTTTTGTTAATCTCAGTGGAGATATTTACTGATAAACAGCTACCTACCCAGTATGTTCATGTCGTACCTAAATGAGCTTTTATCTCTCTCGCCTCACCACAAATCAGATTCTTCTGAGGACTTCCCTGTACATTAACCTTTCTTCCATGTAACCACCTTAACAAGCTCCAGCTGTTCTTATTCTCAGAAGGGATACTCCCTGATATACAGCTGCCTACCACCTTCATAAGTGCAGGTCCTATTTGAGCTTTTTTCTCTGTTCCCTCACCACAATCCAGATTCTTTTGGGGAGTTTCCAGGACAGTAAACATACCAGTAGGGCCTTAATTTATTAAGCTACTGCATTTCTTAATCTCAGTGGAGATATTAACTGATAAACAGCTACCTACCCTGTATGTTCATTTCGTTGCTAAATAAGCTTTTATGTCTCTTCCCTCACCACAAATCAGATTCTTCTGAGAAGTTCGCAGTACATTAAACTTTCCTCGATGTAATTACCTCAACAAGCTCCACCTGTTCTTATTCTCAGAAGGGATACTCCTTGATAAACATCTGCCTACCACCTTCGTAAGTGCAGGTCTTCAATGAGCTTTTTTCTCTGTTCCCTCACCACAATCCAGATTCTTTTGGCAGTTCCCAGTACAGTAGGCATAGGAGGAAGTACTTAATTTATTAAGCTACTGCTTTTGTTAATCTCAGTGGAGATATTTACTGATAAACAGTTACCTACCCAGTATGTTCATGTCTTTCCTAAATGAGCTTTTAACTCTCTCCCCTCACCACAAATCAGATTCTTTTGATGAGTTCCCAGTACATTTACCTTTCCTCAATTTAATTACCTTAACAAGCCCCCGCTGTTCTTATTCTCAGAATGGATACTCCCTGATATACAGCTGCATACCACCTTCGTAAGTGCAGGTCATAAATGAGCTTCTTTCTCTGTTCCCTCACCACAATCCAGATGTTTTTGGGGAGTAACCAGTCCAGAAACCATACTAGGAAGTACTTAATTTATTAAGCTACTCCTTTTCTTAATCTCAGTGGAGATATTTCCTGATCAACAGCTACCTACACAGTATGCTCATGTCGTTATTAAATGAGCTTTATCTCTCTCCCCTCACAACAAATCAGATTCTTCGGAAGAGTTCCTTGTATATTAAACTTTCCTCTATGTAATTACCTTAACAAGCTCCAGTGGTTCTTATTCTCAGAAGGGATACTCCCTGATATGTAGCTGCCTACCACCTTCTTAAGTGCAGGTCCTAATTGAGCTTTTTTCTCTGTTCCCTCACCACAATCCAGATTCTTTTGGGGAGTTTCCAGGACAGTAAACATACCAGTAAGGCCTTAATTTATTAAGCTACTGCTTTTCTTAATCTCAGTGGAGATATTTACTGATAAACAGCTACCTACCCAGTATGTTCATGTCGTTCCTAAATGAGCTTTTATCTCTCTCACCTCACCAAGAATAAGATTCTTCTGAGGAGTTCCCAGTACATTAACCTTTCCTCGATGTAATTACCTTAACAAGCTCCAGCTGTTCTTATTCTCAGAAGGGATACCCCCTGATATACAGCTGCCTAACACCTTTGTAAGTGCAGGTCCTAAATGAGCTTTTTTCTCTGTTCCCTCACCACAATCCAGATGCTTTTGGGGAGTTACCAGTACAGTAACCATACCAGGAAGTACTTAATTTATTAAGCTACTGCTTTTCTTAATCTCAGTGGAGATATTTACTGATAAACAGCTACCTACTCAGTATGTTCATGTCGTTCCTAAATGAGATTTATCTCTCTCCCCTCACCACAAATCAGATTCTTCTGAGGAGTTCCCACTACATTAACCTTTTCTCGATGTAATTACCTTAACAAGCTCCATCTGTTCTTATTCTCAGAAGGGATACTCCCTGATGTACAGCTGCCTACCACCTTCGTAAGTGCAGGTCCTAAGTGAGCTCTTTTCTCTGTTCCCTCACCTCAATCCAGATTCTTTTCAGGAGAAACCAGTACAGTAACTATACCAGGAAGTACTTAATTTATTAAGCTACTGCTTTTCTTAATCTCAGTGGAGATATTTACTGATAAACAGCTACCTACCCAGTATGTTCATTTCGTTCCTAAATGAGCTTTTATGTCTCTCCCCTCACCACAAATCAGATTCTTCTGAGGAGTTCCCAGTACATTAACCTTTAATCGATGTAATTACGTTAACAAGCTCCAGCTGTTCTTTTTCTCAGAAGGGATACTCCCTGATATACAGCTGCCTACAACCTTCGTAAGTGCAGGTCCTAAATAAGCTTTTTTCTCTGTTCCCTCCCCACAATCCAGATTCTTTTGGGGAGTTCCTAGTACAGTAACCGTACCAGGAAGTACTTAATTTATTAAGCTACTGCTTTTCTTAATCTCAGTGGAGACATTTACTGATAAACAGCTACCTACCCAGTATCTTCATGTCGTTCCTAAATGAGCTTTTATCTCTCTCCTCTCACCACAAATCACATTCTTCTGAGGAGTTCACAGTACATTAACTTTCCTCGATGTAATTACCTTAACAAGCTCCAGCTGTTCTTATTCTCAAAAGGGGTACTCCCTGATATACAGCTGCCTACCACCTTCGTATTTGCAGGTCCTAAATGAGCTTTTTTCTCTGTTCCCTCACCACAATCCAGATTCTTTTCGGGAGTTACCAGGACAGTAACCATACCAGGAAGTGTTGGGAGCTGAGCGAGCAGCTAAGCTCATCCTGACCTCTGGCCATGCTGATGTCGCCGGAATCCCGGGAGCCAAACTTGCAGGTAGATTCATCCTTACCACGGGCTGTGCTGTTCTCGCTAGGATGTACCAGATGCAAGGACTTTTGCTCACGGCCACTATCTGGAATTGCTTTGCCATTGTCTGCACCTTGCTATGTCCGCCGGAATAGATTCCTATGTTAATCTACCTTTTCCTGTGTTTACCATAATCAAATGTTTGCCAACTTCAAAGCCTTGTGTGTTCTTAAATTTTAACAACCCTATGCTATTCTCTGGTTCCAAAACTGCATATAAGCTGGAAGTTAAGAATAAACTGTTGCTGCAGTCTTGAGGTTCAACCTTATGGCTGCATACCTCCCGTACCCCATCTTTGTCTCTTGTCTTTTTTCTCTTGCCTTATTTTTCCTTTTCCTGATCCCCACCGTCCCTCAGTCAGGATTCCTGCTCCCCTGCCGGCTGGCCCGGTAGGTTTGGCGCCCGACAGGGACCTGAAGGCCTGGGATCGATGGCGGGTGACCCCCGCTCAGGTAAGGACGTCCGAATACTTGGGAAGGAGAGCGGGAGGAGAGTGTATTGTCAGGAGTAATAAATTATGGGACAAGGTAATAGCCGCATGCTATACATGCAGGCCCCCAAAAGCATGCTTAATGCCCGGGCAGTGAAAGTTGGCCAATGTAACTTAGAACGTTTCTTTTATTTTATTGAGAAAGCATGCCCCCAGTTCCTGGAGGAAGGAACCAATAACTTGCTAGAAAATTGAAAAAAAATAAATAAATAAAATATAAAAGAAGGGAACATTATGATGCAACTGGCCCTGAGAAAACCTCAGTGGATGCTATTATTCTTTGGTATCTGTCCAAGATTGCTTAGATCTTAGCCATGAATAGATTAAATTCGATCAGTCGATTGGAGAAACTGAACAGGGACCTGATGAGTGTTGCCCAGCTCTGGGAGCGTATGCTGCTTCCTGGGAAGAGCTGAGAAAATTAACAAGACCTGAACCCACTGAGCTAGACATTAAGGAAGACTCAGATGGCTCAGACTCTGAGGAGAAATTATTCAATAAGCCTATTAAAGATAGATTGACCTATGTTGAGACTATTTTAAAATCAGTTATAGCTCTATTGTCACAGCTTCATCCAGAACAACAAACTCCTTTAAAGGGAGTCCTGGCAGACTTACAGCTCTCCTAGGTGCAGGCTGCTAGCAGAGGGGAGGAACCTGAGGCTAGAGAAATGCTAACACCACCGAGGTAACTTCTCCTGACCGAGCGCTCTATTTCCATCCACCAGGACAGATTTGAAACCACAACCAGGGTGAGTGACCATTAGCCTGGAGCTTACATTTTTCCATAAATCCACTGGGCTAGGTCAAGGAGATCAGCAATTGTGGGTGTTTGGAGATAACTGATCTCTAGTTCAGCTCAGCAGGTTGCTTGTCAAGTCTAAATTGTTTCAGGAAAGCTGCTCAAGTTTGAGCCCAATCATATATATTTGGAATATTTTGCAGGACTTACCTAACTTCTATGAGCGCTCAGGCAGATGAAGTTCTCTCTGTATCTTTTTCTGTCTCCCTCTAAACTCTGCCTGCCTGCCTGTGACATAGGATGGGTATTGATATTTGTTTAACATCTGCTTTAAAAGACTCAAAGGTTTTCTATTCTTGTTATTGATGTTTAAGTTTTGGAGATTCATTTAAATTCTGCTTGTTTGGCTAAATCATAAACTTTCTCTAGCATTGAGCACATGGTAGACAATAGGATTGGATGGAGTGAAAGCCTGCCCATCCCCCAGGTAACAAGCATGCCAAATTCCTGGAGGCTGGGCAGAGTCCTGTAACCTTGCATTTCAAAGGTGCCTTCCAATTCAAATGCTAGAAGATGAAGGTGTCTTACTGTGAGCTCACTGTCTGTGTTCATATCCTGTCTCCCATATACTCGCTTTGTGAGCTAAACTGGTTTCTCAAAATGTGGCTTCTCGGATGATCTGAAAATTTTGGTTTGCTGAAAAGGTTTTTTTGTTTGTTTGTTTGTTTATTATCTAACCACGTGGTTCTAGAATATAGGCAAAATAATATCATTTGCCACTGGAATTCCAGAAAAACTTACATGGCCAATTAAAGAACAATTCTAAGCTCGCCCCAAAACGTGTGCACATTGTCTGTATGTGTATGTATGTCTATGTCTATGTCTATGTGTTGGTAAAACTTAAAAACAAAACACAAAACAGGTTTTAAGCCTAAACTGATATGTTTGGGAGCAAACAAATGTGTCTAAGAAAAACTCCAAAAGGTTTTAATATACAGCACGTGATATAAGTGCAATGATGTACAACCAGTGTGTTATTCTTTATGTCTATCTATGCTAAGAGTCAAGTGTACATCTAATCCTGACAATTCTTTGGTATAGATTAAGATTTTGCTTCTCCATATTTTTTTTCTTCTCTTTTTTCGCGGTGCTCTCAAACTCTTTAAGATCAAGGGACCAGAGTCATTTTGAAATAACTGCACAGATGTGACTATTAACCTAAATTTTCTGGACCCAAAATTAACATTTTGCTTTATAGGATACAGGTTGACATGTGTGCTAGCTGAGTGGACCGAGGCAGTCTATGGCTACAGAAAGCTGCCTCCACAGTCGGCTCCCAAACTGGGAGTTGTTTGTGATTCAGAAACTGCTACAGAGAGCAGACTTGGTTGGCCTTCAATCTGTGTGGATTTTGTGACTAGAAAGATGGTTAAAGGCCCAAGCCTTCTAAAATCTGTTTAAAAATACCCTTAACCAGTCTGTGTAGAAATTTACAGGCAACAAGCAGGAAATGTGACAGCCTATCCAGGGAACTCTACTAAAGAATTATCCAGATGCAAACCATCTCTCCTGCTGGCCTGCTAATTTGGGATGGAAGACACAGCCACTTCAGATCGACTGAAGCTGAGACTTTTATTGTTATTCATTTGTTTTCTCTTTCACGTGCCAGCAAGGTAAGGTTAAATAATATGACTAGATTTAATGACACTTGGACCCCATTCAGTCTGCCGTTCTTTAAGTGTTACAGCAAAACTCTGGCAACTACTTGGTGGTCAATTCTTAGCAACTAACAGGTAAACTCTACTCCTTTTGTTCTCCTATTGGTTTAATTGGAAATAAAAAGGGCTTTTATGGCTAAGACTCTTTGGATAATTCAAAGCCAGCCCAGGCAGAGAAAAATAAAAATCCCTCTTGGTCATATTTTGGGTCCTTATTATTCTACTAGCCAGAAATTACAGGTTAAGACTTCTCATTTGCGTACTTTGCATGATTTTCAAAATTTCTGGGAGATATTAATTGGCTTTGCCCTTATCTTAAATTGTCCACAGCTGAATTAAAACCCTTGTTTGATATGCTAAAGGGGGACCCTGACCCTACGTCCCCCAGAGAAATGACAACTAAAGCAGCCAAAGCCTTGAGCATAGTAAATTCTGCCATTTCTTCCAAACATGTAAATTATATAGATTACTCAGCCCCTTGGGAAGCTTATATTTTAACTACACCTCATTGTTCAACAGTGGTCCTCTGGCAGAAGGGACCCCTTTTGTGGCTTTCCTTGCCTGCTACTCCTTCAAAAGTGTTAACTCCTTATTATGAATTGGTAGCCACCTTAGTCCATATGTGCCGTGTGGAATCGTGAATGCATCTTGGACGAGATCCACAGGTTATTTATATCCCCTATACTTTGCAGCAGCAAGAATGGCTTTATATTCATTGTGATTCCTGGGCCATTGCTTGGGCCAATTTTGTGGGCACAAGTTCACATCATTATCCCTCTAACAAGTTACTTCACTTTGCCTCTTCTTACACTTTTATATTTCCTCAGAGTGTATCTCTATCTCCTCTCTCTATGGCTGCCTTGGTGTTTACAGACGGATCCTCTAATGGAACAGCAGCTCTTACTATTGATGGTGAAACTAGATCTTGGGACACTGGGCTTTCTTCTTCCCAGGAAGTTGAACTTCAAGCAGTTTTAGAGGCCCTTACTCTTTTACCTACTAAAGCCTTTAATTTATATTCAGATAGTCATTATGTTATTCGAGCCCTTCAGGTCATTGAAACTGTCCCTTTTCTTGGTACAGCTAATTCCACTATCCAAACTCTTTTTCGCCAGATACAACTTCTTCTTCGCTCTCGCACCTGTCCGTGTTTTTTTTGGATTTATACGTGCCCATACTAAGCTTCCTGGACCATTAAGTGAGGGCATTGCTATTACGGATGAGGCTACCCAAATTTTTCTTTCTCAAATTGACTTGGCAAAGCAATCGCATGCTGCCCACCATCAAAACAGTCGTGCCTTACGTCAGCAATTTCATATTACTCGTGAAGCAGCTTGTCAAATTGTAAAAACTTGTCTCCACTGTGCTACCTTCCTGCCTGTGCCCTCCAATGGGATTAATCCTTGAGGCTTAGCGGCTAACCATGTGTGGCAAATGGATGTTACCCACATCCTCTCTTTTGGACAGCTCTGCTTTGTCCATGTTACAATAGACACTTACTCTAATTTTAATATGGCTACTCCTCTTAGCGGGGAAGCTGGCAAACATTGTATCTCCCATGCCTTACACTGCTTTGCTACTATGGGACTTCGTAAACAAATTAAAACTGATAATGGTCCGGGATATGTTGGACGAGCTTTTCAAACTTTTTGCAAATCTTACCAAATTGTTCACTCTACAAGAATTCCCTATAACCCTCATGGTCAAGGAATTGTCGAACGGGCCAACGGTTTGTTAAAACACCAAATTTCTAAATTAAAAGGGGGGGGACTATACCCCTTCTCTCCTGTTAATATACTTTCTTATACTTTATTCGTACTAATTTTTTTAAATTTGGATTGCAATGGCCACTCCGCAGCACAGCGGTTCTGGGAAAAGAGAGAGCAAAGAGCTTTTGCCCAAGTTAAGTGGAGAGATCCTTTAACAAGTGCTTGGCACAGGCCCGATCCGGTAATGACATGGGGTCGAGGACATGTCTGTGTTTTTTCACAGGATGAAAATGATGCCCGCTGGCTACCTGAGCGTTGTGTTTGCATTGTGGAACGGTACAAGCGCTGACCCACTGGGCTTACGTGCCAGATCCACCGATTGTATACCCTGCGACCTGGGAGGGAGCTGAGGTGTTCGTCCATGTCAACAGATCAGCGTACAGTACAGCTCCAGACCCTTTTGTCCAACACGTTAAAATGGGAGACTTTGCAGCTTCTGGCATTGGAACCCCTTTATGTTTTACAACTGACTCCAACAGTTATATTCCAGGCTGTACTGTGATGCAATCCATAAACTATAGAATTTGGATTCCTGATAAAAGTCAAGTATATAGTATACAAATGACTTCATTGCCTACTGGGTTTCCTGTACGAGCCAATTCTACCTCATCCTTCATGATACCTTGCTGCATCAACTCCTCTCAAATTGTAGAATCCACGGGAGAACTGCACCCTGTAAAGTGTAGACATGATCACCCTTTTATAACCAATATTTCAGGAACTAATTCTCAGCTGATGGACTGGTCTGGAGCTAATCTCACCAATAAGTTCAACCCAGGTCTGTGGTGGATGAATGGACGACCTCAACACCATGTTTGGATGTTACCGGCTGCCCTAGACAATATCTCCTGGCCCACTTCTACTTCTTTAAAAAATATTATGAGTTGTGTAACACCCCCTTATGCTATTATGTATGGACCTTTTAATATTTCTATAGAAGCCATGTACTTCTATGTTACCTGCACTAACTGTTCTTTTACAAATTGCTTGTATAGTGGTCTTACTGATTCTGTAATTATTATTAAGCAACCACCATTTGTTATGCTTCCTGTAAACTTATCTGAAGCTTGGTATGAAGAAACAGGTATTCAAGTGTTAAAACATTTAAAAGAACTTATACGCCCTAGACGATTTGTAGGGCTATTAATAGCAGGCATTGTAGCCTTTATTTCCTTAGCTGCCTCTGCTGCAGCGGCTACTGTGGCTTTAACACAAAATGTGCAGACAGCTCACCATGTTAATCAGCTTGCTCATAATACCACGCAAGCCCTGCACTTTCAAGGCAGGATTGATGATAAGGTAGAACAAAAATTAGAAGCATTTTATGAATCTGTGTTGTCTCTGGGAGAACAAATTCGTGCCTTACAAACTTTGCAACGGGTACGCTGACATGCTGTGTTTGACTTTTTTCGTGTGACGCTCCATAAGTATAATGGGTCAAGCTATCATTGGGAACAAGTTGTAGCACATCTAAATGGCATTTGGCACCATAATAACTTGTCCTTAGATCTCTTTCAACTCCATAGACAAATAGCCGGACTAGAACAAGCTCCGCCTTTGGACTCTAAAGTGGCAAAATCAGCAAAAGAACTGTTTAAACAACTGCAACAATATGTCCCTTCCTTAACTAACGTTAAGGGGCTGCTAATGACATTGCTCGGCCCAGGGATACTTTTGCTGATGGCTTGCCTATGCCTTCCTTCCATTGTACGCATATTGCAAAACTGTTTCATAAGTTTATCCAGCCAGCTGCATAAGGTCCAAGTAAATGAACTTTCCCCTGAGAGGAACCGCAGCCAGAGACGGGTATGAGGCGGTGCCACCCTAGACCGGCCTAAGACAGGGCCTTCAGCACTGATCTGAAGCTGTTCCCTAAGACGGGTAAGGCAGGCTGGGGTACCCAACCCACCTAAGACAGGCGGGTTCGCTTCTTTTAATAAAAAAGACGGGGGAACTGTCGGGAGCTGAGCGAGCAGCTAAGCTCATCCTGACCTCTGGCCGTGCTGATGTCGCCGGAATGTCGGGAGCCAAACTTACAGCTAGATTCATCCTTACCACGGGCTGTGCTGTTATCGCTAGGATATACCAGATGCAAGGACCTTTGCTCACGGCCACTATCTGGAATTGCTTTGCCATTGTATGCACCTTGATATGTCCGCCGGAGTAGATTCCTATGTTAATCTACCTATTCCTGTGATTACCATAATCAAATGTTTGCCAACTTCAAAGCCCTGTGTGTTCTTAAATTTTAACAACCCTATGCTATTCTCTGGTTCCAAAACTGCATATAAGCTGGAAGTTAAGAATAAACAGTTGCTGCAGTCTTGAGGTTCAACCTTATGGCTGCAGACCTCCCGTACCCCATCTTTGTCTCTTGTCTTTTTTCTCTTGCCTTATTTTTCCTTTTCCTGATCCCCGCCGCCCCTCAGTCAGGATTCCTGCTCCCCTGCAAGATGGCCGGCAGGGGAAGTACTTAATTTATTAAGCTACTGCTTTCCTTAATCTCAGTGGAGATATTTACTGATAAACAGTTACCTACCCAATATGGTCATGTCGTTCATAAATGAGATTTTATCTCTCTCCCCTCACCACAAATCAGATTCTTCTGAGGATTTCCCAGTACATTAACCTTTCCTCGATGTAATTACCTTAACAAGCTCCAGCTGTTCTTATTCTCAGAAGGGATACTGCCTGATGTACAGCTGCCTACCAACTTCATATGTGCAGGTCCTAAATGAGCTTTTTTCTCTGTTCCCTCAATAAAGCCCAGATTCTTTTGGATAGTTACCAGTACAGTAACCATACCAGGAAGTACTTAATTTATTAAGCTACTGCTTTTCTTAATCTCAGTGAAGATATTTACTAATAAACAGCTACATACCCAGTATGTTCATGTCGTTCCTAAATGAGCTTTTATCTCTCTCCCCTCATCACAAATCAGATTCTTCTGAGGAGTTCCCAGTACATTAACCTTTCCTCGATGTAATTACCTTAACAAGCTCCAGCTGTTCTTATTCTCAGAAGGGATACTCCCTGATATACAGCTGCCTACCACCTTTGTGAGTGCAGGTCCTAAATGAGCTTTTCTCTCTGTTCCTTCACCACCATCCAGATTCTATTGGGGAGTTACCAGTACAGTAACCATACCAGGAAGTTCTTAATTTATTAAGCTACTGCTTTTGTTAATCTCAGTGGAGTTATTTATTGATAAACAGCTACCTAGCCAGTATGTTCATGTCGTTCCTAAATGAGCTTTTATCTCTCTCCCCTCACCACAAATCAGATTCTACTGAGGAGTTCCCAGTACATTAAACTTTCCTCGATGTAATTACCTTAACAAGCTCCAGCTGTTCTTATTCTCAGAAGGGATACTCCCTGATATACAGCTGCCTACCACCTTTGTAAGTGCAGGTCCTAAATGAGCTTTTTTCTCTGTTCCTTCACCACCATCCAGATTCTATTGGGGAGTTACCAGTACAGTAACCATACCAGGAAGTTCTTAATTTATTAAGCTACTGCTTTTGTTAATCTCAGTGGAGTTATTTATTGATAAACAGCTACCTAGCCAGTATGTTCATGTCGTTCCTAAATGAGCTTTTATCTCTCTCCCCTCACCACAAATCAGATTCTACTGAGGAGTTCCCAGTACATTAACCTTTCCTCGATGTAATTACCTTAACAAGCTCCAGCTGTTCTTATTCTCAGACGGGATACTCCCTGATATACAGCTGCCTACCACATTCGTAAGTGCTGGTCCTAAATGAGCTTTTTTCTCTGTTCCCTCACCACAATCCAGATGCTTTTGGGGAGTTACCAATAAAGTAGGCATATGAGGAATACTTAATTTATTAAGCTACTGCTTTTCTTAATCTCAGTGGAGATATTTACGGATAAACAGCTACCTACCCAGTATGTTCATGTCATTCCTAAATTAGCTTTTATCTCTCTCGCCTCACCACAAATCAGATTCTGCTGAGGAGTTCCCAGTACATTAACCTTTTCTCCATGTAATTACCTTAACAACCTCCAGCTGTTCTTATTCTCAGAAGGGATACTCCCTGATATAAAGCTGCCTACCACCTTCATAAGTGCAGGTCCTAATTGAGCAATTTTCTCTGTTCCCTCACCACAATCCAGATTCTTTTGAGGAGTTACCAGTACAGTAACCATACCATAATGTACTTAATTTATTCAGCTACTGCTTTTCTTAATCTCAGTGGAGAAATTTACTGATAAACAGCTACCTACTCAGTATGTTCATGTCGTTCCTAAATGATCTTTTATCTCTCTCCCCTCACCAGAAATCAGATTCTTCTGAGGAGTTCCCAGTACAATAAACTTTCCTCGATGTTATTACCTTAACAACTCCAGCTGTTCTTGTTCTTAGAAGGGATACTCCCTGATATACAGCAGCCTACCACCTTCGTAAGTGCAGTTCCTAATTGAGCTCTTTTCTCTATTCTCTCACCAAAATCCAGTTTATTTTGAGGAGTTACCAGTACAGTAACCATACCAGGAAGTACTTAATTTATTAAGCTACTGCTTTTCTTAATCTCAGTGGAGATATTTACTGATAAACAGCTACCA
Source organism: Perognathus longimembris pacificus (assembly GCF_023159225.1). Classification (NCBI taxonomy): domain Eukaryota; kingdom Metazoa; phylum Chordata; class Mammalia; order Rodentia; family Heteromyidae; genus Perognathus; species Perognathus longimembris. The sequence continues at coordinate 19,867,135 of NC_063182.1, read as the reverse complement.
ACCCAGTATGTTCAAGTCGTTCGTAAATGAGCTTTTATTTCTCTCCCCTCGCCACGAATCAGGTTCTTCTGAGGAGTTCCCAGTACATTAAACTTTCCTCGATGTTATTACCTTAACAAGCTCCAGCTGTTCTTATTCTCAGAAAGGATATTCCCTGATATACAGCTGCCTACCACATTCGTAAGTGCAGGTCCTAAATGAGCTTTATTCTCTGTTCCCTCACCACAATCCAGATGCTTTTGGGAAGTTACCAGTACAGTAGGCATACGAGGAAGTACTTAATTTATTAAGCTACTGCTTTTCTTAATCTCAGTGGAGATATTTACTGATAAACAGCTACCTACCCAGTATGTTCATGTCAATCCTAAATGAGCTTTTATCTCTCTCGCCTCACCACAAATCACATTCTTCTGAGGAATTCCCAGTATATTAACCTTTCCTCGACGTAATTACCATAACAAGCTCCAGCTGTTCTTAATCTCAGAAGGGATACTCCCTGATATACAGCTGCCTACCACCTTCATAAGTGCAGGTCCTAATTGAGCGATTTTCTCTGTTCCCTCACCACAATCCAGATTCTTTTGAGGAGTTACCAGTACAGTAACCATACCATAATGTACTTAATTTATTCAGCTACTGCTTTTCTTAATCTCAGTGGAGAAATTTACTGATAAACAGCTCCCTACCCAGTATGTTCATGTCGTTACTAAATGATCTTTTATCTCTCTCCCCTCACCAGAAATAAAATTATTCTGAGGAGTTCCCAGTACAATAAACTTTCCTCGATGTAATTACTTTAACAAGCTCCAGCTGTTCTTGTTCTTAGAAGGGATAATCCCTGATATACAGCAGCCTACCACCTTCGTAACTGCAGGTCCTAAATGAGCTTTTTTCTCTGTTCCCTCACCACAATCCAGATTATTTTGAGGAGTTACCAGTACAGTAACCATACCAGGAAGTACTTAATTTATTAAGCTACTGCTTTTCTTAATCTCAGTGGAGATATGTACTGATAAACAGCTACCTACCCAGTATGTTCATGTCGTTCGTAAATGAGCTTTTATCTCTCTCGCCTCACCACAAATCAGATTCTTCTGAGGAGTTCCCAGTACATTAACCTTTCCTCGATGAAATTACCTTAACAAGCTACAGCTGTTCTTATTCTCAGAAGGGATACTCCCTGATATACAGCTGCCTACCACATTCGTAAATGCAGTTCCTAAATGAGCTTTTTTCTCTATTCCCTCACCACAATCCAGATGCTTTTGGAGCGTTACCAGTACAGTAACCATACTCGGAAGGACTTAATTTCTTAAGCTACTGCTTTTCATAATCTCAGTGGAGATATTTACTGACAAACCGCTACCTACCCAGGATATTCATGTCTTTCCGAAATGAGCTTTTATCTCTCTCACCTCACCACAAATCAGATTCTTCTGAGGAGTTCCCAGTACATTAACCTTTCCTCGATGAAATTACCTTAACAAGCTACAGCTGTTCTTATTCTCAGAATGGATACTCCCTGATATACAGCTGCGTACCACCTTCGTAAGTGCAGGTCCTAAATGAGCTTCTTTCTCTGTTCCCTCACCACAATCCAGATGTTTTTGGGGAGTAACCAGTCCAGAAACCATACCAGGAAGTACTTAATTTATTAAGCTACTCCTTTTCTTAATCTCAGTGGAGATATTTCCTGATAAAGAATTACCTACACAGTATGTTCATGTCGTTATTAAATGAGCTTTATCTCTCTCCCCTCACAACAAATCAGATTCTTCGGCAGGAGTTCCTAGTATATTAACCTTTCCTCGATGTAATTACCTGAACAAGCTCCAGTGGTTCTTATTCTCAGAAGGGATACTCCCTGATATGTAGCTGCCTACTACCTTGTTAAGTGCAGGTCCTAAATCAGTTTTTTTCTCCGTTCTCTCACCACAATCCAGATTTTTTGGGGAGTTCCCAGTACAGTAACCATACCAGGAAGTACTTAATTTTTTAAGCTACTGGTTTTGTTAATCTCAGTGGAGATATTTATTGATAAACAGCTACCTAGCCAGTATGTTCATGTCGTTCCTAAATGAGCTTTTATCTCTCATCCCTCACCACAAATCAGATTCTTCTGAGGAATTCCCAGTACATTAACCTTTCCTCGATGGAACTACCTTAACAAGCTCCAGCTCTTCTTATTCTCAGAAGGGATACTCCCTGATATACAGCTGCCTACCACATTCGTAAGTGCAGGTCCTAAATGAGCTTTTTTCTCTGTTCCCTCACCACAATCCAGATGCTTTTGGGGAGATACCAGTACAGTAGGCATACGAGGAAGTACTTAATTTATTTAGCTACTGCTTTTCTTAATCTCAGTGGAGATATTTATTGATAAACAAATACCTACCCAGTATGTTCATGTCGTTCCTAAATGAGCTTTTATCTCTCGCCTCACCACAAATCAGATTCTTCTAAGGAGTTCCCAGTACATTAACCTTTCCTCGATGAAATTTCCTTAACAAGCTCCAGCTGTTCTTATTCTCAGAAGGGATACTCCCTGATATACAGCAGCCTACCACCTTCGTAACTGCAGGTCCTAAATGAGCATTTTTATCTGTTCCCTCACCACAATCCAGATTATTTTGAGGAGTTACCAGTACAGTAACCATACCAGGAAGTACTTAATTTATTAAGCTACTGCTTTTCTTAATCTCAGTGGAGATATTTATTGATAAACAAATACCTACCCAGTATGTTCATGTCGTTCCTAAATGAGCTTTTATCTCTCGCCCCTCACCACAAATCAGATTCTTCTGAGGAGTTCCCAGTACATTAACCTTTCTTCTATGTAATTAACTTAACAAGCTCCAGCTGTTCTTATTCTCAGAAGGGATTTTCCCTGATATACAGCTGCCTACCACCTGCATGAGTGCAGGCCATAATTGAGGTTTTTTCTCTGTTCCCTCACCACAATCTAGATTCTTTTGGGGAGTTACCAGTACAGGAACCATACCAGGAGTACTTAATTTATTCAGCTACTGCTTTTCTTAATCTCAGTGGAGAAATTTACAGATAAACAGCTACCTAACCTGTATGTTCATGTCGTTCCTAAATGAGCTTTTATGTCTCCCCCTCACCACAAATCATATTCTTCTGAGTATTTCCCAGTACATTAACCTTTCCTCGATGTAATTACCTTAACAAGCTCCACTGTTCTTATTCTCAAAAGGGATACTCCCTGATATACAGCTGTCTACCACTGTCTTAAGTGCAGGTCCTTTGTAAGCTTTCTTCTCTGTTCCCTCCCTACAATCTAGATTCTTTAGGGGAGTTTCCAGGACAGTAAACTTACCAGGAAGGCCTTAATTTATTAAGCTATTGCATTTCTTAATCTCAGTGGAGATATTTACTGATAAACAGCTACCTTCCCAGTATGTTCATGTCGTTGCTAAATGAGCTTTTATCTCTCTCCCCTCACCACAAATCAGATTCTACTGAGAAGTTCCCACTACATTAACCTTTCCTCGATGTAATTACCTCAACAAGCTCCAGCTGTTCTTATTCTCAGAAGGGATACTCCCTGACATACAGCTGCCTACCACCTTCGTAAGTGCAGGTCCTAAATGAGCTTTTTTCTCTGTTCCAACACAACAATCCATATTCTTTTGGGGAGTAACCAGTACAGAAACCATACCAGGAAGTACTTAATTTATTACTCTACTGCTTTTCTTAATCTCAGTGGAGATATTTATTAATAAACAGCTACATACCCAGTATGTTCATGTCGTTCCTAAATGAGATTTTATTTCTCTCCCCTCACCACAAATCAGATTCTTCTGAGGAGATCCCAGTACATTAACCTTTCCTCGACGTAATTACGTTAACAAGCTCCAGCTGTTCTTATTCTCAGTAGTGATACTCCCTGATATACACCTACCTACCACCTTCATAAGTGCAGGTTCTAAATGACCTTTTTTCTCTGGTCCCTCTTCACAATCCAGATTCTTTTGGGGCGTTACCAGTACAGTATCTATACCAGGAAGTACTAAATTTATGAGGCTATGGCTTTTCTTAATCTCAGTGGAGTTATTTACTGATAAACAGCTACCTACCCAGTATGTTCATGTCATTCCTAAATGAGCTATTTTCTCTGTTCACTCACCAAAATTTATTAAGCTACTGCTTTTCTTATTCTCAGTGGTGATATTTACTTATGAACAGCTACCTACCCAGTATGTTCATGTCGTTCCAAATGAGCATTTATCCCCCCCCTCTCCAAAAATCAGATTCTTCTGATGAGTTCCCAGTACATTAACCTTTCCTCGATACAATTACCTTAACAAGCTGTGGCTGTTCTTATTCTCAGAAGGGATACTCCCTGATATACAGCTGCCTATCTCCTTCGTTAGTGCAGGTGCTAAATGAGATTTTTTCTGTGTTCCCTCACCACAATCCAGATTCTTTTGGGGAGTAACCAGTACAGTAACCATACCAGGATGTACTTAATTTATTAAGGTACTGGTTGTCTTAATCTCAGTGGAGATATTTACTTATAAACAGCTACCTACGCAGCATGTACATGTCGTTCCTAAATGAGCTTTTATCTCTCTCCCCTCAACACAAATCAGATTCTTCTGAGGAGTTCCCAGTACATTATCCTTTCCCCTGTGTAATTACATTAACATTCTCCAGCAGTTTCTATTCTCAGAAGGGATACTCCCTGATATACAGCTGCCTACCCCCTTCGTAAGTGCAGGTGTTAAATGAGCTATTTCCTCTGTTCCCTCACGACAATCCAGATTCTTTGGGGAGTTACCAGTACAGTAACCATACGAGGAAGTACTTAATTTATTAAGCTACTGCTTTTCTTAATCTCAGTGGAGATATTTACTGATAAACCGCTACCTACCCATTATGTTCATGTCGTTCATAAATGAGCTTTTATCTCTCTCCCCTCACCAAAAATCAGATTCTTCTGAGGAGTTCCCAGTACATTTACCTTTCCTCAATGTAATTACCTTAATATGCTCCAGCTGTTCTTATTCTCAGAAGGGATACTCCCTGATATACAGCTGCCTACCACCTTCGTAAGTGCAGGTCCTAAATGAGCTTTTTTCTCTGTTCCCTCACCAAAATCCAGGTTCTTTTGAGGAGTTACCAGTACAGTACCCATACCAGGAAGTACTTAATTTATTAAGCTACTGCTTTTCTTAATCTCAGTGCAGATATTTACTGATAAACAGCTACCTACCCAGTATGTTCATGTCGTTCCTAAATGAGCATTAATCTCTCTCCCGTCGCCGAAAATCATATTCTTCTGAGGAGTTCACAGTACATTAACCTTTCCTCGATGTAATTATCATAACAAGCTCCAGCTATTCTTATTCTCACAAGGGATACTCCCTGATATACAGCTGCCTACCACCTTCGTAAGGGCACGTCCTAAATGTGCTTTTTTCTCTGTTCCCTCACCACAATCCTGATTCTTTTGGGGGGTTACCAGTCCAGTAACCATACCAGGAAGTACTTAATTTATTAAGCTACTGCTTTTCTTAATCTCAGTGCAGATATTTACTGAAAAACAGCTACCTACCCAGTATGTTCATGTCGTTCCTAAATGAGCTTTTATCTCTCTCCCCTCGCCACAAATAAGATTCTTCTGAGGAGTTCCCAGTACATTAACCTTTCCTCGATGTAATTTCCTTAACAAACTCCAGCTGTTCTTATTCTCAGAAGGGATACTCCCTGATATACAGCTGCCTACCACCTTCGTAAGTGAAGGTCCCAAATGAGCTTTTTTCTCTGTTCCCTCACCACAATCCAGATTCTTTTGGGGAGTTTCCAGTACAGTAACCATACAAGGAAGTACTTTGTTTATTAAGCTACTGGTTTTCTTAATCTCAGTGGAGATATTTACTGATAAACAGCTACCTATCCAGTATGTTCATGTCGTTCCTAAATGAGCATTTATCTCTCCACCCTCACCACAGATCAGATTCTTCTGAGGAGTTCGCAGTACATTAACATTTCCTCGATGTAATTACCTTGAGACGCTCCAGTTGTACTTGTTCTCAGAAAGGATACCCCCTGATAAACAGCTGCCTAAAACCTTCGTAAGTGCAGGTCATAAATGAGCTTTTTTCTCTGTTCCCTCACCACAATCCAGATTCTTTTGTGGAGGTCCCAGTACCGTAAGCATACCAGGAAGTACTAAATTTATTAAGCTACTGCTTTTCTTAATCTCAGTTGAGATATTTACTGATAAAACGCTACCTACCCATTATGTTCATGTCGTTCCTAAATGAGCTTTTATCTCTCTCCCCTCTCCAAAAATCTGATTCTTCTGAGGAGTTACCAGTACATTTACCTTTCCTCGATGTATTTACCTTAATTTGCTCCAGCTGTTCTTATTCTCAGAAGGGATACTCCCTGATATACAGCTGCCTACCACCTTCGTAAGGGCACGTCCTAAATGAGCTTTTTTCTCTGTTCCCTCACCACAATCCTGATTCTTTTGGGGGGTTACCAGTCCAGTAACCATACCAGGAAGTACTTAATTTATTAAGCTACTGCTTTTCTTAATCTCAGTGCAGATATTTACTGAAAAACAGCTACCCACCCAATATGTTCATGTCGTTCCTAAATGAGCTTATATCTCACTCCCCTCACCACAAATCAGATTCTTCTGAGGAGTTCCCAGTACATTAACCTTTCCTCGATGTAATTACATTAACAAGATCCAGATGTTCTTATTCTCAGAAGGGATACTCCCTGATATACCGCTGCCTACCCCCTTCGTAAGTGCAGATCCTAACTGAGTTTTTTCTCTGTTCCCTCACCACAATCCAGCCTCTTTTCAGGAGTTACCAGTACAGTAATCATACCAGGAAGTATTTAATTTATTAAGCTACTGCTTTTCTTAATCTCAGTGGAGATATTTACTGATAAACAGCTACGTAACCAAGATTGTTCATGTCATTCCTAAATGAGCTTTTACTTCTCTCCGCTATCCACAAATCAGATTCTTCTGAGGAGTTCCCAGTACAATAACCTTTCCACGATGTAATTACCTTAACAAGGTCCAGCTGTTCTTTTTCTCAGAAGGGATACTCCCTGATATACAGCTGCCTACCACCTTCGTAAGTGCAGGATTTAAATGAGCTTTTTTCTCTGTTCCCTCACACAATCCAGATTCTTTTGTGGAGTTACCAGTACAGTAGGCATACGAGGAAGTACTTAATTTATTAAGCTACTGCTTTTCTTAATCTCAGTGGAGATATTTACTGATAAACAGCTACCAACCCAGATGTTCATGTGGTTTCTAAATGAGCTTTTATCTCTCTCCCCTCACCACAAATCAGTTTCTTTTGAGGAGTTCACATTACATTAACCTTTCCTCGATGTAATTACCAAAACAAGCTCCAGCTGTTTTTATTCTCAGAAGGGATACTCCCTGATATACAGCTGCCTACCACCTTCGTAACTGCAGGTCCTAAATGAGCTTTTTTCTCCGTTCCCTCACCACAATCCAGATTCTTTTGGGGAGTTACCAGTACAGTAACAATACCAGGAAGTACTTAATTTATTAAGCTACTGCTTTTCTTAATCTCAGTAGAGATATTTACTGATAAACTGCTACCTACCCAGTATGTTCATGTCGTTTCTAAATGAGCTTTTATCTCTCTCCCCTCACCACAAATCAGCTTCTTCTGAGGAGTTCCCAGTACATTAACCTTTCCTCGATGTAATTACCTTAACAAACTCCAGCTCTTCTTATTCCCCGAAGGGATACTCCCTGATATACAGCTGCCTACCACCTTCGTAAGTCCAGGTCCTAAATGAGCTCTTTTCTCTGTTCCCTCACCTCAATCCAGATTCTTTTGGGGAGTAACCAGTACAGTAACCATACCAGGAAGTACTTATTTATTAAGCTAGTGCTTTTCTTAATCTCAGTGTTGTAGAGAGCTGCGAGCAGTTGCGCCCTGAAATGGCTCCGGCTTCCGCCCTCCGCCCTCCCGACGGCGAGTGCTCTCTGTGATAAACAACTCCTAATATGTTTAATTCTTGGACTCTGGCTTGCTTCCTCGTACCTGGACCTATCAGTAATCCCCACGTAGCTTACCGGGATTGGCTACCCAGGTTGCACCTAAGGCCAAGCGGGAAGCCCACGTGAGGGGGAAGCACACGAGCGCGGGGGAAGCCCCCCGGGAGAGAAAGGAAGAGGGAGAAAAGACTGTTTCAAGGTTCTGGAATAAACTGCTTAGAGAAGAATCCGGCGTTGTGTCTTCCTTGCTGGCCGAGGCGGACGCACCAAGTGGGGGCCCGTACGGGGAACACCGTTTCTATAAGGATTCAGAACTCTCTGCAGCCAGGGTGGTGCACCGGTAAGTCCCCGGAAAAGAAGGGGATCCGCGACAAGAGAGGGAAAAGAAAATAGGCTCCTCACTGTAGATAAAGGAGGAGCAGGAACCCTTGGGTGGCAAGGGAAAGAGGTTTAGAGGAACGGGCTAAAGCAAAAGCAAAACCTTATAATTATGGGTGCCTCGCACCCAATTTTTTTGGCTCTTAACGAGCTGTTGCACTCGAAGAAGTTAAACATAAGGAAGAGTACTTTGGAGAGATTTTTGGATGAAGGTGACACAGTCGCCCCCTGGTTTGCAGTTTCGGGAGCCTCACCGTGGTATCCTGGGGAGACTGGGGGACAGGTGGCAGGGAGTGACCACACCATGCCGCGCTGTCATCTCTGTGTTGTTTGTTTGTCTATTTTTTTGTGTTTCTTTCTTGAGCTGTGCCTGACTGACAAACGGATGATGGGGAACGTTCCTTCCACTCCCCTGGACTTGACTTTCGCTCACTGGAAAGATGTACAGGTGACAGCCCACAATCAGTCAATCAGTGAGAGTGTCCGCAAAAAAGAACTCTTAGGGGGACCCCCACCCAGCCTTCTTAAGCAGAAAATTGTTTGGTGCGCTAAAATGTTTTACTAAAACTATCAAGCCCTGGAAAATGAGGCTGGAGAATGCTAAAATCATTTGTTAAAGGTTTTTATCTTAAAATGTATGGCCGATGCTTATTCTGCATGCTTTAAGATCTTTTGAAATTGTATGTGTGTGTGCATGTGTGAGTGTGAACATGTTCAAGACTGCAGTATGATGCAAAACTAAGTTTAAGGAAAAATTCAAAGGTCTTCATGCCATGCAGTAAGTGGGACTGGAAAAAAAAAAGAGGCTCTTTTGAAACAAGCAGCCCGTAGGCAAAGGGCAGCACCTGGTTTCAGATTGCCTGTGAGCTGGTTTTTCCGATGCAGATAAAAGCTAAAGTGTTGTGTTAGTGTTAAAAAGGCTTTGGAAATCAAGAATACATTTCTAGATAAGAAATTTGGAAGTAAAATTGTCCTAAATAATTATTGCAAAGTGAGAAAAGGAGAATTATGGCTACCAAAATGTTTAATTGCCATTCCAGCTTCTTTGCAGGTTTTTTTTTTTGTAACAGTTTCCAGCAGGCCCACAGAGAAGCACAGGTGATTCCTACAAGTTTGTCGAGATCTAATACTGATCCTTAATAAGTTCCAGGTAAGAGAGCATGCTTAAAAACTACTTCTGTGTGGACCACCTTGTTGCTTATAATTGGAGTAAAGTGGCCCCTTATAAGACTCACTGATCTGAATCTGCGGTTCGAAGCCAGCCCGGGCAAACAAATGTCCATGTGAGAGACTTTTCTCTAATTAGCCAGCAGAGTGCTGGGAATGGAGTGGTGCCCAGTTGAAAGGGGGACTGATGGTCCTTAACCAACGGGTGGACCTGGTACAGGAACAGATTGACACGCTTTGGCAAATTGCCCAGCTTGGCTGTCAGTGGAAATACGCTGGTCTATGCGTGAAAAGTATTCAGTATGATAATTACACCTATGCTGCAAATTTGTCTAAACAATTGTCTAGTTATCTTTTAGGGAACTGGACAGGAGAATTTGATGTGCTGATGGAGCAACTGAGGGTCGCCATCACTACCGTAAATTCAACTCGTGTGGACGCCAGGTTGGCGGACGGGCTGTCCTCCTGGATTTTAAACGCCATGAACCATCTGAAGGAGTGGGCGGGGTTGGGGGCCCTTATAGGCCTTCTGGCCATGGTCATCCTGGTGTGCCTGTGGTGCATTTGCCAAATTAGGCTTCCAGTGTCGCAATACAGCCATGCTTGTGCAAGCCTTTACTGCCATGGAGGCCGGAGAGTCCCCCCATGTGTGGCTTGCCACACTTAAGAAATAGTGCAGGATGCGAGGCTAGCGCACTGCACTTGGGAGACGCATCCCGGCGCGAGCCCCAAGAAGAGCATGTTAGATTGCATGTGGATAGAGGCCCTAGGCCCCACCTCTGTAAAAAAGGCATCGGACTGGTCTGGTAGTCCTTGGGAAGGCGCCACCTAAGTGAAGGCCAGAACAATGTCCCTCAAATAACATTCACAGAGATCTGACCTCTATTCTTGCCTGCCGCTCAGAAAATAAAAAGGGGGGAACTGTAGAGAGCTGCGAGCAGCTGCTTTCTGAAATGGCGCCGGCTTCCGCCCTTTGCCCTCCCGACAGCGAGTGCTCTCTGTGATAAACAACTCCTAATAAGGTTAAAGCTTGGACTCTGGCTTGCTTCCGCGTACCTGGACCTATCGGTAATCCCCACGTAGCTTACCGGGATTGGCTACCCAGTTTGCACTTAAGGCCAGGCGGGAAGCCCCCGAAGGGGGGAAGCCCCCGAGGGGTGGGAGAAGCCCCCCGGGAGAGAAAGGAAGAGGGAAAAAAGACTGTTTCAAGGTTCTGGAATAAACTGCTTAGAGAAGAATCTGGCGCTGTGTCTTCCTTGCTGGCCGAGGCGGATGTGACACAGTGGAGAAATTTACTGATAAACAGGTCCTAAATGAGCTTTTTTCTCTGTTCCCTCACCACAATCCAGATTCTTTTGGGGAGTTACCAGTACATTAACCATACCAGCAAGTACTTAGTTTATTAAGCTACTGCTTTTCTTAATCTCAGTGGAGATATTTACTGATAAACAGCTACCTACACAGTATGTGAATGTCGTTCCTAAATGAGCTTTTATCTCTGTCCACTCGCCACAAATAAGATTCTTCTGAGGAGTTCCCAGTACATTAACCTTTCCTCGATGTAATTTCCTTAACAAACTCCAGCTGTTCTTATTCTCAGAAGGGATACTCCCTGATATACAGCTGCCTACCACCTTCGTAAGTGAAGGTCCCAAATGAGCTTTTTTCTCTGTTCCCTCACCACAATCCAGATTCTTTTGGGGAGTTTCCAGTACAGTAACCATACAAGGAAGTACTTTGTTTATTAAGCTACTGGTTTTCTTAATCTCAGTGGAGATATTTACTGATAAACAGCTACCTATCCAGTATGTTCATGTCGTTCCTAAATGAGCATTTATCTCTCCACCCTCACCACAGATCAGATTCTTCTGAGGAGTTCGCAGTACATTAACATTTCCTCGATGTAATTACCTTGAGACGCTCCAGTTGTACTTGTTCTCAGAAAGGATACCCCCTGATAAACAGCTGCCTAAAACCTTCGTAAGTGCAGGTCATAAATGAGCTTTTTTCTCTGTTCCCTCACCACAATCCAGATTCTTTTGTGGAGGTCCCAGTACCGTAAGCATACCAGGAAGTACTAAATTTATTAAGCTACTGCTTTTCTTAATCTCAGTTGAGATATTTACTGATAAAACGCTACCTACCCATTATGTTCATGTCGTTCCTAAATGAGCTTTTATCTCTCTCCCCTCTCCAAAAATCTGATTCTTCTGAGGAGTTACCAGTACATTTACCTTTCCTCGATGTATTTACCTTAATTTGCTCCAGCTGTTCTTATTCTCAGAAGGGATACTCCCTGATATACAGCTGCCTACCACCTTCGTAAGGGCACGTCCTAAATGAGCTTTTTTCTCTGTTCCCTCACCACAATCCTGATTCTTTTGGGGGGTTACCAGTCCAGTAACCATACCAGGAAGTACTTAATTTATTAAGCTACTGCTTTTCTTAATCTCAGTGCAGATATTTACTGAAAAACAGCTACCCACCCAATATGTTCATGTCGTTCCTAAATGAGCTTATATCTCACTCCCCTCACCACAAATCAGATTCTTCTGAGGAGTTCCCAGTACATTAACCTTTCCTCGATGTAATTACATTAACAAGATCCAGATGTTCTTATTCTCAGAAGGGATACTCCCTGATATACCGCTGCCTACCCCCTTCGTAAGTGCAGATCCTAACTGAGTTTTTTCTCTGTTCCCTCACCACAATCCAGCCTCTTTTCAGGAGTTACCAGTACAGTAATCATACCAGGAAGTATTTAATTTATTAAGCTACTGCTTTTCTTAATCTCAGTGGACATATTTACTGATAAACAGCTACGTAACCAAGATTGTTCATGTCATTCCTAAATGAGCTTTTACTTCTCTCCGCTATCCACAAATCAGATTCTTCTGAGGAGTTCCCAGTACAATAACCTTTCCACGATGTAATTACCTTAACAAGGTCCAGCTGTTCTTTTTCTCAGAAGGGATACTCCCTGATATACAGCTGCCTACCACCTTCGTAAGTGCAGGATTTAAATGAGCTTTTTTCTCTGTTCCCTCACACAATCCAGATTCTTTTGTGGAGTTACCAGTACAGTAGGCATACGAGGAAGTACTTAATTTATTAAGCTACTGCTTTTCTTAATCTCAGTGGAGATATTTACTGATAAACAGCTACCAACCCAGATGTTCATGTGGTTTCTAAATGAGCTTTTATCTCTCTCCCCTCACCACAAATCAGTTTCTTTTGAGGAGTTCACATTACATTAACCTTTCCTCGATGTAATTACCAAAACAAGCTCCAGCTGTTTTTATTCTCAGAAGGGATACTCCCTGATATACAGCTGCCTACCACCTTCGTAACTGCAGGTCCTAAATGAGCTTTTTTCTCCGTTCCCTCACCACAATCCAGATTCTTTTGGGGAGTTACCAGTACAGTAACAATACCAGGAAGTACTTAATTTATTAAGCTACTGCTTTTCTTAATCTCAGTAGAGATATTTACTGATAAACTGCTACCTACCCAGTATGTTCATGTCGTTTCTAAATGAGCTTTTATCTCTCTCCCCTCACCACAAATCAGCTTCTTCTGAGGAGTTCCCAGTACATTAACCTTTCCTCGATGTAATTACCTTAACAAACTCCAGCTCTTCTTATTCCCCGAAGGGATACTCCCTGATATACAGCTGCCTACCACCTTCGTAAGTCCAGGTCCTAAATGAGCTCTTTTCTCTGTTCCCTCACCTCAATCCAGATTCTTTTGGGGAGTAACCAGTACAGTAACCATACCAGGAAGTACTTATTTATTAAGCTAGTGCTTTTCTTAATCTCAGTGTTGTAGAGAGCTGCGAGCAGTTGCGCCCTGAAATGGCTCCGGCTTCCGCCCTCCGCCCTCCCGACGGCGAGTGCTCTCTGTGATAAACAACTCCTAATATGTTTAATTCTTGGACTCTGGCTTGCTTCCTCGTACCTGGACCTATCAGTAATCCCCACGTAGCTTACCGGGATTGGCTACCCAGGTTGCACCTAAGGCCAAGCGGGAAGCCCACGTGAGGGGGAAGCACACGAGCGCGGGGGAAGCCCCCCGGGAGAGAAAGGAAGAGGGAGAAAAGACTGTTTCAAGGTTCTGGAATAAACTGCTTAGAGAAGAATCCGGCGTTGTGTCTTCCTTGCTGGCCGAGGCGGACGCACCAAGTGGGGGCCCGTACGGGGAACACCGTTTCTATAAGGATTCAGAACTCTCTGCAGCCAGGGTGGTGCACCGGTAAGTCCCCGGAAAAGAAGGGGATCCGCGACAAGAGAGGGAAAAGAAAATAGGCTCCTCACTGTAGATAAAGGAGGAGCAGGAACCCTTGGGTGGCAAGGGAAAGAGGTTTAGAGGAACGGGCTAAAGCAAAAGCAAAACCTTATAATTATGGGTGCCTCGCACCCAATTTTTTTGGCTCTTAACGAGCTGTTGCACTCGAAGAAGTTAAACATAAGGAAGAGTACTTTGGAGAGATTTTTGGATGAAGGTGACACAGTCGCCCCCTGGTTTGCAGTTTCGGGAGCCTCACCGTGGTATCCTGGGGAGACTGGGGGACAGGTGGCAGGGAGTGACCACACCATGCCGCGCTGTCATCTCTGTGTTGTTTGTTTGTCTATTTTTTTGTGTTTCTTTCTTGAGCTGTGCCTGACTGACAAACGGATGATGGGGAACGTTCCTTCCACTCCCCTGGACTTGACTTTCGCTCACTGGAAAGATGTACAGGTGACAGCCCACAATCAGTCAATCAGTGAGAGTGTCCGCAAAAAAGAACTCTTAGGGGGACCCCCACCCAGCCTTCTTAAGCAGAAAATTGTTTGGTGCGCTAAAATGTTTTACTAAAACTATCAAGCCCTGGAAAATGAGGCTGGAGAATGCTAAAATCATTTGTTAAAGGTTTTTATCTTAAAATGTATGGCCGATGCTTATTCTGCATGCTTTAAGATCTTTTGAAATTGTATGTGTGTGTGCATGTGTGAGTGTGAACATGTTCAAGACTGCAGTATGATGCAAAACTAAGTTTAAGGAAAAATTCAAAGGTCTTCATGCCATGCAGTAAGTGGGACTGGAAAAAAAAAAGAGGCTCTTTTGAAACAAGCAGCCCGTAGGCAAAGGGCAGCACCTGGTTTCAGATTGCCTGTGAGCTGGTTTTTCCGATGCAGATAAAAGCTAAAGTGTTGTGTTAGTGTTAAAAAGGCTTCGGAAATCAAGAATACATTTCTAGATAAGAAATTTGGAAGTAAAATTGTCCTAAATAATTATTGCAAAGTGAGAAAAGGAGAATTATGGCTACCAAAATGTTTAATTGCCATTCCAGCTTCTTTGCAGGTTTTTTTTTTTGTAACAGTTTCCAGCAGGCCCACAGAGAAGCACAGGTGATTCCTACAAGTTTGTCGAGATCTAATACTGATCCTTAATAAGTTCCAGGTAAGAGAGCATGCTTAAAAACTACTTCTGTGTGGACCACCTTGTTGCTTATAATTGGAGTAAAGTGGCCCCTTATAAGACTCACTGATCTGAATCTGCGGTTCGAAGCCAGCCCGGGCAAACAAATGTCCATGTGAGAGACTTTTCTCTAATTAGCCAGCAGAGTGCTGGGAATGGAGTGGTGCCCAGTTGAAAGGGGGACTGATGGTCCTTAACCAACGGGTGGACCTGGTACAGGAACAGATTGACACGCTTTGGCAAATTGCCCAGCTTGGCTGTCAGTGGAAATACGCTGGTCTATGCGTGAAAAGTATTCAGTATGATAATTACACCTATGCTGCAAATTTGTCTAAACAATTGTCTAGTTATCTTTTAGGGAACTGGACAGGAGAATTTGATGTGCTGATGGAGCAACTGAGGGTCGCCATCACTACCGTAAATTCAACTCGTGTGGACGCCAGGTTGGCGGACGGGCTGTCCTCCTGGATTTTAAACGCCATGAACCATCTGAAGGAGTGGGCGGGGTTGGGGGCCCTTATAGGCCTTCTGGCCATGGTCATCCTGGTGTGCCTGTGGTGCATTTGCCAAATTAGGCTTCCAGTGTCGCAATACAGCCATGCTTGTGCAAGCCTTTACTGCCATGGAGGCCGGAGAGTCCCCCCATGTGTGGCTTGCCACACTTAAGAAATAGTGCAGGATGCGAGGCTAGCGCACTGCACTTGGGAGACGCATCCCGGCGCGAGCCCCAAGAAGAGCATGTTAGATTGCATGTGGATAGAGGCCCTAGGCCCCACCTCTGTAAAAAAGGCATCGGACTGGTCTGGTAGTCCTTGGGAAGGCGCCACCTAAGTGAAGGCCAGAACAATGTCCCTCAAATAACATTCACAGAGATCTGACCTCTACTCTTGCCTGCCGCTCAGAAAATAAAAAGGGGGGAACTGTAGAGAGCTGCGAGCAGCTGCTTTCTGAAATGGCGCCGGCTTCCGCCCTTTGCCCTCCCGACAGCGAGTGCTCTCTGTGATAAACAACTCCTAATAAGGTTAAAGCTTGGACTCTGGCTTGCTTCCGCGTACCTGGACCTATCGGTAATCCCCACGTAGCTTACCGGGATTGGCTACCCAGTTTGCACTTAAGGCCAGGCGGGAAGCCCCCGAAGGGGGGAAGCCCCCGAGGGGTGGGAGAAGCCCCCCGGGAGAGAAAGGAAGAGGGAAAAAAGACTGTTTCAAGGTTCTGGAATAAACTGCTTAGAGAAGAATCTGGCGCTGTGTCTTCCTTGCTGGCCGAGGCGGATGTGACACAGTGGAGAAATTTACTGATAAACAGGTCCTAAATGAGCTTTTTTCTCTGTTCCCTCACCACAATCCAGATTCTTTTGGGGAGTTACCAGTACATTAACCATACCAGCAAGTACTTAGTTTATTAAGCTACTGCTTTTCTTAATCTCAGTGGAGATATTTACTGATAAACAGCTACCTACACAGTATGTGAATGTCGTTCCTAAATGAGCTTTTATCTCTGTCCACTCACCACAAATCAGATTCTTCTGAGAAGTTCCCAGTACATTAACCTTTCCTCGATGTAATTACCTTACCAAGCTCCTGCTGTTCTTAATATCAGAAGGGATAATCCCTGATATAGAGCTGCCTACCACCTTCGTAAGTGCAGGTCCTAAATGAGCTTTTTTCTCTGTTCCCTCACCATAATCCAGATTCATTTGGGGAGTTACCAGTACAATAACCATACCAGGAAGTACATAATTTATTAAGCTACTGCTTTTCTTAATCTCAGTGGAGATATTTACTGATAAACTGCTACCTACCCAGTATGTTCATGTCGTTTCTAAATGAGCTTTTATCTCTCTCCCCTCACCACAAATCAGATTCTTCTGAGGAGTTCCCAGTACATTAACCTTTCCTCGATGTAATTACCTTAACAAACTCCAGCTGTTCTTATTCTCCGAAGGGATACTCCCTGATATACAGCTGCCTACCACCTTCGTAAGTCCAGGTCCTAAATGAGCTCTTTTCTCTGTTCCCTCACCTCAATCCAGATTCTTTTGGGGAGTAACCAGTACAGTAACCATACCAGGAAGTACTTATTTATTAAGCTAGTGCTTTTCTTAATCTCAGTGTTGTAGAGAGCTGCGAGCAGTTGCGCCCTGAAATGGCTCCGGCTTCCGCCCTCCGCCCTCCCGACGGCGAGTGCTCTCTGTGATAAACAACTCCTAATATGTTTAATTCTTGGACTCTGGTTTGCTTCCTCGTACCTGGACCTATCAGTAATCCCCACGTAGCTTACCGGGATTGGCTACCCAGGTTGCACTTAAGGCCAAGCGGGAAGCCCCCTTGAGGGGGAAGCACACGAGCACGGGGGAAGCCCCCCGGGAGAGAAAGGAAGAGGGAGAAAAGACTGTTTCAAGGTTCTGGAATAAACTGCTTAGAGAAGAATCCGGCGTTGTGTCTTCCTTGCTGGCCGAGGCGGACGCGCCAAGTGGTGGCCCGTATGGGGAACACCGTTTCTATAAGGATTCAGAACTCTCTGCAGCCAGGGTGGTGCACCGGTAAGTCCCCGGAAAAGAAGGGGATCCGCGACAAGAGAGGGAAAAGAAAATAGGCTCCTCACTGTAGATAAAGGAAGAGCAGGAACCCTTGGGTGGCAAGGGAAAGAGGTTTAAAGGAACGGGCTAAAGCAAAAGCAAAACCTTATAATTATGGGTGCCTCGCACCCAATTTTTTTGGCTCTTAACGAGCTGTTGCACTCGAAGAAGTTAAACATAAGGAAGAGTACTTTGGAGAGATTTTTGGATGAAGGTGACACAGTCGCCCCCTGGTTTGCAGTTTCGGGGAGCCTCACCGTGGTATCCTGGGGAGACTGGGGGACAGGTGGCAGGGAGTGACCACACCATGCCGCGCTGTCATCTCTGTGTTGTTTGTTTGTCTATTTTTTGTGTTTCTTTCTTGAGCTGTGCCTGACTGAGAAACGGATGATGGGGAACGTTCCTTCCACTCCCCTGGACTTGACTTTCGCTCACTGGAAAGATGTACAGGTGACAGCCCACAATCAGTCAATCAGTGAGAGTGTCCGCAAAAAAGAACTCTTAGGGGGACCCCCACCCAGCCTTCTTAAGCAGAAAATTGTTTGGTGCGCTAAAATGTTTTACTAAAACTATCAAGCCCTGGAAAATGAGGCTGGAGAATGCTAGAATCATTTGTTAAAGGTTTTTGTCTTAAAATGTATGGCCGATGCTTATTCTGCATGCTTTAAGATCTTTTGAAATTGTATGTGTGTGTGCATGTGTGAGTGTGAACATGTTCAAGACTGCAGTATGATGCAACACTAAGTTTAAGGAAAAAATTCAAAGGTCTTCATGCCATGCAGTAAGTGGGACTGGAAAAAAAAAAAAGAAGCTCTTTTGAAACAAGCAGCCCGTAGGCAAAGGGCAGCACCTGGTTTCAGATTGCCTGTGAGCTGGTTTTTCCGATGCAGATAAAAGCTAAAGTGTTGTGTTAGTGTTAAAAAGGCTTTGGAAATCAAGAATACATTTCTAGATAAGAAATTTGGAAGTAAAATTGTCCTAAATAATTATTGCAAATTGAGAAAAGGAGAATTATGGCTACCAAAATGTTTAATTGCCATTCCAGCTTCTTTGCAGGTTTTTTTTTTTTGTAACAGTTTCCAGCAGGCCCACAGAGAAGCACAGGTGATTCCTACAAGTTTGTCGAGATCTAATACTGATCCTTAATAAGTTCCAGGTAAGAGAGCATGCTTAAAAACTACTTCTGTGTGGACCACCTTGTTGCTTATAATTGGAGTAAAGTGGCCCCTTATAAGACTCACTGATCTGAATCTGCGGTTCGAAGCCAGCCCAGGCAAACAAATGTCCCTGTGAGAGACTTTTCTCTAATTAGCCAGCAGAGTGCTGGGAATGGAGTGGTGCCCAGTTGAAAGGGGGACTGATGGTCCTTAACCAACGGGTGGACCTGGTACAGGAACAGATTGACACGCTTTGGCAAATTGCCCAGCTTGGCTGTCAGTGGAAATACGCTGGTCTATGCGTGAAAAGTATTCAGTATGATAATTACACCTATGCTGCAAATTTGTCTAAACAATTGTCTAGTTATCTTTTAGGGAACTGGACAGGAGAATTTGATGTGCTGATGGAGCAACTGAGGGTCGCCATCACTACCGTAAATTCAACTCGTGTGGACGCCAGGTTGGCGGACGGGCTGTCCTCCTGGATTTTAAACGCCATGAACCATCTGAAGGAGTGGGCGGGGTTGGGGGCCCTTATAGGCCTTCTGGCCATGGTCATCCTGGTGTGCCTGTGGTGCATTTGCCAAATTAGGCTTCCAGTGTCGCAATACAGCCATGCTTGTGCAAGCCTTTACTGCCATGGAGGCCGGAGAGTCCCCCCATGTGTGGCTTGCCACACTTAAGAAATAGTGCAGGATGCGAGGCTAGCGCACTGCACTTGGGAGACGCATCCCGGCGCGAGCCCCAAGAAGAGCATGTTAGATTGCATGTGGATAGAGGCCCTAGGCCCCACCTCTGTAAAAAAGGCATCGGACTGGTCTGGTAGTCCTTGGGAAGGCGCCACCTAAGTGAAGGCCAGAACAATGTCCCTCAAATAACATTCACAGAGATCTGACCTCTACTCTTGCCTGCCGCTCAGAAAATAAAAAGGGGGGAACTGTAGAGAGCTGCGAGCAGCTGCTTTCTGAAATGGCGCCGGCTTCCGCCCTTCGCCCTCCCGAAAGCGAGTGCTCTCTGTGATAAACAACTCCTAATAAGGTTAAAGCTTGGACTCTGGCTTGCTTCCGTGTACCTGGACCTATCGGTAATCCCCACGTAGCTTACCGGGATTGGCTACCCAGTTTGAACTTAAGGCCAGGCGGGAAGCCCCCGAAGGGGGGAAGCCCCCGAAGGGGGGGAGAAGCCCACCGGGAGAGAAAGGAAGAGGGAAAAAAGACTGTTTCAAGGTTCTGGAATAAACTGCATAGAGAAGAATCTGGCGCTGTGTCTTCCTTGCTGGCCGAGGCGGATGTGACACAGTGGAGAAATTTACTGATAAACAGGTCCTAAATGAGCTTTTTTCTCTGTTCCCTCACCACAATCCAGATTCTTTTGGGGAGTTACCAGTACATTAACCATACCAGCAAGTACTTAGTTTATTAAGCTACTGCTTTTCTTAATCTCAGTGGAGATATTTAATGATAAACAGCTACCTATCCAGTATGTTCATGTCGTTCTTAAATGAGCTTTTATCTCTGTCCACTCACCACAAATCAGATTCTTCTGAGAAGTTCCCAGTACATTAACCTTTCCTCGATGTAATTACCTTACCAAGCTCCAGCTGTTCTTATTCTCAGAAGGGATAATCCCTGATATAGAGCTGCCTACCACCTTCGTAAGTGCAGGTCCTAAATGAGCTTTTTTCTCTGTTTCCTTACCACAATCCAGATTCATTTGGGGAGTTACCAGTACAATAACCATACCAGGAAGTACATAATTTATTAAGCTACTGCTTTTCTTAATCTCAGTGGAGATATTTACTGATAAACTGCTACCTACCCAGTAAGTTCATGTCGTTCCTAAATGAGCTTTTATCTCTCGCCCCTCACCACAAATCAGATTCTTCTGAGGAGTTCCCAGTACATTAAACTTTCCTCGATGTAATTACCTTAACAAACTCCAGCTGTTCTTATTCTCAGAAGGGATACTCCCTGATATACAGCTGCCTACCACCTTCGTAAGTGCAGGTCCTATATGAGCTTTTTTCTCTGTCCCCCACCACAATCCAGATTCTTTTGGGGAATTACCAGTACAGTACGCATACGAGGAAGTACTTAATTGATGAAGCTACTGCTTTTCTTAATATCAGTGGAGATATTTACTGATAAACAGCAACCTACCCAGGATGTTCATGTGGTTCCTAAATGAGCTTTTATCTCTCTCCCCTCACCGTAAATCAGAATCTTCTGAGGAGTTCCCAGTACATTAACTTGTCCTCAATTTAATTACCTTAAAAAGCTCCAGCTGTTCTTATTCTCAGAAGGGATACTCCCTGATAGACAGCAGCCTACCACCTTCGTAAGTGCAGGTCCTAAATGAGCTTTTTTCTCTGTTCCCTCACCACAATCCAGATTCGTTTGGGGAGTTACCAGTACAATAACCATACCAGGAAGTACATAATTTATTAAGCTACTGCTTTTCTTAATCTCAGTGGAGATATTTACTGATAAACTGCTACCTACCCAAAAAGTTCATGTCGTTCCTAAATGAGCTTTTATCTCTCGCCCCTCACCACATATCAGATTCTTCTGAGGAGTTCCCAGTACATTAAACTTTCCTCGATGTAATTACCTTAACAAACTCCAGCTGTTCTTATTCGCAGAAGGGATACTCCCTGATATACAGCTGCCTAACACCTTCGTAAGTGCAGGTCCTAAATGACCTTTTTTCTGTGTTCCCTCAAAACAATCCAGATTATTTGGGGAGTTACCAGGACAGTAACCATACCAGGAAGTACTTAACTTATTAAGCTACTGCTTTTCTTAATCTCAGTGGAGATATTTACTGATAAACAGCTACCTACCCAGTATGTTCATGTCGTTCCTAAATGAGATTTTATCTCTCTCTCCTCACCACAAATCAGATTCTTCTGAGGAGTTCCCAACATATTAACCTTTCCTCGATGTAATTTCCTTAACAAGCTCCTGCTGTTCTTATTCTCAGAAGGGATACTTCCTGATATACAGCTCCCTACCTACTTCGTAAGTGCAGGTCCTAAATGAGCTTTTTTCTCTGTTCCCACACAACAGTCCATATTCTTTTGGGGAGTTACCAGTACAGTAACCATACCAGGAAGTACTTAATTTATTACGCTACTGCTTTTCTTAATCTCAGTGGAGATATTTATTGATAAACAGCTACCTACCTAGTATGTTCATGTCGTTCCTAAATGAGATTTTATCTCTCCCCTCACCACAAATCAGATTCTTCTGAGGAGATCCCAGTACATTAACCTTTCCTCGATGTAATTACCTTAACAAGCTCCAGCTGTTCTTATTCTCAGAAGTGATACTCCCTGATATACAGCTACCTACCACCTTCGTAAGTGCAGGTCAAAAATGACCTTTTTTCTCTGGTCCCTCACCACAGTCCAGATTCTTTTGGGGCGTTACCAGTACAGTAACCATACCAGGAAGTACTAAATTTATGAGGCTATGGCTTTTCTTCATCTCAGTGGAGTTATTTACTGACAAACAGCTACCTACCCAGTATGTTCATGTCGTTCCTAAATGAGCTATTTTCTCTGTTCCCTCACCAAAATTTATTAAGCTACTGCTTTTCTTATTCTCAGTGGTGATATTTATTTATAAGCAGCTACCTACCCAGTCTGTTCATGTCGTTCCAAACGAGCATTTATCCCCCCCCCTCTCCAAAAATCAGATTCTTGTGATGAGTTCCCAGTACATTACCCTTTCCTCGATGTAATTACCTTAACAAGCTGTGGCTGTTCTTATACTCAGAAGGGATACTCCCTGATATACAGCTGCCTAACACCTTCGTAAGTGCAGGTCCTAAATGACCTTTTATCTGTGTTCCCTCACCACAATCCAGATTCATTTGGGGAGTTACCAGGACAGTAACCATACCAGGAAGTACTTAATTTATTAAGCTACTGCTTTTCTGAATGTCATTGGAGATATTTTCTGATAAAGAGGTACCTACCCAGTATGTTCATGTCGTTTCTAAATGAGCTTTTATCTCTCTCCCCTCACCACAAATCAGATTCTTCTGAGGCGTTCCCAGTACATTAACCTTTCCTCGATGTAATTACCTTAACCAATTCCAGCTGTTCTTATTCTCAGAAGGGGTACTCCCTGATATACAGCTGCCTACCACCTTCGTAAGTGCAGGTCCTAAATGAGCTCTTTTCTCTGTTCCTTCACCTCAATCCAGATTCTTTTGGGGAGTAACCAGTACAGTAACCATACCAGGAAGTACATTTTTATTAAGCTACTGCTTTTCTTAATCTCAGTGGTGTAGAGAGCTGCGAGCAGCTGCGCCCTGAAATGGCTCCGGTTTCTGCCCTCCGCCCTCCCGACGGCGAGTGCTCTCTGTGATAAACAACTCCTAATATGTTTAATTCTTGGACTCTGGCTTGCTTCCTCGTACCTGGACCTATCGGTAATCCCCACGTAGCTTACCGGTATTGGCTACCCAGTTTGCACTTAAGGCCAAGCGGGAAGCCCCCGAGGGGGGGAAGCACACGAGCGGGGGGAACCCCCCGGGAGAGAAAGGAAGAGGGAGAAAAGACTGTTTCAAGTTTCTGGAATAAACTGCTTAGAGAAGAATCCGGCGTTGTGTCTTCCTTGCTGGCCGAGGCAGATGTGACACAGTGGAGATATTTACTGATAAACAGCTACCTACCCAGTATGTTCATGTCCTTCCTAAGGGAGCTTTTATCTCTCTCCACTCACCACAAATCAGATTCTTCTGAGGAGTTCCCAGTACATTAACCTTTCCTCGATGTAATTACCTTAACAATCTCCAGCTGTTCTTATTCTCCGAAGGGATACTCCCTGATATACAGGTGCCTAACACCTTCGTAAGTGCAGGTCCTAAATGAGCTCTTTTCTCTGTTCCCTCACCTCAATCCAGATTCTTTTGGGGAGTAACCAGTACAGTAACCATACCAGGAAGTACTTAATTTATTAAGCTACTGCTTTTCTTAATCTCAGTGGTGTAGAGAGCTTCGAGCAGCTGAGCCCTGAAATGGCGCCGGCTTCCGCCCTCTGCCCTCTCGACGGCGAGTGCTCTCTGTGATAAACAACTCCTAATATGGTTAATTCTTGGAATCTGGCTTGCTTCCTCGTACCTGGACCTATCGGTAATCCCCACGTAGCTTACTGGGATTGGCTACCCAGTTTGCACTTAAGGCCAAACGGGAAGCCCATGAGGGGGGGAAGCCCCCGGGGCGGGGGGGAATCCCCCCAGGAGAGAAAGGAAGTGGGAGAAAAGACAGTTTCAAGGTTCTGGAATAAACTGCTTAGAGAAGAATCCGGCGTTGTGTCTTCCTTGCTGGCCGAGGCGGACGCGCCAAGTGGTGGCCCGTACGGGGAACACCGTTTCTATAAGGATTCAGAACTCTCTGCAGCCAGGGTAGTGCACCGGTAAGTCCCCGGAAAAGAAGGGGATCCGCGACGAGAGCGGGAAAAGAAAATAGGCTCCTCACTGTAGATAAAGGAGGAGCAGGAACCCTTGGGTGGCAAGGGAAAGAGGTTAAGAGGAACGGGCTAAAGCAAAAGCAAAACCTTATAATTATGGGCGCCTCGCACCCAATTATTTGGCTCATAACGAGCTGTTGCACTCGAAGAAGTTAAACATAAAGAAGAGTACTTTGGAGAGATTTTTGGATGAATGTGACACAGTCGCCCCCTGGTTTGCAGTTTCGGGGAGCCTCACCGTGGTATCCTGGGGAGACTGGGGGACAGGTGGCAGGGAGTGACCACACCATGCCGCGCTGTCATCTCTGTGTTGTTTGTAAGTATATTTTTGTGTGTTTCTTTCTTGCGCTGTGCCTGACTGAGAAACGGATGATGGGGAACGTTCCTTCCACTCCCCTGGACTTGACTTTCGCTCACTGGAAAGATGTACAGGTGACAGCCCACAATCAGTCAATCAGTGAGAGTGTTCACAAAAAAGAACTCTTAGGGGGACCCCCACCCAGCCTTCTTAAGCAGAAAATTGTTTGGTGCGCTAAAATGTTTTACTAAAACTATCAAGCCCTGGAAATGAGGCTGGAGAATGCTAAAATCATTTGTTAAAGGTTTTTGTCTTAAAATGTATGGCCGATGCTTATTCTGCACGCTTTAAGATCTTTTGAAATTGTATGTGTGTGTGCATGTGTGAGTGTGAACATGTTCAAGACTGCAGTATGATGCAAAACTAAGTTTAAGGAAAAATTCAAAGGTCTTCATGCCATGCAGTAAGTGGGACTGAAAAAAAAAAAGAGGCTCTTTTGAAACAAGCAGCCCGTAGGCAAAGGGCAGCACCTGCTTTCAGATTGCCTTTGAGCTGGTTTTTCCGATGCAGATAAAAGCTAAAGTGTTGTGTTAGTGTTAAAAAGGCTTTGGAAATCAAGAATACATTTCTAGATAAGAAATTTGGAAGTAAAATTGTCCTAAATAATTATTGCAAAGTGAGAAAAGGAGAATTATGGCTACCAAAATGTTTAATTGCCATTCCAGCTTCTTTGCAGGTTTTTTTTTGTAACAGTTTCCAGCAGGCCCACAGGTTATTCCTACAAGTTTGTCGAGATCTAATACTGATCCTTAATAAGTTCCAGGTAAGAGAGCATGCTTAAAAACTACTTCTGTGTGGACCACCTTGTTGCTTATAATTGGAGTAAAGTGGCCCCTTATAAGACTCACTGATCTGAATCTGCGGTTCGAAGCCAGCCCGGGCAAACAAATGTCCATGTGAGAGACTTTTCTCTAATTAGCCAGCAGAGTGCTGGGAATGGAGTGGTGCCCAGTTGAAAGGGGGACTGATGGTCCTTAACCAACGGGTGGACCTGGTACAGGAACAGATTGACACGCTTTGGCAAATTGCCCAGCTTGGCTGTCAGTGGAAATACGCTGGTCTATGCGTGAAAAGTATTCAGTATGATAATTACACCTATGCTGCAAATTTGTCTAAACAATTGTCTAGTTATCTTTTAGGGAACTGGACAGGAAAATTTGATGTGCTGATGGAGCAACTGAGGGTCGCCATCACTACCGTAAATTCAACTCGTGTGGACGCCAGGTTGGCGGACGGGCTGTCCTCCTGGATTTTAAACGCCATGAACCATCTGAAGGAGTGGGCGGGGTTGGGGGCCCTTATAGGCCTTCTGGCCATGGTCATCCTGGTGTGCCTGTGGTGCATTTGCCAAATTAGGCTTCCAGTGTCGCAATACAGCCATGCTTGTGCAAGCCTTTACTGCCATGGAGGCCGGAGAGTCCCCCCATGTGTGGCTTGCCACACTTAAGAAATAGTGCAGGATGCGAGGCTAGCGCACTGCACTTGGGAGACGCATCCCGGCGCGAGCCCCAAGAAGAGCATGTTAGATTGCATGTGGATAGAGGCCCTAGGCCCCACCTCTGTAAAAAAGGCATCGGACTGGTCTGGTAGTCCTTGGGAAGGCGCCACCTAAGTGAAGGCCAGAACAATGTCCCTCAAATAACATTCACAGAGATCTGACCTCTACTCTTGCCTGCCGCTCAGAAAATAAAAAGGGGGGAACTGTAGAGAGCTGCGAGCAGCTGCTTTCTGAAATGGCGCCGGCTTCCGCCCTTTGCCCTCCCGACAGCGAGTGCTCTCTGTGATAAACAACTCCTAATAAGGTTAAAGCTTGGACTCTGGCTTGCTTCCGCGTACCTGGACCTATCGGTAATCCCCACGTAGCTTACCGGGATTGGCTACCCAGTTTGCACTTAAGGCCAGGCGGGAAGCCCCCGAAGGGGGGAAGCCACCGAGCGGGGGGGAGAAGCCCCCCGGGAGACAAAGGAAGAGGGAGAAATGACTGTTTCAAGGTTCTGGAATAAACTGCTTAGAGAAGAATCCGGCGTTGTGTCTTCCTTGTTGGTCGAGGCGGATGTGAAACAGTGGAGATATTTACTGATAAAAAGGTCCTAAATGAGCTTTTTTCTCTGTTCCCTCACCACAATCCAGATTCTTTTGGGGAGTTACCAGTACATTAACCATACCAGCAAGTACTTAGTTTATTAAGCTACTGCTTTTCTTAATCTCAGTGGAGATATTTACTGATAAACAGCTACCTACACAGTATGTGAATGTCGTTCCTAAATGAGCTTTTATCTCTGCCCACTCACCACAAATCAGATTCTTCTGAGAAGTTCCCAGTACATTAACCTTTCCTCGATGTAATTACCTTACCAAGCTCCAGCTGTTCTTATTCTCAGAAGGGATACTCCCTGATATAGAGCTGCCTACCACCTTCGTAAGAGCAGGTCCTAAATGAGCTTTTTTCTCTGTTCCCTCACCACAATCCAGATTCGTTTGGGGAGTTACCAGTACAATAACCATACCAGGAAGTACATAATTTATTAAGCTATTGCTTTTCTTAATCTCAGTGGAGATATTTACTGATAAACTGCTACCTACCCAAAAAGTTCATGTCGTTCCTAAATGAGCTTTTATCTCTCGCCCCTCACCACAAATCAGATTCTTCTGAGGAGTTCCCAGTACATTAAACTTTCCTCGATGTAATTACCTTAACAAACTCCAGCTGTTCTTATTCGCAGAAGGGATACTCCCTGATATACAGCTGCCTACCACCTTCGTAAGTGCAGGTCCTAAATGAGCTTTTTTTTCTGTTCCCTCACCACAATCCAGATCCTTTTGAGTAGTTACCAGTACCGTAACCATACCAGGAAGTACTTAATTTATTAAGCTACTGCTTTTCTTAATCTCAGTGGAGATACTTACTGATAAACAGCTAACTACCGTATATGTTCACTTCGTTCCTAAATGAGCTTTTATCTCTCTCCCCTAACCACAAATCAGATTCTTCGGTGGATTTCCCAGTACATTCACCTTTCCTCGATGTAATTACCTTAACATTCTCCAGCTGATCTTATTCTCAGAAGGGATACTCCCTGATATACAGCTGCCTACCACATTCCTAAGTGCAGGTCCTAAATTAGATTTTTTCTCTGTTCCCTCACCACAATCCAGATTCTTCTGGGGAGTTACCAGTAGAGTAACGATACCAGGAAGAACATAATTTATTAAGCTACTGCTTTTCTTAATCTCAGTGGAGATATTTACTGATAAACAGCTACCTACCCAGTATGTTCATGTCGTTCCTAAATGGGTTTTATCTCTCTCCCCTCAGCACAAATCAGATTCTTCTGAGGAGTTCCCAGTACAATATCCTTTCTTCGATGTAATTACCATAACAAGCTCCAGCTGTTCTTATTCTCAGAAGGGATACTCCCTGATATACAGCTGCGACCAACT
Organism: Perognathus longimembris pacificus; assembly: GCF_023159225.1. Taxonomy (NCBI): domain Eukaryota; kingdom Metazoa; phylum Chordata; class Mammalia; order Rodentia; family Heteromyidae; genus Perognathus; species Perognathus longimembris. The sequence goes on along the minus strand of NC_063182.1, from coordinate 19,839,087 downwards.
TCGTAAGTGCAGGTCCTAAATGAGCGTTTTTCTCTGTTCCCTCACCACAATCCAGATTCTTTTGGGGAGTTACCAGTACAGTAAACAAACCAGGAAGTACTTAATGTAGTAAGATCCTGCTTTTCTTAATCTCAGTGGAGATATTTACTGATAAACAGCTACCTATCCAGTATGTTCATGTCGTTCATAAATGAGCTTTTATCTCTCTCCCCTCACCACAAATCAGATTCTTCTGTGGAGTTCCCAGTATATTAACCTTTCCTGGATGTAATTACCTTAACAATTTCCAGCTGTTCTTATTTTCAGAAGGGACACTCCCTGATATAGAGATGCCTACCACCTTCGTATGTGCAGGTCTTAAATGAGCATTTTTCTCTGTTCCCTCACCACAATCCAGATTCTTTTGGGGAGTTACCAGTACAGTAACCATACCATGAAGTACTTAATTTATTAAGCAACTGCTTTTCTTAATTTCAGTGGAGATATTTACTGATAAACAGCTACATATCCAGTATGTTCATGTCGTGGCTAAATGAGCTTTTATCTCTATCCCCTCAACACAAATCAGATTCATCTGCCGAGTTCCCAGTACATTAACCTTTCCTCGATGTAATTAAATTAACAAGCTCCAGCTGTGCTTATTCTCAGAAGGGAAACTCCCTGATATACAGCTGCCTACCACCTTCGTAAGTGCAGGTCCTAAATGAGATTTTTTCTCTGTTCCCTCACCACAATCCAGATTCTTTTGGGGAGTTACCAGTACAGTAACCATACCAGGATGTACTTAATGTATTAAGATACTGCTTTTTTAATCTCAGTGGAGATATTTACTTATAAACAGCTACCTACCCTGTATGTTCATGTCTTTCGTAAATGACCTTTTATCTCTCTCCCCTCACCACAAATCAGATTCTTCTGAGGAGTTCCCAGTACATTAAACTTTCCTCGATGTAATTACCTTAAGGAGCTCCAGCTGTCCTTAATTTCAGAAGGGATATTCCCTGATATACAGCTGCCTACCACCTTTGTAAGTGCAGGTCCTAAATGAGCTTTTTTCTCTGTTCCCTCAATAAAGCCCAGATTCTTTTGGGGAGTTACCAGAACAGTAACCATACCAGGAAGTACTTAATTTATTAAGCTACTGCTTTTCTTAATCTCAGTGGAGATATTTAATAAAAAACAGCTACCTACCCAGGATGTTCATGTCGTTCCTAAATGAGCTTTTATATCTCTCCACTCACCACAAATCAGATTCTTCTGAGGAGTTCCCAGTACATTAACCTTTCCTCGATGTAATTACCTTCACAATCTCCAGCTGATCTTATTCTCAGAAGGGATACTCCCTGATATACAGCTGCCTACCACCTTCGTAAGTGCAGGTCCTAAATGAGATTTTTTCTCTGTTCCCTCACCACAATCCAGATTCTTTTGGGGAGTTACCAGTACAGTAACCATACCAGGACGTACTTAATGTATTAAGATAGTGCTTTTCTTAATCTCAGTGGAGATATTTACTGATAAACAGCTACCTACCCAATATGTTCATGTCGTTCCTAAATGAGCTTTTATCTCTCTCCCCTCACCACAAATCACATTCTTCTGAGGAGTTCCCAGGACATTAACCTTTCCTCGATGTAATTACCTTAACAAGCTCCAGTTGTTCTTATTTTCAGAAGGGATACTCCCTGATATACAGCTGCCTACTACCTTTGTAAGTGCAGGTCTTAAATGAGCCTTTTTCTCTGTTCCCTCACCACAATCCAGATTCTTTTGGGGAGTTACCAGGACAGTAACCAAACCAGGAAGTACTTCATTTATTAAGCTACTGCTTTTCTTAATCTCAGTGGAGATATTTACTAATAAACAGCTATCTACCCAGTATGTTCATGTCGTTCCTAAATGAGCTTTTATCTCTCTCCCCTCACCACAATTCGGATTCTTCTGAGGATTTCCCAATACATTAAACTTTTTTCGATGTAATTACCTTAACCAGCTCCAGCTGTTCTTATTCTCAGAAGGAATACTCCCTGATATACAGCTGCCTACCACCTTCGTAAGTGCATGTCCTAAATGAGCTTATTTCTCTGTTCCCTCACCACAATCCTGATTCTTTTGGGGAGTTACCAGTACAGTAACCATACAAGGAAGTGCTTAATTTATTAAGCTACTGCCTTTTTTAATCTCAGTGGAGATATTTACTTATAAACAGCTAACTACCCAGTATGTTCATGTCGTTCCTAAAAGAGCTTTTATCTCTCTCCCCTCAGCACGAATCAGATTCTTCTGAGGAGTTCCCAGTACATTAACCTTTCCTCGATGTTATTACCTTAACCAGCTCCAGCTGTTCTTATTCTCAGAAGGGATACTCCCTGATATACAGCTGCCTACGACCTTCGTAAATGCAGGTCCTAAATGAGCGTTTTTCTCTGTTCCCTCACCACAATCCAGATTCTTTTGGGGAGTTACCAGTACAGTAACCATACCAGGAAGTACTTAGTTTAGTAAGCAACTGCTTTTCTTAATCTCAGTGGAGATATTTACTGATATACAGCTACCTATCCAGTATGTTCATGTCGTTCCTAAATGAGCTTTTAACTCTCTCCCCTCGCCACAAATCAGATTCTTCTGTGGAGTTCCCAGTACATTAACCTTTCCTCGATGGAAATACCTTAACAAGCTCCAGCTGTTCTTATTCGCAGAAGGGATACTCACTGATATACAGCTGCCTACCACCTACGTAAGTCCAGGTCCTAAATGAGCTTTTTTCTCTGTTCCCTCACCACAATCCAGATTTTTTGCTGAGTTACCAGTACAGTAACCATACAAGGAAGAACTTAGTTTATTTTTTTCTCAAACTTTTATTATCAAACTGACGTATAGAGAGGTTACAGTATCATACGTTGGGCATTGGATACATTTCTTGTACTGTTTGTTGCTTTGTCCCTCATGCCCCCCTTCCTCCCCCCCTTTCCCTCCCCCCCCCAGGTGTTCAGTTCAGTTACACCAAACAGTTTTGCAAGTATTGCTTTTGTAGTTATTTCTCTTTTTTTACCCTGTGTCTCTCGAATTTCGTATTCCCTTTGAATTTCCTACTTCCAATATCAGTAAACACGGTTTCCAATATACTCAGATAAGATTACAGAGATAGTGTAGGTACAAACATAGGAAGGTGATACAAAACATCATCAATAATAGAAACTACACATACACATAGGACGTTGAAAGTAGTTACAACTGTGATATAACAATTGTTTCCATAACATGGAGTTCATTTCACTTAGCATCATCTTATTGGTTTCTAAGTGTATAGCTATTGGGACTTGTGATGCTCTGCTATGGCTTTCCTAAACCTGTACTAATTATTCCCAATAAGGGAGGCCATAGAGTCCATTATTCTTTGGGTCTGGCTCACTTCACTTAGTATAAATTTTTCCAAGTCCTTCCATTTCCTTACAAATGGAACAATGTCATTCTTCCTTATAGAGGCATAAAATTCCATTGTGTATATGTACCACATTTTCCTGATCCATTCATCTATAGAGGGGCATCTGGGTTGGTTCCAGCTTCTCGCTATGACAAATTGTGCTGCGATGAACATTGTTGTGCTGGTGGCATTGCTGTGATTTTGTTTGTGGGCTTTTGGATAGATACCCAACAGTGGGGCTGCTGGGTCATAGGGGAGTTCAGTATTGAGCCTTCTGAGGAATCTCCATACTGCTTGCCAGAGTGGCTGAACCAGTTTACATTCCCACCAACAATGAAGTAGGGTTCCCTTTTTGCCACATCCCCTCCAACAATTGTTATTATTAGTTTTCTTGATATATAACATTCTTGTTGGGGTGAGATGGAATCTCAATGTTGTTTTGATTTGCATTTCCTTTATGGCCAGTGATGTAGAGCATTTTTTCATATGTCTATTGGCCATTCTCATTTCCTCATCAGAGAAGTTTCTTTGCAAGTCTTTAGCCCACTTGATGAGGGGGCTATTATTTCTTTGCAGTTTTGTTTTGGAAGAAGGTAATTTTTTTAGTTCTGCATATATTTTAGAGATGAGGCCTTTGTCTGTTCAATGTCTGGTAAAGATCTTCTCCCAGTCTGTGGGCTTTCTGTTTATCTTGAGAGCTATGTCCTTTGCCGTGCAGAAGCTCTGGAGTTTGATGCAGTCCCATTTGTCCAACCTTTCTTTGATTTGTAGCCTTTCAGGGTCTTTGTTAAGGAAGTTCTGTCCTGTGCCAAGGTGCCCAAGTGTTTCTCATACTCCTTGCTTTAGTGTCTTCAGGGTGCCTGTTTTGATTTCAAGGTCTTTAATCCATTTGGAATTGATTTTGGTGCAGGGTGATATATAAGGATCTAGTTTTAGTTTGTTGCATGTGTTGAGCCAGTTTTGCCAGCACCACTTGTTAAAGAGGCTATCTTTCTTCCATACTATTGTTTTAGCACCTTTATCAAAGATTAAGTAGGCATAGTTCTGTGGGTTTAATTCTGGGTCTTCAATTCTGTTCCATTGGTCTTCAGGCCTGTTCCGGTGCCAATACCAAGCTGTTTTTATTACTATAGCTTTTAAATACAGCTTGAAGTTGGGTATTGTAATTCCTCCAGCACTGTTCTTTCTGCTTAGGAGTGTTTTTGCTATTCTAGGTCTTTTATTGTTCCATATGAATTTCTGGATTGCTTCCTCTATTTCATTAAAGAATGGTGTTGGGATATTAATGGGTATTGCATTGAATTTGTAGATAGCCTTTGGCAATATTGCCATTTTGATTATATTAATCCTCCCAATCCAGGAGCATGGGAGGTTTTTCCATTTTCTTAGTTCTGACTTAATTTCATTTTTCAAGCTTTTAAAGTTCTCTTCAAAGAGGTCTTTCACTTCTTTGGTTAAGGTTATTCCTAGGTATTTTATGTTTTTGGGGGCTATTGCAAAAGGAGTTGCTTTCCTGATTTCAGCCTCGCTCTTCGGGTTGTTAGCATAGAGAAAGGCCGTTGATTTTTGAAGGTTTATTTTATATCCTGCAACTTTGCCAAAGTTTTGGATCAGCTCTAGTAGCTTGGGGTTAGAGTCTATGGGATTCTTTAGGTATAGGATCATGTCATCTGCGAAGAGAGAAAGTTAAAGTCATCTTTTCCTATTTGGATCCCCTTTATATTCTCTTCTTGCCTAATTGCTCTGGCTAGGAATTCTAGCACTGTGTTGAAGAGCAGGGGAGAGAGTGGACATCCCTGCCTTGTTCCTGATTTTAAAGGGAATGGCTTTAGTTTTTCACCATTTAGAGTTATGCTTGCTGTTGGTTTGTCATAAACTGCCTTGATTATATTCAGGAATGTTCCCTGGAATCCCAGTTTTTCCAGGGCTTTTAGCATAAATGGGTGCTGGATTTTATCGAACGCTTTTTCCGCATCCAGCGATAAAACCATGTGGTTCTTTACCTTGCTCCGGTTGATGTGGTGGATTACATTAATTGACTTGCGTATATTAAACCAGCTTTGCATCCCTGGGATGAATGCAGTTTGATCGTGGTGTATGATTTATTTGATGACCTGTTGAAGTCGATTGGCCAGAATTTTGTTGAGAATGTTTGCATCTATGTTCATCAGGGAGATTGGTCTGTAGTCCTCTTTCCGTGATGAGTCTCTGCCTGGTTTTGGGATGAGGGTTATACTGGCTTCATAAAATGAGTCTGGCAGTGAACGTTCTCTTTCAATTTCACTGAAGAGTTTGAGCAGTATTGGAGTGAGTTCTGTTTTGAAGGCCTTGTAGAATTCTGCGGTGAATCCATCTGGAACTGGGCTTTTCTAGGATGGGATATCATTTATTGCTGTTTCTATTTCAATACTGGATATGGGTCTGTTTAGAAGGTTTAAGTCTTCATAGTTGAGTTTGGGGGTATCATTTTTTTCTAGGAAATCATCCATTTCTTCCAAGTTCTCGAATTTGTTGGCATAAAGGTTTGCCAAATAGTCCCTTATTATTTTCTGAATTTCGGTTATTTCTGTGGTGATGCTACCTGTTTCATCTCTTATCTTGTTTATTTGAGTGTGCTGCCTTCGTTCTTTGGTCAGGTTTGCCAGGGGTCTGTCTATCTTGCTGATTTTTTCAAAAAACCAACTGTTTGTTTTGTTGATTCTTTCGATGGTTTTTTTCGTCTCTAATTGATTTAATTCTGATTTGATTTTAATTATTTGCTTCCGTCCATTGACTTGGGGTTTGGCTTGCTGTTCTCTCTCCAGAAAATTAAGGTGCTTCCTTAAATTACTGAGTTGCTGTTTCTCCAGTTTATTGATGTATGTACTCAGAGATATAAATTTTCCTCTGAGTACTGCCTTTGCTGTGTCCCAAACGAGCTGGTACTTTGTGCCCTCAACTTGGTTGAAGTCCATAAACATTTGAATTTCTGTTTTAATTTCTTCAATGACCCACTGATGGTTCAGCAGTGTGTTCTTTTTTTCTTTCTTTTTTTTTTTTTGGCCAGTCCTGGGCCTTGGACTCAGGGCCTGAGCACTGTCCCTGGCTTCTTCCCGCTCAAGGCTAGCACTCTGCCACTTGAGCCACAGCGCCGCTTCTGGCCGTTTTCTGTATATGTGGTGCTGGGGAATCGAACCTAGGGCCTCGTGTATCCGAGGCAGGCACTCTTGCCACTAGGCTATATCCCCAGCCCCTAGTGTGTTCTTTAGTCTCCATGAATTGTGGGATTTTCTGTGGTGGCTGAATGAGTTGAGCTCTAATTTTATTCCATTGTGGTCTGAAAGAATGCAGGGAATGATTTTGATACTTCTGAATTTGTACAGATTTTCTTTGTGCCCTAAGATGTGATCTATTTTGGAGAATGTTCCGTGTGCTGCCGAAAAGAATGTGTATTCTGTCCTTGCTGGGTGGAATATTCTGTAGATGTCGATTAAGTCTAGTTGGTCTATGCAATTGTTTAGTTCTGTGGTTTCTTTGTTCAGTTTTTGGCGTGTTGATCTGTCCAGAGTTGATAGTGGAGTGTTAAAGTCCCCCACTATCATTGTGTTTGGGTCTATGAATGTTTTTAGAGCCAGTAGTGTTTGTTTGATGAAGTTGGGTGCTCCTGCATTTGGTGTGTAGATATTTAGGATGGTTATTTCTTCCTGTTGGAGAGATCCTTTTACTAGTATGTAGTAACCTTCTTTGTCTCTTCTTACCTTTTTTAATTTGAAGTCAATTTTTTTCTGATACTAGGATTGCAATTCCAGCCTGCTTATGGGGGCCATTTGCTTGATAGATTTGTTTCCAGCCTTTCACTTTTAGAAGATGTTTACTTTTGCTGGATAGATGTGTCTCTTGGAGGCAGCAGAAAGATGGATCTTGATTTTTGATCCAAGTTATGAGCCTATGTCGTTTGATTGGAGAATTAAGTCCATTAATGTTGACAGTTAGGATTGAGAGGTGATCGTTTGTTCCTTTCATTATCACTGTCTTGTTTAAAGCTGTGTCTTCCCATTTCTTGGTCTAGTGTTTACTAATTAGGGTTCATTTCTCTGTCTGTGTTGGGATCTTGATTATTTTCCCTGTATAGTACATCTTTAAGGATTTTGTGTAAAGCTGGTTTGGTGGAGATATATTGTTTCAGTTTTTCCTTATTGTGGAAGACTTTTATTTGACCTTCGGCTATGAAGGAGAGTTTGGCGGGGTACAGAATTCTTGGTTGGTAGTTATTTTTATTTAGAGTTTGGTATACTTCATTCCAGGCTCTCCTTGCTTTCATGGTCTCTGCTGAGAAGTCTGGGGTAATTCTGATTGCTTTTCCTTTATATGTGATTGTTTTCTTTGCTCTAACAGCTTTGAGTATTTTTTTCCTTGCACTCTGCTGAAACTGTTTTGATCACAATGTGTCGGTGGGAAGTCCTATTCTGGTCTGGTCGATGTGGGGTTCTAAATGCTTCTTGTATCTGTATAGGCCTTTCCTTCTGGATGTTTGGGAAGTTCTCAGCTAATATTCTGTTAAATAGGTTGCCTATCCCATTAACCTCTTTCTCCAAGTTTCCCTCAATACCTATTATCCTTAAATTGGGCTTCCTGATTGTGTCTTGAATCTCCTGTAGCGATCTGTTTTGTTGCTTGGACTGGATTTGTATTGATTTTTTATCTTTCTCCATAGAATCTAAGGAATCTTCAGCTCCTGAGATTCGATCCTCTGCTTCAGTTAGTCGGGACTGTAGGCTAGCTACTTGATTTCGAATCTCTTTTCCTTCTGACTGGTCTTTCCTGATGCTTTCCATGTCATTTCTTAGGTCCTGTATGTACTTCTTTACTTCATTAACTTCATTACTTTGGTTTTGAGTGTTGTCTCTCAAATCTTTAAGTTGGGTAGCTATCTTTTCATTTGACTCTTGAAGCTCACTTATCTTTCTATTTGTGGATGCCTTGAAATTCTCCATTAATTTTTGCTTTGCCTCCTCACGCTCTAACATAATTGACTGAAGAGATTAAAACTTTTCATTTATCATGTTTATCAGTAAACTTTGTAGAGCATTTTGGGGGTTTTCTTCTATGTTTTTGATTGACTGCTCTGCTTCTTGCTTGTTTTGGGTGGGGGATAAGACTTCATTATTTGCCATCTTTCTTGTGTTTCCTCTGCCCATTTGAATTGGGAATGCCAGTCTACCAGCACCTGTGAGCACCGTTTAAGACCCAAAGCAGCCCTTACCAAGCACTGTTGTGTAAATCTTACAATTTCACAATTATATACAGATAACTTGTATACCTGTCTATAAAGTTAGATTTGGTGTTACTAAAGAATACAATTTCAATATAACATCTGATCCTGGGCCCTGTATTCAGTAGTTACTTATTTACTGTTACAACCTTATACGCAATTCTGGTTTTTATTTTAAGTTCTTTTAGGACTGGCTTTCTCTATGAACCCCTTTGATTCACTCGTATTAACCTGGGATATCCTCTATCCAATAACCAGGAGTCAATGGAACCTGGAGGTCCAGGCAGTAAGTCAGGAGGGTAAGTCGGAGGTAGTAAAGAGAATAGAGTAAAGTGTATTGGGGGGTGGTGGTGGTGATTTTGGTTTAGTTTCAGTGACGTGGAAATGTGGAGAAGAGTAGAATCAGTAGAAAGAACATTGATAAAATGACAGACGCTGGAGAGTTAGCAGAAAACACCTACACCCGTAGGTGTTATTTATAGGAAAGTAGTTTTTAAAGGAAGAGGACGTAACGAGAGAAATGAAGTAAAAATACTGGAAGACAGATACACAAAACAGAGAAAAATTATTTAACAAGGAAGCATAAGTAAATAAAAAGGAAAATAACAGAAAAGGAACAACCGAAGCAAATAAACAAACACAAAAAAAACAAAAAAGATAAAACAAACCAGTAAAAATGGAAAACAAACAAACAAACAAAAAAACAAAAACAAACAGCCAATGATGTTTCAGGTGTGAAAAAATTAAAAAGAAAATTTAAAAGAAATGTTAAAAAAAATGTTTGAAAAGAAAAAGAAACCAGTCTCTGGTTTCCCTGCAATGGACTGCAGTCTATTTTCCTGATTGGCTGGTTTGACTTGATTTCAGTTGGCAAGGGGTAGTTCTGTGCTGACCTTCTCCCCTGTTGGTGCAATTGTGGGTCTCTGAGGTTCGCACAGCTTGCAGGCAGGCCTTGGGCGTCCTCTGTCGATGGGGACGTGGGCAGTCACAGGAACTGTGGCTACTCTGTCTCCTGTGGGGCCGCTGCCTTTGATGCCTGGACTTGACTAGACTGTGAATTCAGCAGAGTGTGGCGCCTCTGGCCTGTTTTGCTTCACTAAGAGTTGCTTGCCTGAGGGAGGAGGCCTCCTTGGCATAGGTAGCTATGGAATGCAGCTCAGTTTTGGGCTGGGAATTAGTTTCCTCTGTGACGGGACCATTTAGCTGTCCACGGAACTATTTGTTCCTCCGTCTGTTGTTTCCGTGCCCCTGGTAGCTGCTCGCAGCTTTTGCTTTAAGTTTAGAAATTCCGGCGGGCAGGGCGGGGCACCTCTGGCTAAGCCCCGGACTCTCCTCCCACCAGGGCAGGGGGCGTTCTTCTGGGCGGAGCTGGTTCTCACTGATTCCGCCCCTCCTGCCCTTTTCAAAGATGGTTTTTTGACCTCGCTTTCCCCAGGCCCGCTTCAGTTCCAGTCTGGTCTGACCCTATGCCAGTGGCAAAGATGGCGCTTTGCTCTGGCGGTGGGGACAGGGATGCCTTCCAGAAGCTGGACTGTGGGCACAAGCGAGAATAATTTTTTTTTTGCGGGGTACTCACGCTGTCTCTGCGATGTCAGGTCCTCCGTGCTCGGCTGCCGTCTGGAGTATTTCTCGCTTTAGCTGCGCGGAGTGCGGGGGTCTGTGCCCGGCACTGTGCCGGGGCCGGCGCTGGCGCCGCGGCGGGACGCCGCCCGGAGCTCAAAACTGTGTTTTCAGACCAGCAAAGTCGATTTTTCCTTCCTGTTCAGAATCCCTGTACTGTCAGAACTTACTGTGGCTGTCTTTCTCGGAGAAACAGTTTCTATGAGGTGAGAAAACTACGATATTGGAGGGAGCTCTGCAGGGCTCAGCCGCTCCTCTGCCGTCTTCACACAATCCCCAAGAATTTAATTTATTAAGCTACTGCTTTTCTTAATCTCAGTGGAGATATTTACTGATAAACAGCTACCTACAAAGTATGTTCATGTCGTTCCTAAATGAGATTTTATCTCTCTGCACTAGCCACAAATCAGATTCTTCTGAGGAGTTCCCAGTACAATAACCTTTCCTCCATGTAATTATCTTAACAAGCTCCAGTTGTTCTTATTCTCAGAAGGGATACTCCCTGATATACCGCTGCCTACCACCTTCGTAAGTGTACGTCCTAAATGAGCTTTTTTCTCTGTTCCCTCACCACTATCCAGATTCTTTTGGGGAGTTAGCAGTACAGTAACCATACAAGGACGTACTTATTGTATTAAGATACTGCTTTTCTTAATCTCAGTGGAGATATTTACCGATAAACAGCTACCTACCCAGTATGTTCATGTCGTTGCTAAATGAGCTTTTATATCTCTCCCCCCACCACAAATCAGATTCTTCTGAGGAGGTCCCAGTACATTAAACTTTCCTCGATGTAATTACCTTAACAAGCTCCAGCTGTTCTTATGTTGAGAAGGGATACTCCCTGATATACAGCTGCCTACCATCTTCGTAAGTGCAGGTCCTAAATGAGCTTTTTACTCTCTTCCCTCATCACAATCCAGATTCTTTTGGGGAGTTACCAGTACAGTAACCATACCAGGAAGTACTTAATTTATTAAGCTACTGCTTTTCTTAATCTCAGTGGAGATATTTACTGATAAACAGCTACCTACCCAGTATGTTCATGTCGTTCCTTAATGAGCTATTATCTCTCTCCCCTCACCACAAATAGATTCTTCTGAGGAGTTCCCAGTACATTAACCTTTCCTAGATGTAATTACCTTAACAAGCTCCAGCTGTTCTTATTCTCAGAAGGGATACTCCCTGATATACAGCTGCCTATCACCATCGTAAGTGCGGTTCCTAAAGGAGCTTTATTCTCTGTTCCCTCACCACAGTCCAGATGCTTTTGAGGAGTTACCAGTACACTAACCATACCAGGAAGTAGTTAATTTATCAAGCTACTGCTTTTATTTCTTTTTTTTTTTGCCAGTCCTGGGCCTTGGACTCAGGGCCTGAGCACTGTCATTGGCTTCTTCCCACTCAAGGCTAGCACTCTGCCCCTTGAGCCACAGTGCCACTTCTGGCCGTTTTCTCTATATGTGGTGCTGGGGAATCGAACGTAGGGCCTCGTGTATCCGAGGCAGGCACTCTTGCCACTAGCCTACATCCCCAGGCCAAGCTACTGCATTTCTTAATCTCAGTGGAGATATTTACTGATAAACAGCTACCTACCCAGTATGTTCATGTCGTTCCTAAATGGCTTTTATCTCTCTCCCCTCGCCACAAATCAGATTCTTATGAGGAGTTCCTAGTACAATAACCTTACCTCGATGTAATTACCTTAACAAGCTCCAGCTGTTCTTCTTCTCAGAAGGTATACTCCCTGATATACACCAGCCTACCACCTTCGTAAGTGCAGGTCCTAAATGAGCTTTTTTCTCTGTTCCCTCACCACAATCCAGATGCTTTTGGGGAGATACCAGTACAGTAACCATATTGGAAAGTACTTAATTTATTAAGCTACTGCTTTTCTTCATCTCAGTGGAGATATTTACTGATAAACAGCTACCTACCCAGTATGTTCATGTCGTTCATAAATGAGCTTTTATCTCTCTCCCCTCACCACAAATCAGATTCTTCTGAGGAGTTCCCAGTACATTAACCTTTCCTCGATGTAATTACCATAACAAGCTCCAGCTTTTCTTATTCTCAGAAGGGATACTCCCTGATATACAGCTGCCTACAACCTTCGTAAGTGCAGGTCCTAAATGCGCTTTTTTCTTTGTTCCCTCACCACAATCCATATTCATTTGAGGAGTTACCAGTACAGTAACCATACTAGGAAGTACTTAATTTATTCAGCTACTGCTTCTCTTAATCTCAGTGGAGATATTTACTGATAAACAGCTACCTACCGGGTATGTTCATGTCGATCCTAAATGAGCTTTTATCTCTCTCCCCTCACCACAAATCAGATTGTTCTGAGGAGTTCGCAGTACATTAATCTTTCCTCGATGTAATTGCCTTAACATGCTCCTCTGTTCTTATTCTCAGAAGGGATACTCCCTGATATACAGCGGCCTACCACCTTCGTAATTGCAGGTCCTAAATGAGATTTTTCTCTGTTCCCTCACCACAATCCAGATTCTTTTGGGGGAGTTACCAGTAGAGTATCCATACCAGGAAGTACTTAATTTATTAAGCTACTGATTTTCTTAATCTCAGTGGAGATATTTACTGATAAACAGCTATCTACCCAGTATGTTCATGTCGTTCTTAAATGAGCTTTTATCTTTCTGCCCTCACCAAAAATCAGATTCTTCTGAGGAGTTCCCAGTACATTAACCTTTCCTCGATGTAATTACCTCAACAAGCTCCAGCTGTTCTTATTCTCAGAAGGGATACTCCCTGATATACAGCTGCCTACCACCTTCGTAAGTGCAGGTCCTAAATGAGCTTGTCTCTCTGTTCCCTCACCACAATCCAGATTCTTTTGGGGAGTTACCAGTACAGTAACCATACCAGGAAGTACTTAATTTATTCAGCTACTGCTTTTCTTCATCTCAGTGCAGATTTTTTTTTTTTTGCCAGTCCTGGGCCTTGGACTCAGGGCCTGAGCACTGTCCCTATCTCCTTCCCGCTCAAGGCTCGCACTCTGCCGCTTGAGCCACCGCACCGCTTCTGGCCGTTTTCTGTATATGTGGTGCTGGGGAATCGAACCTACGGCCTCGTGTATCCGAGGCAGGCACTCTAGCCACTAGGCCATATCCCCAGCCCCTTCAGTGGAGATATTTTTCATTAACAACTACCTACGCAGAAAGTTCATGTCGTTCCTAAATGAGATTTATCTCTCTCCCCTCACCACAAATCAGATTCTTCTGAGGAGATCCCAGTACATTAACCTTTCCTCGATCTAAATACCTTAACAAGCTCCAGCTGTTCTTATTCTCAGAAGGGATACTCTCTGATATATAGCTTCGTAACACCTTCGTAAATGCAGGTCTTAAATGAGCTTTTTTCTCTGTTCCCTCGCCACAATCCAGATTCTTTTAAGGAGTTACCAGTACAATAACCGTACCAGGAAGTACTTAATTCATTAAGCTACTGCTTTTCTTAATGTCAGTGGAGATATTTACTGATAAACAGCTACCGAAGCAGTATGTTCATGTCATTCCTAAATGAGCATTTATCTCTCTCCCCTCACCAAAACTCAGATTCTTCTGAGGATTTCCAGTAAATTAACCTTTTCCTCGATGTAATTACCTTAACAAGCTCCAGCTCTTCTTATTCTCAGAAGGGATACTCCCTGATATACAGCTGCTTATCACCTTCGTAAGTGCAGGTCCTAAATGATCTTTTTTCTCTGTTTCCTCAGCACAATCCAGATTCTTTTGGGGAGTTACCAGTACAGTAACAATACCAGGAAGTACTTAAATTATTAAGCTACTGCTTTTCTTAATGTCAGTGGAGATATTTACTGATAAACAGCTACCTACCCAGTATGTTCATGTCGTTCCTAAATGAGCTTTTATCTCTCTTCCCTCACCACAAATCAGATTCTTATGAGGAGTTCCTAGTACAATAACCTTTCCTCGATGTAATTACCTTAACAAGCTGCAGCTGTTCTTCTTCTCAGAAGGTATACTCCCTGATATACACCAGCCTACCACCTTCGTAAGTGCAGTTCCTAAATGAGCTTTTTTCTCTGTTCCCTCACCACAATCCCGATGCTTTTGGGGAGTTACCAGTACAGTAACCATACGAGAAAGTACTTAATTTATTAAGCTACTGCTTTTCTTCATCTCAGTGGAGATATTTACTGATAAACAGCTACCTACCCCGTATGTTCATGTCGTTCATAAATGAGCTTTTATCTCTCTCCCCTCACCACAAATCAGATTCTTCTGAGGAGTTCCCAGTACATTAACCTTTCCTCGATGTAATTACCATAACAAGCTCCAGCTCTTCTTATTCTCAGAAGGGATACTCCCTGATATACAGCTGCCTACAACCTTCGTAAGTGCAGGTCCTAAATGCGCTTTTTTCTCTGTTCCCTCACCACAATCCATATTCATTTGAGGAGTTATCAGTACAGTAACCATACTAGGAAGTACTTAATTTATTATGCTACTGCTTCTCTTAATCTCAGTGGAGATATTTACTGATAAACAGCTACCTACCGGGTATGTTCATGTCGATCCTAAATGAGCTTTTATCTCTCTCCCCTCACCACAAATCAGATTGTTCTGAGGAGTTCGCAGTACATTAACCTTTCCTCGATGTAATTACCTTAACATGCTCCGCTGTTCTTATTCTCAGAAGGGATACTCCCTACTATACAGCTGCCTACCACCTTCGTAAGTGCAGGTCCTTAATGAGCTTTTTTCTCTGTTCCCTCACCACAATCCAGATGCTTTTGGGGAGTTACCAGTACAGTGACCATACCAGGAAGTAATTAATTTATTAAGCTACTGCTTTTCTTCATCTCAGTGGAGATATTTTTGATAAACAGGTACCTACGCAGAAAGTTCATGTCGTTCCTAAATGAGCTTTTATCTCTCTCCCCTCAGCACAAATCAGATTCTTCTGAGGAATTCCCAGTACATTAACCTGTTGGGTTCCATCTTCCCCCCTAGATGGAAGGGGCCTGAGGTACCTCCCCCAGCTGGGGAATGCAGCCCTTCCATCCTCTCTACATTGGAATCTGGAGAAACCGGTTGGGCAAAGAGACCCCCTACTTAGCTGGCAGCCAGCCTGGCGCCTACCAGCCCCGCCCTGGTTTGGCGCGCTCAGAGTGACGTAGCCCCTTGGAGGTCAAGTGACCAGCCCCTTGGAGGTCACCTGACAGCTCATGGCCTATGGGAATCCTGGCCAACCCCCTTCCCCCGACCATCTCCCCTTGTCCCTCTCTCAATAAAGTTAGTTCGCTCTCAGAAGCTGACCCGTGGTCTATGTCCATAGCTCCCAGAGTAGGATAGCGGTCACATTGCCACGCTGGTCGCGCGCAGCCAGGACGGAGACGCCCCTACGTCTCACCCCGACAGACCTGCAGGCCGAGGGTTGGGGGAGAAGACGATACGAGGGTAATAAGAGAGAAAGGAATAAGCATTTGAGCCGGAGCAGAGAAAGCAGTCCCCACACAGTGGCGACCAGCGTGGGTTGCACGAATCCACGCAAGAAAGCCCGGCTCCCGACCGGCCCTGACGGAAACAGGTTGGAAATCCTGAGACGCGCGATCCTCCCACCCCAGGTAAGAGGATGGGACAAATCCAGAGTCGGCGAAACAATTCGCCCCCTAAGATCCTAAAGTTCACCCTCCAAAACGCAGGGATTAATATCTCAGAGCCCTGCGCCATACAAATTTGGGAGGAATTGACCCACAGGGTCCCGTGGCTAACTGGAGCCAACCCACTCCCGTGGGAAACTTGGGACCAACTGGAGCAGGGTTTAACAGCCCAATGGGGAAAACTCCCACTGTGAGCCATTAAGACTCTCAAGGCTTGCCTCTCTTGGGACCCGGGCGGGGAACCCCTGGATTCAGGAGAAGGAAGCCGGAGGTAATTTTGATCTGGAGTGGGCCCCGATGCCTACTCCAAAAAGCCCTGGGACCAAATCTCGTTCGGTACCCAGGAATCCAAGCCACGGCAGGCAGGAGATGAGCAGAGCAGCCGCAGGCTTGCTACCCCTCCCCCATGTGAGGCTCAGCTTGAATCTATACATATGCATATTTCGGCAGCCCTGAGCCGCTTTTCTGCGGCGGCGGCGCCCCGCAGCAAAAAAAAACAAAAAAAAAAAACTGGCCTGGCCACTTTTAAATTCAGAGGCCTTGAAACTACAGATTTTCATGAGTCCAGGAGGATGGTTCTTGAGAGAGGCAGGCCGAACACGCCCTGGGCAAAATATTAACTTTACGGCCTGACTTTCAGATTCCCCACCAACCAAGGCAATAAACAGCCTAAAGCCCCTTGCTGGGCAGTCCCTATTGCCAGAGACAGTAATCATGATATTTGGAAAAAAGTTCCGATTCTTAATTAATACAGGAGCAGATCGGACTATATGCATTTAATTGGACAACATTATTATTGGATCAGTAGATGCCCAAGTACTAGACTTGGCCTATAGCAAAGCCCAAACACTCCTTCATAGAGGAGGGCTGCGTATAGCCAGTGACAAGGTTCAGAAAGTATACCCCTTCAAGATCTTGGGGGCAGAGCTTAAACTAGACTCTGTATGGCCACTCAAGCCCCAGTTATCCTTCCAGGCAACTTATACCCTGGTGGAGATGCAAAGACTGTTAGGTGAAATTAATTGGCTAAGATCCTGGCTTCAACTGCCTACAGAGGAGTTATTACCGCTCCATGACTCTTTGAAGGGCAAAGCGCCCACTGATGTTATTACAATAACTCCATCACTCCAAACAGCCTTCCAGAAAATCCAATTGGCCTTAAATAAGGCACAGCTGGCACGCTACAAGCCTAAGTGCCCACTTTGCCTTTGGATCCTCCCCGGATCCGAACTTTCTTCAGCTGCAATTACGCAATCAGGCGAGCCCCTTCAGTGGGTGCACGCATCAGTGGGAGGAGCTCCCACAGTTTATTCCCAGATGGACCAGCTAGCTGACTTGGTAATTAAGGGCAGGGATACTTCCCTGAGACATTATGGAAGAGATCCTGACGTGCTAACTATTCCCTACCGGTTGTCAGATTTTGAATGGGTCAGGAGAAATAATTCACGTGTGTCTAGTGCCCTGAAGGGCTTTATGGGTAGGATAGATTGCCACTATGGCACTTCAAGTTGGGTGACCTCATTTTCCAGGCTACAATGGACACCCCCCGTGCTTTTCTCTACCAAGCCTCTTGTCAAGGCTGCCAATGTCTTTACAGATGGTGGGCGAGCCGGCTCTGCCGTAGTGGTGCGCTCCGCCTCGCCCCCTGCCGGTGGTAAAGATAACACCCATTACTTTGAAGCCGTCACTGGCTCTGCACAGTTTAAAGAGCTGTACGCAGTCGCCTTGGCACTGACCCATGTTAAACAGCCAATGAACTTGTTCTCTGATAGTCTATATGTGGTTAATTTGCTACCCAACCTGGTATGTTCACATATCAAGTTGGATGGAAACCCAATCACTCCTCTGATGATCCAAGTCAGGTCTCTGTTAAAAGAGCGGAGTGAGCCTATTTTTTTACAGCACCTTCGTGGACACCAAGGACTGCCTGGGGACCTGGCACAAGGTAATCGTAGGGCCGACCAGCTGGCCACTGATGGAACCATCATAGCTCTAGCCATTGTACAACCTCAAAACCTCCAAATGGCCAAAGGGCTTCATGAGCGTACTCACTTAAATTGGAGAGGGTTACATCAGAGATTTCCTTCAATTCCTATAAAAGACTTAAAAAAGATTATAAGGACTTGCAAATCATGTATGCCTTTCGTGCAAGTCCCTCCCTTACAATCTCCAAGTGTGAATTCAAGAGGTTTAAGACCCAACTTAATTTGGCAGACTGATGTGACCCATTACGCCCCCTTTGGAAGGCTAAAATATATATTTATGTCCATTGACACCTGCTCTGGTGCATGTTGGGCCTCTCTGCATACCGGTGAAAGAGCACGGCATGCTGAAAGCCACTTCTTACAATGTTTTGCTATCCTAGGACTGCCTTTACAGGTTAAAACAGATAATGGACCTTGTTTCACCAGTAAGCCTTTACAGACATTTTTCCAAATGTGGAATATTAAACATACCACTGGAATACCTTATAACCCAAAGGGTCAAGCCATAATTGAGAGGCATAACAGGACCCTGAAGGATCAATTATTAAAACAAAAAGGGGGGGGAAGCCCCCAGGACCAGCTGAGGACAGCGATGTTTACATTGAATATTTTAAATTTCTCTAAGGACCAACCTCTGTCGGCTTTCCAGAGACACTGGTCAAGCCAAACACCCTACTTAAAAGTGGAGGCCCGGTGGAAGGATTCTCTGACAGGGGCGTGGCGTGGACCCGACCCAATTATCAGCGCAGGAAGGGGATTCGCCTGCGTCTTCCCTACTGGGGAACCGAATCCAATCTGGATACCAGCTAGAGATGTAAAATATTGTCCAACAGAATGACCACCCAAGGGCACCTGCCCTTGAGGGATGTCTCCCCTTGTTTCCTCTCAGGAAAGCAAAGACCGAGGTGGAATTTTCTAAGGAGAAACGGGAAAGCCTGCCTGCACCAGCGATGGACCTGGACCCAGTGTCGGCCCTGTTTCTTCCCCGGACCCTGCCTGACGCCCTTTGGAGTAACGTTTGCTGTGGCAGCGTGGCCCACAGCCTTGCACAAGGACCAAAGGGAAATTTTGCACGGTTGTCCCTCTCTTTCGCTCCCCCTTTTGCTGCTTATCTCGGGGGTCCCCATTGGAGGGAAATAGGAGCTAAAGGACTTGGACACTTTAATGTTTTATTATAAATGTTTATAATAAGTAAGGTATTGGCACCTTGCTGTAATGTTTACTGTGAAGTGTTTACTAACCTCAGTTGTTAAGTTACCAGCATCCTGGCTGCCACATCACCAGGACCTGAACCTGCCCCTCTACCTCACCATCGAGGGAAGGAAGAGCCACCTGTGCTGCCTTGAGCGACACCAGACTGGACCAGAATTCCTGTTTTCTGTGGAATGACCCCGATAAGAGACCCTCCATTGCCTTGTGCCTTGTTGTAATTACTCATGTGTTACAATTGCTCATATGTTACAGTTGCTCATGTTTGCATTTGCCTTGTATTATGATTGCTTATTCTCATGTCTGCTTTATGCTCCCATTTACCTTATGTTTACATTGGGTCTCTTGTTGTAAGCGATGGACCAGAGCTGTCTAGGTACCAAGTGGCCTTTGGCCTTTTAGCCATATAAGAACCCCAAGAGGCTCGTCACTCAAACCCTAGGACCGGCTGCTCAGTAAGGTCCACCGGCACCGGAAAAAATTATCAGGCTCTCTTTCGAGTGCCAATCCCACTCTCCCCAAGGCCTCTCATCGGGCCCGCCAGCCCGGCAGGAAGGTCAGCCTGAAGAGCTAGGGCGTTAGCCCGAGACGGGTAAGACTCCCCTTGGGGGGGGGCAACCTAAGACATGGCCCGCTCTTGAGTAGGGCGCCTCCTGCTGTTCGAAAAAAAAATATAAAAGAGGCAGATGTTGGGGTCCATCTTCCCCCCTAGATGGAAGGGGCCTGAGGCACCTCCCCCAGCTGGGGAATGCAGCCCTTCCATCCTCTCTACATTGGAATCTGGAGAAACCGGTTGGGCAAAGAGACCCCCAACTTAGCTGGCAGCCAGCCTGGCGCCTACCAGCCCCGCCCTGGTTTGGCGCGCTCAGAGTGACGTAGCCCCTTGGAGGTCAAGTGACCAGCCCCTTGGAGGTCACCTGACAGCTCATGGCCTATGGGAATCCTGGCCAACCCCCTTCCCCCGATTTAGCCAAACAAGAAGAATTTAACTGAATCTCCAAAACTTAACCATCAATAACAAGAATAGAAAACCTTTCTTTGAGTCTTTTAAAGCAGATGTCAAAGAACTATCAATACCCATCCTATGTCACAGGCAGGCAGGCAGATTTTATAGGGAGGCAGAAAAAGAGACAGAGAGAACTTCATCTGCCTGAGCGCTCATAGAAGTTAGGTAAGTCCTGCAAAATATTCCAAATATATATGATTGGGCTCAAACTTGAGCAGCTTTCCTGAAGCAATTTAGACTTGAGGAGCAACCAGCTGAGCTGAACTAGAGATCAGTTGTCTCCAAACACCCACAATTGCTGATCTCCTTGACCTAGCCCAGTGGATATATGGAAAATGTAAGCTCCAGGCTAATGGTCACTCACCCTGGTTGGGGATTCAAATCTGTCCTGGTGGATGGAAATAGAGCGCTGGGTCAGGAGAAGTTAGCTCGGTTGTGGTAGCATTTCCCTAGCCTCAGGTCCCTTCCCCCTGCTAGCAGCCTGCACCTAGGAGAGCTGTAAGTCTGCCAGGACTCCCTTTAAAGGAGTTTGTTGTTCTGGATGAAGCTGTGATAATAGAGCTATAACTGATTTTAACATATTTTCAACATAGGTCAATCTATCTTTAGTAGGCTCATTGCATAATTTCTCCTCAGTGTCTGAGCCATCTAAGTCTTCCTTACTATCTAGCCTAGTGTTTTCAGGTCTTTGTTAATTTTCTCAGCTCTTCCCGAGCAGCAGCATATGTTCCCGGGGCTGGGCAACACTCATCAGGTCCCTGTTCAGTTTCTCCAATCGACTGATCAAATTTAATCTGTTCATTTCTAGGATCTAAGCAATCTCGGACCAGATAGCAAAGAATAATAGCATCCACTGAGGTTTTCTCAGGGCCAGTTGCATCATAATGTTCCCTTTTTTTTTCTAGCAAGTTTCTAAGTTATTGGTTCCTTCCTCCAGGAACTGGGGGCATGCTTCCTCAATAAAGTAAAAGAAACGTTCTAAGTTACAATGGCCAACTTTCACTGCCCGGGCATTAAGCATGCCTTTGGGGGCCTGCACATATAGCATGCAGCCTATACTTTATCCCATAATTTATTACTCCCGACAATACTCTCTCCTCCCGCTCTCCTTCCCATGTAATCGGACGTCCTTACTTGAGCGGGGGTCCTCCGCCTTCGATCCCAGGACTTCAAGTCCCTGTTCGGGCGCCAAACCTGCGGGGCCAGCCGACAGGGAAACAGGAATCCTGACTGAGGGGCGGGGGGGATAAGAAAAAGGAAAAACAAGGCAAGAGAAAAAAGACAAGAGACAAAGATGGTAGTACGGGAGGTCTGCAGCCGTAAGGGTGCAAGGAGATACTTACTGATATACAGTTACCTACCGAGAATGTTCATGTATTTCCAAAATGAGCTTTCATGTCTCTTCCCTCAACACAAACCAGATTCTATTGAGGACTTTCCAGTACATTAACCTTTCCTCCAAATACTTACTTTAACATGCAACAGCTGTTCTTTATCTGGAAGTGATATTCCCTGATATACACCTGCCAAACCCTTTCGTAATTGTATTTCGTAAATGAGCTTCCATCTCTCTTCCTCACCACAAAGCAGATTATTTTGAGGAATTTTCATTACATTAACCTCTCAACCAAATATTAAATTAAAATGCAACAGCTCTTCTTAATCTAGAAGGGATATTCCCTGATATACAACTGCCAACCCCTTTTGTAAGTGTAGTTCCTAAATGATTTTTCATCTCTCTTCCCTCACAACAAAGCAGATTTTTTAGGAGTTTCCAGTACATTAAACATTCCAAGAAGTACTTAATTTACTAAGCTACTGCTATTCTTATTCTCAGAGGGGATATTTCCTGATATACAGTTACCTACCCAGTATGTTCATGTAGTTCCTATATTAGCTTTCATCCCTCTTCCCTCACCACAAACCCAATTCTTTTGAGGAGTTTCCAGTACATTAACCATACCAAGAATTACTTAATTTACTGAGTTACTGCTATTCTTATTCTCAGAGGTGATATTTACTGATATACAGTTACCTACCCAGTATGTTCATGTAGTTCCTAAATGAGCTTCCTTCTCTCTTCCCTCACCAGCAACCAGATTCTTTTGAGGGGTTTCCAGTACATTAACAATTCCAAGAAGTACTTAATTTACTGAGCTACTGCTATTCTTATTCTCAGAGGAGATATTTACTGATATACAGTTACCTACCCAGTATGTTCCTGTAGTTTGTAAATGAGCTTTTATCACTCTTCCCTCACCACAAAGCAGATTCTTTTGAGGAGTTTCCAGTACATTAACCTTTGCTCGAAATACTTACCTTAACAAGCAACAGCTGTTCTAAATCAGGAAGGGATATTCCCTGATATATAGCTGCCAAACCCGATCGTAAGTGTAGTTCCTAAATGAGTTTACCCCTATATTCCTTCAACACAAAGCAGATTCTTTTGAGGAATTTCCAGTACATTAACCTTTCAATGAACTACTTACCTTAACAAGCAACAACTGTTCTTAATCTATGAGGGATATTCCCTGATATACAGCTGACAAACCCTTTCCTAAATTTAGTTCCTAAATGAGGTTTCATCTCTCTTCCGTCACCACAAATCATATTCTTTTGAGGAATTTCCAGTATATCAACCATTCCAAGAAGTACTTAATTTAGTAAGTTACTGCTATTCTTATTCTCAGAGGAGATATTTACTGATATTCAGTTACCGACCCAGTATGTCCAAGTAGTTCTTAAATAGCTTTTCTCTCTTTTCCATCACTTCAAAGCAGATTCTTTTGAGGAGTTTTCAGTACATTAACCATTCGCAGAAGTGCTTAATTTACCAACATACGGCTATTCTTATTCTCAGAGGAGATATTTACTGATATATTGTTACCAACCCAGAATGTTTATATATTTCTTAAATGAGATTTCATCTCTCTTCCCTCACCACAAAGCAGATTCTTTTGAGCAATTTCCAGTATATTAACCAATCCAAGAAGTACTTAATTTACTAAGCTACTGCTATTCTTATTCTCAGAAGAGATATTTACTGATATACAGTTACCTACCTAGGATGTTCATGTAGTTTCTAAATGAGCTTTCATCTCTCTTCCCTCACCACAAAGCAGATTCTTTTGAGCAATTTCCAGTATATTAACCAATCCAAGAAGTACTTAATTTACTAAGCTACTGCTGTTCTTTTTCACAGAAAGGATATTTACTGGTATACAGTTACCTACCCAGTAAGTTCATGTAGTAAATAAATGAGCTTTCATCTCACTTCCCTCACCACAAAGCATATTCTTTTGAGGTGTTTCCAGTACATTAACCTTTCCACGAACTACTTACCTTAAAAAGCAAGAGATGTTCTTAATCTAGAAGGGATATTCCCTAATATATAGCTGCCAACCCCGTTCGTATTGTAGTTGTAAATGAGATTTCATCTCTCTTCCTTCACCACAAAGCAGATCCTTTTGAGGAATTTCCAGTACAATAACTTTTCCATGAACTACTTACCTCAACAAGCAACAGCTGTTCTTATAATCAGAAGGGTTATTGCCTGATATACAGCTGCCTACCCCGTTCTTAAGTGCAGTTCCTAAATGAGCTTTTATCTGTCTTCCCTCACCAGAAATGAGATGCTTCTGTGGAGTTTCCAGTACATTAACCTTTCTTCGAAGTACTTAATTTACAAAGCTACTGCTATACTTATTCTCAGGGGAGATACTTACTTTGCTTGCTCTAATTACGTTAACAAGCTCCAGCTGTTCTTATTCTCAGAAGGGATACTCCCTGATATACAGCTGCCAACCACCATCGGAAGTATAGTTCATAAATGAGCTTTTTTCTCTGTTCCCTCCCCACAAAGCAGATTCTTGTGAGGAGTTTCCAGTACATTAACCTTTCAACGAACTACTTACTTTAACAAGCAACAGCTGTTCTTATTATGAGAAAGGATATTGCCTGATATACAGCCGCCTACCCCCTTCGTAAGTGTAGTTGCTTTAGCTTTTATCTCTCTTCCGTCACTACAAAGCAGATTCTTTTGAGGAGTTTCCAGTACAATAACCATACCAGGAAGTACGTAATTTACTAAGCTAATGCTATTATTATTCTCAGGGGAGATACTTACTGATAAACAGCTACCTACCCAGTATGTTCATGTCGTTCCTCAATGAGCTTTTTTCTGTTCCCTCACAACAAATCAGATTCTTTTCAGGATTTTCCAGTACATTAACCTTTCCTCGATCTAATTACCTTAACAAGCTCCAGCTGTTCTTATGCACAGATGGGATACTCCCTGATATACAGCTGCCTACCACCTTCGTAAGTGTAGTTCCTAAATGAGCTTTTTTCTCTGTTCCCTCACCACAAACCAGATTTTTTGGGGGAGTTTCCAATACATTAACCATTACTGGATCTAATTACCTTTACAACTCCAGCTGTTCTTATTCTCAGAAGGGATACTCCCTGATATACAGCTGCCAACCTCCTTTGTAAGTGTAGTTCCTAAATGAGCATTTTCTCTGTTCCCTCACCACAAAGCAGATAATTTTGAGGAGTTTCCAGTACATTAACCCTTTCGCGAACTACTTACCTTAACAAGCAACAGCTGTTCTTATCAGAAGGGATATTGCATCATATACAGTTGCCTACAACATTCGTAAATGTAGTTCCTAAATGAGCTTTTATCTCTCTTCCCTCACCACAAATCGGATTCTATTGATGGGTTTCCAGTATATTAACCTTTCCTCGATCTAATTACATTAACAGGCTCCAGCCGTTCGTATTCTCAGAAGGGATATTGCCTCATATACAGCTGCCTACCGCGTTCGTAAGTGTAGTTCCTAAATAAGCTTTTATATCTCTTCCCTCACCACAAAGCATATTCTTTTGAGGAGTTTCCAGCACATTTACCTTTCCTCGATTTAATTACCTTAACAAGCTCCAGCTATTCTTATTTTCACGAGATATACTCCCTGATATACGGCTGCCTGCCATCTTCGTAATTGTAGTTCATAAATGAGCTTTTATATCTCTTCCCTCACCACAAAGCAGATTCCTTTGAGGAGTTTCCAGTACCTTAACCTTTCCTCGATCTAATTACCTTAACAAGCACCAGCTGCTACTTCTTCCTTGAGAGTTTTTAGGGTGTCTGTTTTGATTTGGAGGTCTTTAATCCATTTTGAATTGATTTTTGTGCAGGGTGATATATAAGGATATAGTTTTAGTTTGGTGCATATGTTGAGCCAGTTTTTCCAGCACAATTTGTTAAAGAGGGTATCTTTCTTCCAAACTATTGTCTTAGCACCTTTATCAAAGATTAAGTAGGCTTAGTTCTGTGGGTTAAATTCTGGGTCTTCAATTCGGTTCCATTGGTCTTCAGACCTGTCCCGGTGCCAATACCCAGCTGTTTTTATTACTGTAGCTTTATAATACAGCTTGAAGTTGGGTATTGTAATTCCTCCAGCACAGTTCTTTCTGCTTAGGATTGTTTTTGCTATTCTAGGTCTTTTATTGTTCCATATGAATTTCTGGATTGCTTCCTCTATTTCATCAAAAAATGGTGTTGGTATATTAATGGGTTTTGCATTGAATTTGTAGATACCCTTTGGCAATATTGCCATTTTGATTATATAAATCCTCCCAATCCAGGAGCATGGGAGGTTTTTCCATTTCTTTAGTTCTGACTTAATTTCGTTTTTCAAGGTTTTAAAGTTCTCCTCAAAGAGGTCTTTCACTTCTTTGGTTAAGGTTATTCATAGGTATTTTATGTTTTGGGAGGCTATTGCAAAGGGGGTTGCTTTCCTGATATCAGCCTCGGTCTACGGGTCGTTAGCATACAGAAAGGCCATTGATTTTTGAAGGTTTATTTTATATCCTGCAACTTTGCCAAAGTTTTGGACCAGCTCTAGTAGCTTAGGGTAGAGTCTATGGGATTCTTTAGGTATAGGATCATGTCATCTGTGAAGAGAGAGAGTTTAACTTCATCTTTACCTACTTGGATCCACTTAATATTTTCTTCTTGCCTGATTGCTTTGGCTAGGAATTCAAGTACTATGTTGAAGAGCAAGGGAGAGAGTGGACATCCCTGCCTTGTTCCTGATTTTAAAGGGAATGGCTTTATTTTTTCACCATTTAGAGTTATGCTTGCTGTTGGTTTGTCATAAACTGCCTTGATTATATTCAGGAATGTTCCCTGGAATCCAAGTTTTTCCAGGGGTATTAGCAAAAATCGGTGCTGGATTTTATCAAAAGCTGTTTCGACATCCAGAGATATAACCATGTAGTTCTTTAGCTTGCTCCGGTTGATGTGGTGGATTACATTAATTGTCTTGCTTATATTAAACCAACTTTGCATCCCTGGGATGAATCCAGTTTGATCGTGGTGTATGATTTTTTTGATGACTTGTTGAAGTCGATTGGCCAGAATTTTGTTGAGAATATTTGTGTCTATGTTCATCAGGGAGATTGGTCTATAGTCCTCTTTCCGTGATGCGTACCTGCCTGGTTTGGGGATGAGGGTTATACTGGATTAATAGAATGAGTCTGGTAGTGAACGTTCTCTTTCAATTTCATTGAAGAGTTTGAGAAATATTGGTGTGAGTTCTGTTTTGAAGGCCAGCTGTTCTTATTATCAGAAGGGATATTGCCTGATAAACAGCTGCCTACCACCTTTGTAAGAGTAGATCCTAAATGAGCTTCTATCTCTTCCCTCACCAAAAATCAGATTCTTCTGAGGAGTTTCCAGTACATTAACCTTTCCACGAACTACTTAACTTAACAAGCTCCAGCTGTTCTTATTATCAGAAGGGATACTCCCTGATATACAGCTGCCTACCACCTTCGTAAGTGTAGTTCCTAAATGAGCTTTATCTCTGTTCCCTCACCACAAAGCAGATTCTTTTGAGGAGTTTCCACTACATTAACCATTCCACGAACTACTTACCTTAACAAGCAACAGCTGTTCTTAGTCTCAGAAAGGATATTGACTGATATACAGCTGCCGATCCCGTTCGTAAGTGTAGTTCCTAAACGAGCTTTTATTTCTCTTCCCTCACCACAAATCAGATTCTTTTGAGGAGTTTCCAGTACATTAACCATACCCTGAAGTACTTAATTTACTAAGCCATTGCTTTTCTTATTCTCAGGGGAGATATTTACTGATAAACAGCAGTCTACCTCGTTCGTAAGTGTAGTTATTAAATGAGCTTTTATCTCTCTTCACTCACCACAAATAAGATAATTTTGAGCAGTTCCTAGTACATTAACCTTTCCTCGATCTAATTACCTTAACATGTTCCAGGTGTTCTTATTCTCAGAAGGGATACTCCATGATATACAGCTGCCTACCAACTTCGTAAGTGTAGTTCCTAAATGAGCTTTTTTCTCTGTTCCCTCACCACAATGCAGATAATCTTGAGGAGTTTCCAGTTCACTAACCTTTCCCCGAACTACTTACATTAAGAAGCAACAGCTGTTCTTATTATCAGAAGGGATATTGCCTGATATACAGTTGCCTACCACCTTTGAGTGTGTAGTTCCTAAATGAGAATTTTCTCTGTTCCCTCACCACAAAGCAGATACTTTTGAGGAATTTCCAGGACATTAACTATACCAGGAAGTACTTCATTTACTAAGCTACTGCTATTCTTATTCTCAGGAGAGATATTTACTGATTAACAGCTACTTAACCAGTATGTTCATACTGTTCATAAATGAGCATGTATCTCTCTTCCCTCATCACAAATCAGATTCTTTTGATGAGTTTCCAGTACATTGACCTTACCAGGAAGTACTTAATTTACTAAGCTACTGCTATTCTTATTATCAGAAAGGATATTGCCTGATATACAGCTGCCTACCACCTTCGTAAGTGTAG
Source organism: Perognathus longimembris pacificus (assembly GCF_023159225.1). Lineage (NCBI taxonomy): Eukaryota > Metazoa > Chordata > Mammalia > Rodentia > Heteromyidae > Perognathus > Perognathus longimembris. Next base: position 19,811,066 of record NC_063182.1, on the reverse strand, counting down.
TTCCTAAATAACCTTTTATCTCTCTTCCCTCACCACAAAGCAGATTCTTTGCAGGAGTTTCCAGTACATTAACCTTACCAGGAAGTACTTAATTTACGAAGCTACTGCTATTCTTATTATCAGAAGGGATATTGCCTGATATACAGGTGCCTAACACCTTCGTAAGTGTAGTTCCAAAATGAGATTTTTCTCTTTTCCCTCACCACAAAGCATATTCTTTTAAGGAGTTTCCAGTACATTAAACATTCCACGAACTACTTACCTTAAGAAGCAACAGCTGTTCTTATTATAAGTAGGGATATTGCCTAATGTACAGCTGCCAACACCCTTCGTAAGTGTGGTTCCTAAATGAGATTTTATCTCTTTTCCCTCAAGACAAATCAGATTCTTCTGAGGAGTTTCCAGTACATTAACCTTTCCTAGATCTAATTACCTTCCCAATCTCCAGCTGATCTTTTCCTCAGAAGGGATACTCCCTGATATACAGCTGCCTACCACCTTCGTAACTGTAGTTCATAAATGAGCTTTTTTCTCTTTTCCCTCACCAGAAAGCAGATTCTTAGGAGTTTCCAGTACATTATCCTTTCCATGAACGACTCTCCTTAACAAGCAACAGCTGATCTAATTATCAGAAGGGATATTCCATTATATACAGCTGCCTACCACCTTCGTAAGTGTAGTTCCTAAATGAGCTTTTTTCTCTTTTCCCTCACTACAAAGCAGATTTTTTGAGGAGTTTCCGGTACATTAACCATACCAGGAACTACTTAATTCATTAAGCTATTGCTATTCCTATTCTCAGGGGAGATATTTAGTGATATACACCAGCGTACCCCGAACGTAAGTGTAGTTCCTAAATGAGTTTTATCTCTCTTCCCTCACCACAAATGAGATTCTTCTGAGGAATTTCCAGTACATTAACCTTTCCACAATCTAATTACCTTAACAAGCTCCAGCTGTTCTTATTCTCAGAAGGGATACTACAGGATATACAGCTGCCTACCACCTTCGTAATTGTAGTTCCTAAATGAGTCTTTTACTCTGTTCCCTCACCACAAAGCAGATTCTTTTGAGGAGTTTCCAGTACATTAACCATACCAGGAAGTATGTAATTTACTAAGCTACTGCCATTCTTATTATCAGAAATGATATTGCCTGATATACAGCTCCCTACAGTCTTTGAACGTGTAGTTCCTAAATGAGAATTTTCTCTGTTACCTCACCAAAAAGCAGATTCTTTTGAGGAGATTCCAGGACATTAATTATACCAGGAAGTACTTCAATTACTAAGCTACTGCTATTCTTATTCTCAGTGGAGATATTTACTGATAAACAGCTACTTACCCAGTATGTTCATGCTGTTCATACATGAGCATGTATCTATCTTCCCTCATCACAAATCAGATTCTTTTGATGAGTTTCCAGTACATTAACCTTACCAGGAAGTACTTAATTTACTAAGGTACTGCTATTCTTATTTTCAGAAGGGATATTGCCTGATATACAGCTGCCTACCACCTTCGTAAATGTAGTTCCTAAATGATATTTTTCTGGGTTGCCTCACCACAAAGCATATTGTTTTAAGGAGTTTCCAGTACATTAAAAATTCCACGAACTACTTACCTTAAGAAGCAAAAGCTATTCTTATTATAAGTAGGGATATTGCCTGATGTACAGCTGCCTACACCGTTCGTAAGTCTAGTTCATAAATGAGCTTTTATCTCTCTTCCCTCACCACAAATCACATTCTTCTGAAGAGTTTCCAGTACAGTAACCTTTCCGAGATCTAATTACCTTCCCAAGCTCCAGCTGATCTTTTCCTCAGAAGGGATACTCCCTGATATACAGCTGTCTACCACCTGTGTAATTGTCATTCATAAATGAGCTTTTTTCTCTTTTCCCTCACCAGAAAGCAGATTCTTTTGAGGAGTTTCTAGTACATTAACCATACCAGGAAGTACTTAATTTACTAAGCTACTGCTATTCTTACTCTCAGGGGAGATAATTACTAATAAACATCTACCTATCCAGTATGTTCATGTCATTCCTAAATAAGCTTTTATCTCTCTTACTTCACCACAATTCCAATTCTTTTGAGGAGTTTCCAGTACATTATCCTTTCCATGAACGACTTTCCTTAACAAGCAACAGCTGTTCAAATAATCAGAAAGGATATTCCCTGATATACAGCTGCCTACCACCTTCGTAAGTGTAGTTCCTAAATGAGGTTTTATCTCTCATCCCTCACCACAAACCAGATTCTTTTGAGGAGTTTCTAGTACATTAACCATACCAGGAAGTACTTAATTTACTAAGCTACTGCTATTCTTACTCTCAGGGGAGATAATTACTAATAAACATCTACCTATCCAGTATGTTCATGTCATTCCTAAATGAGCTTTTATCTCTCTTCCTTCACCACAATTACAATTCTTTTGAGGAGTTTCCAGTACATTATCCTTTCCTTGATGTAATTCCCATAACAAGCTCCAGCTGTTCTTATTCTCTGAAGGGATACTCCCTGATACACAGCTGCCTACCACCTTCGTAAGTGTAGTTCCTAAATGACTTTTTTCTCTGTTCCATCACCAGAAAGAAGATACTTTTGAGGAGTTTCCAGTACAATAACCATACCAGGAAGTACTTAATTTACTGAGCTATTGCTATTTTTATACTCCGGGGAGATATTTACTAATAAACAGCTACCTACCCAGTATGTTCATGTCATTCCTAAATGAGCATTTATCTCTCTTCCCTCACCAGAATTCAGATTCTTCTGAGGAGTTTCCAGTACATTAACCATACCAGGCAATACTTAATTTTCTAAGCTACTGCTATTCTCATTCTCAGTTGAGATAGTTACTGATAAACAGCTACATACCCAGTATGTTCATATCATTCCTAAATGAGGTTTTATCTCTATTCCCTCACCACACATCAGATTCTTTTGGGAGTTTCCAATACTTTAACCTTTCCTCGATCTATTTACCTTAACAAACTCCAGCTGTTCTTATTCTCAGAAGGGATACTCTCTGATATACAGCTGCCTACCACCTTAGAAAGTGTAGTTCCTAAATGAGCTGTTTTCTCTGTTCCCTCACCACAAAGGAGATTCTTTTGAGGAGTCTCCAGTACAAGACGCAGACCAGGAAATACTTAATTTACTAAGCTACTGCTATTCTTATTCTCAGGGGAGATATTTACTGATAAACAGCTACCTACCGAGTATGTTCATGTCGGTCTTAAGTGAGCTTTTATCTGTCTTCCCTCACCACAAATCAGATTCTTCTGAGGAATTTCCAGTACATGAACATTTCCTCGATGTAATTACCTAAACAAGCTCCAGCTGCACTTATTCTCAGAGGGTTAACTCCCTGATGTACAGCTGCCTACCACCTTTGTAAGTTTAGTTCCTAAATGAGCTTTTTTATCTATTCCCTCACCACGAAGCAGAATCTTGTGAGGAGTTTCCAGTACACTAGCTTTCCCACAAACTACTTACCTTAAGAAGCAACAACTGTTCTTATTATCAGAAGGGATATTGCCTGATATACAGCTGCGAACTCCTTCCTTATGTGTAGTTATTAAATGAGCTTTAATCTCTCTTCCCTCACCACAAATCAGAGTCTTCTGAGGGGTTTCAAGTACATTAACCTTTCCTCCATCTAATTACCTTAACATGCTCCCGCTGTTCTTTTTCTCAGAAGGGATACTCCCTAATATACAGCTGCCTAGCACCTTCATAAGTGTAGGTCCTAAATGAGCTTTTTTCTCTTTTCCCTCACCACAAAGCAGATTCTTGTGAGGAGTTTCCAGTACATTAACCTTTCCAAAAATTACTTACTTTAACAAGCAACAGCTGTTCTTATAATCAGAAGGGATTATAGCCTGATATGCAGCTGCCTACCACCTTCGTAAGTGTAGTTCCTAAGAGCTTTTATCTCTCTTCCCTCACCAAAAAGCAGATTCTTTTGAGTAATTTTCAGTACATTACCCAGACCAAGAAGTACTTAATTTTCTATGCAACTGCTATTCTAATTCTTAGGGGAGATATTTACTTATAAACAGCTACTTACCCAGTATGTTCATTTCATTCCTAAATGAGCTTTTATCTCTCTTCCTTCACCAGAAATCAGAGTCTTCTAAGGGTTTTCCAGTATATTAACCTTTCCTCCATCTAATTCCCTTAACATGCTCCAGCTGTTCTTATTCTCAGAAGGGATACTCCCTGATATACAGCTTCCTACCACCTTCGTAAGTGTAGGTACTAAATGAGCTTTTTTCTCTGTTCCCTCAAAACACAGCAGATTCTTCTGAGGAGTTTCCAGTACATTAACCTGTCCACGAATTACTTACCTTAACAAGCATCAGCTCTTCCTATAATCAGAAGGGTTATTGCCTGATATACAGCTGCCTACCACCTTCGTAATTGTAGTTCCTGAATGAGCTTTTATCTCTCTTCCCTCACCAAAAATCAGATTTTTTTGAGTAATTTTCAGTACATTACCCATACCAAGAAGTACTGAATTTACTAAGCTACTGCTATTCTTTTTCTCAGGGTAGATATTTACTAATAAACATATACCTAGCCAGTAAGTTGCTGTCATTCGTAAATGAGCTATTATCTCAATTCCTTCACCAGTAATCAGATTCTTTTGAGGAGTTTCCAGTACATTATCCTTTCCTCGATCTAATTAAATTAACAAGTTCCAGCTGTTCTTATTTTCAGAAGGGATACTCCCTGTTATACAGCTGCCTGCCACCTTCGAATGTGTAGTTCCTAAATGAGCTTTTTTCTCTGTTCCATCACCCAAAGCAGATTCTTTGAGGATTTTCCAGTACATGAACCTTTCCACGAACTACTTACCTTACCAATCTCCAGCTGTACTTATTCTCAGAATGGTTATTGCCTGATATATAGCTGCCAACCACCTTCGTAAGCGTAGTTCCTAAATGAGGTGTTATCTCTCTTCCGTCACCAAAAAGCAGATTCTTTGAGGAGTTTCCACTACGTGAACCATACCAGGCAGTAGGTATTTTACTAAGCTACTGCTATTCTCATTCTCAGGGGAGATATTTACTGATAAACAGCTACCTACACAGTATGTTCATGTCATTCTTAAATGAGGTTTAATTCTCTTCCCTCACCACACATCAGATTCTTCTGAGGAGTTTCCAGTACATTAACCTTTTTTTCGATGTAATTACGTTAACAACATCCAGCTGTTCTTATTCTCAGAAGTTATACTCCCTGATATACAGCTGCCTATCACATTCATAAGTGTAGTTCCTAAATGACTTTTTTCTCTGTTCCCTAACCACAAAGCAGATTCTTGTGAGAAGTTTCCAGTACATTAAACTTTCCACGAACTACTTATCTTAACAAGCAACAGCTGTTCTTATTATCAGAAGGAATATTGCCTGATATACAGCTGCCTACCCCGTTCGTAAGTGTAGTTCCTAAATGAGCTTTTATCTCTCTTCCCTCACCACAATGTAGATTCTTTTGAGGAGTTTCAAGTACATTAACCATACCACGAAGTACTTAATTTACTAAACTACTGCTATTCTTATTCTCAGGGTAGATATTTACTTATAAACAGCTACCTACCCAGTATGTTCACGTCAATCCTAAATGAGGTTTTATCTCTCTTCGCTCACCACGAAGCAGATTCTTTTGAGGAGTTTCCAGGACATTAACCATTCCACGAAGTACTTAATTTACTAGGATACCGCTGGTGACGGAAGAGAGATAAAACCTCATTTAGGAACCACACTTACTACGGTGCTTGGCAGCTGTATATCAGGCAATATCCCCTCTGAGAATAAGAACAGCTGGAGCTTGTTACGGTAAGTAGTTACTGGAAACGTTAGTGTACTTGAAATTCCTCAAAAGATTCTGCTTTGTGGTGAGGGAACAGAGAAAAAAGCTCATTTAGGAACTACACTTACTGAGGTGGTAGGCATCTGTATATCAGGCAATATCCCTTCTGATTATAAGAACTGTTGTTGCTTGTTAGGACAATTAGTTCCTGGAAAGGTTACTGTACTGGAGACTCCCTTAAAGAATCTGCTTTGCGGTGAGGGAACAGAGAACGAAGCTCATTTATGAACTACACTTACGAAGGTGGTAGGCATTCTATATCAGGAAGTATCCCTTCTGAGATTAAGAACAGCTGGAGCATGTTAAGGTAATTAGATCGAGGAAAGGTTAATGTACTGGAAACTCCTCAAAAGAATCTGATTTGAGATGAAGGAAGAGAGATAAAAGCTCTTTAAGAACGACATGAACATACTGGGGACGTACCTGTTTATTAGTAAATATCTCCTGTGTGAATAAGAAAATCAGTAGCTTAGTAAAATAATTACTTCCTGGTATGGGTAATGTACTGGAAATTAATCAAAATAATCTACTTTTTGGTGAGGGCAGAGAGAATAAAACTCATTTAGAAACTACCCTTACGAAGGTGGTATGCATCTGTATATCAGGCAATATCCCTTCTGAGAATAAGAACAGCTGGAGCTTGTTAAGGTAAGTAGTTCGTGGAAAGGTTAATGTACTGGAAAATCCTCACAAGAATCTGCTTTGTGGTGATGGAATAGAGAAAAAAGCTCATTGATGAACTACACTTACGAAGGTGGTAGGCAGCTGTATATCAGGGAGTATCCCTTCTGAGAAAAAGAACAGCTGGAGTTATTTAAGGTAATTAGATCGAGGAAAGGTTAATGTACTGGAAACTTCTCAAAAGAAAATGATTTTTGGTGAGGGAAGAGAGATAATAGCTGATTTAGGAACAACATGAACATACTGGGTAGGTAGCGGATTATCAGTAAGTATCTCCACTGAGAACAAGAATAGTAGTAGCTTAGTAAATGACGTACTTCCTGGTATGGTTATTGTACTAGAGAATCCTCAAAAGAATCTGCTTTTTGGTGAGTGCAGAGAGATAAAAGCTCATTTAGGAACTACACTTACGAAGGTGGTAGGCAGCTGTATATCAGGCAATATCTCTTCTGATTAGAAGTACATCTGTTGCTTGTTAAGGTAAGTAGTTCGTGGAAAGATTAATGTACTGGAACCTCCTCACAAGAATGTGCTTTGTGGTGAGGGAACAGAGAAGGAAGCTCATTTAGGACCTACACTTACGAGGGTGCTAGGCAGCTGTATATCAGTGAGTATCCCTTCTGAGAATAAGAAAAGCTGGAGCATGTTAAGGTAATTAGATCGAAGAATGGTTAATGTACTGGAAACTCCTCAAAAGCCCACAAACAAAATCACAGTAATACCACCAGCACAACAATGTTCATCGCAGCACAATTTGTCATAGCGAGAATCTGGAACCAACCCAGATGCCCCTCCATAGATGAATGGATCAGAAAAATGTGGTACATATACACAGTGGAAATTTATGCCTCTATAAGAAAGAATGACATTGCCCCATTTGTAAGGAAATGGAAGGACTTGGAAAAAATTATACTAAGTGAAGTGAGCCAGACCCAAAGAAACATGGACTCTATGGTCTCCCTCATTGGGAATAATTAGTACAGGTATAGGCAATTCCTAACAGAGCATCAAATGGCCCCATAGCTATACCCTTATGAACACATAAGATGATGCTAAGAGAAATGAACTCTATGTTGTGGAAACAATTGTTATATCACAGTTGTAATTACTTTCAACGTCCTATGATTATCTGTAGCTTTTATTATTGATGATGTTCTTGTATCACCTTCCTATGGTTATACTTACACTATCGCTGTAATCTTATCTGAGTATATTGAAAACAGTGTTTATGGATATTGGAAGTAGGAAATTCAAAGGGAATACCAAATTTCAGAGACACAGGGTAAAAAAAAGAGAAACAACTACAAAAGCAATACATGCAAAACTGTTTGGTGTAAGTGAACTGAACACCTCCGGGGGGGGGGAAGAGAAAGAGGGGGAGGGAGAGGAGTATGAGGGACGAGGTAACAAAGAGTACAATCAATGTATCCAATGCCTAACGTATGAAAATGTAACCTCTATGTACAAGAGTTTTATAATAAAAACTTAGAAAATAAAAAAAAATAAATTAAGTACTTCCTGTAAGGGGTAATGTAATATAAATTCCTCAAAAGAATCTGCTTTTTGGTGAGTGAAGAGAGATAAAAGCTCATTTAGGAACTACAATTACGAAGGTGGTAGGCAGCTGTACATCAGGCAATATCCCTGCTGAAAATAAGAACAGCTGTTGCTTGTTAAGGTAAGTAGTTCGTGGAAAGGTTACTGTACTGGAAACTCCTCACAAGAATCTGCTTTGTGGTGAGGGAACAGAGAAAAAAGCTCATTTAGGAACTAGACTTAAGGAGGTGGTAGGCAGCTGTATATCAGGGAGTATCCCTTCTGAGAATAAGAACAGCTTGAGCTTGTTAAGGTAATTAGATACAGGAAAGGTTACTGTACAGGAAACTCCTCAGAAGAATCTGATTTGTTGTGTGGGAAGAGAGATAAAAGCTCATTTAGGAACGACATGAACATACTGGGTAGGTAGCTGTTTATCAGTAAATATCTCCACTAAGATTAAGAACAGCAGTAGCTTAGTAAATTAAGTACTTTATGGTATGGTTATTGTACTGGAGACTCCTAAAAAGAATCTGCTTTGTGGTGAGGGAACAGAGTAAAAAACTCATTTAGGAACTACACTTACGAAGGTGGTAGACAGGTGTATATCAGGGAGTATCCCTTCTGAGAATAAGAACAGCTGTAGCTTGTTAAGGTAAGTAGTTTGTGGAACGGTTAATGTACAAGAAACTCCTCAGAAGAATCTGACTTGTGGTGAGGGAAGAGAGATAAAAGCTCCCTTAGGACCGAAATGAACATACTGGGTAGGTAGCTGTTTATCAGTAAATTTCTCCACTGAGAATAACAATAGCAGTAGCTTAGTAAATTAAGTAATTCCTGGTATGGGTAATGTACTGGAAATTTCTCAAAAGAATCTGCTCTTTGGTGAGGGAAGAGAGATAAAAGCTCATTTAGGAATTACACTTACGAAGGGGGTAGACAGCTGTATATCAGGCAATATCCCTTCTGATTGTAAGAACAGCTGTTGCTTGTTAAGCTAAGTAGTTCGTAGAAAGGTTAATGTACTGCAGACTCCTCAAAAGAATCTTCTTTGATTTGAGGGAACAGAGAAAAAGTGGTAGTCAGTAGGGAGTATATCTTCTGTGAAATAGAACAGATAGAGCTTGTTAAGGTAATTAGATCGAGGGAAGGTTAATGTACTGGAAACTCCTCAGAAGAATCTGCTTTGTGGTGAGGGAAGAGAGATAAAAACTCATTTAGGAACTACACATACGAACGTGGTAGGCAGCTGTATATCAGGGAATATCCCTTCTGATAATAAGAACATCGGTTGCTTGTTAAGGTAAGTAGTTCGTGGAAAGGTTAATGTACTGGAAAATCCGCACAAGAATCTGCTTTGAGGTGATGGAACAGAGAAAAAAGCTCATTTAGGAACTACACTTACGAAGGTGGTATGCAGCTGTATAACAGAGAGTATCCCTTCAGAGAATAAGAACAGCTAGAGCTTGTTAAGGTAAGAGTAAAAAGGTCATTTAGGAACCAAACTTACGAAGTTGGTAGGCAGCGGTATATCAGGGAGTATCCCTTCTTAGAATAAGTACAGCTGGAGCTTGTTATGGTAATTACATAGAGGAAAGATTAATATACTGGAAACTCCTAAAAAGGATCTGATTTGTGGTGAGGGAAGAGATAAAAGCTCATTTATGAATGACATGAATATACTGGGTAGGTAGCTGTTTATCAGTAAATATCTCACCTTAGAATGAGAACAGCAATAGCTTAGTAAATTAAGTACTGCCTGGTATGGTTCATGTACTGGAAATTCCTCACAGGGAACAGAGAAAAAAGCTTATTCAGGAACTACACTTACGAAGGTCATAGGCAGCTGCATATCAGGCAATATCCCTTCTGATTATAAGAACAGCTGTTGCTTGTTAAGGTAAGTAGTTCGTAGAAAGGTTAATGTACTGGAAACTCCTCACAAGAATCTGATTAGTAGTGAGGGAAGAGAGCAAACGCTCATTTAGGAACTACACTTAGGAAGGTTGTAGGCAGCTGTATGTCAGGCAATATCCCTTCTGATAGTAAGAACAGCTGTTGCTTGTTAAGGTAAGTAGTTCGTGGAAAGGTTAATGTACTGGAAACTCCTCACAAGAATCGGCATTGTGGTGAGGGAACAGAGAAAAAAGCTGATTTAGGAACTACACTTACGAAGGTGGTAGGCAGCTGTATATCAGGGAGTATCCCTTCTGAGAATAAGAACAGCTGGAGCTTGTTAAGGTAAGTAGTTCGTGGAAAGGATAATGTACTGGAAAATCCTCAACAGAATCTGCTTTGTGGTGATGTAAGAGAGAAAAAAGCTCATTTATGAACTACACTTACAAAGGTGGTAGGCAGCTGTATATCAGGGAGAATAAGAACAACTGGAGGATGTTAAGGTAATTAGATCGAGGAAAGGTTAATGTCCTGGAAACTCCTCTGAAGAATCTGATTTGTGGTGAGGGAAGAGAGATAAAAGATCATTTAGGAATGACATGAATATATTGGGTAGGTAGCTGTTTATCAGTAAATATCTACCCTGAGAATAAGAATAGCAGTAGCTTAGTAAATTAAGTACTTCCTGGTATGGTTAATGTACTGGAGACTCCTCAAAAGAATCTGCTTTGTCATGAGGGAACAGAGAAAAAAGCTTATTCAGCAACTACACTTACGAAAGCGGTAGGCAGCTGTATATCAGGGAGTATCCCTTCTGAGAATAACAAGAGCTGGATAATGTTAAGGTAATTAGATCTAGGAAAGGTTAATGTAGTGGATAGTCCTCAAAAGAATATGCTTTTTGGTGACGGAAGAGAGATAAAACCTCATTTAGAAACTATATTTACGAAGCGGCTTGGCAGCTGTATATCAGGCAATATCCTTTCTGATAATAAGAACAGCTGGAGCCTTAAGGGAAGAAGTTCGTGGAAATGTTAATGTACTGGAAAATCCTCACAAGAATTTGCTTTGTGGTGTTGGAACAGAGAAAAAAGCTCATTTAGGAACTACACTCATGAAGGTGGTAGGCAGCTGTATATCAGGCAATATCCCTTCTGATTATAAGAATAGCTGTGTCTTGTTATGGTAAGTAGTTCGTGGAAAGGTTATTGTACTGGAAACTCCTCACAAGAATCTGCTGTGTGGTGAGGGAACTGAGAAAAAGCTCATTTAGGAACGACATGAACAAACTGGGTAGTTAGGTGTTTATCAGTAAATATCTCCACTGAGAATAAGAATAGCAGTAGCTTAGTAAATTAAGTACTTCCTGGTATGTTTATTGTACTGGAGACTCCTTAAAAGAATCTGCTTTGTGGTGAGGGAACAGAGTAAAATCTCACTTAGGAACTGCACTTACGAAGGTGGTAGGCAGCTGTATATCAGGGAGTATCCCTTCTGAGAATAAGAACAGCTGCAGCTTGTTAAGGTAATTACATCGAGGAAAAGTTAATGTACTGGAAACTCCTCAGAAGAATCTGATTTGTGCCGAGGGAAGAGAGATAAAAGCTTATTTAGGAACATTATGAACAAACTAGGTAGGTAGCTGTTTTTCAATAAATATCTCCGCTGAGTATAAGAATAGCAGTAGCTTAGTAAATTAAGTACTTCTTGGTATGGATATTGTACTGGAGTCTACTCACAAGAATCTGCTTTGTGGTGAGGGAACAGAGAAAAAAAGCTCATTTAGGAACTACACTTTCGAAGGTGGTAGGCAGCTGTATATCAGGGAGTATCCCTTCTGAGAATAAGAACTTCTGGAGCTTGTTAAGTTAATTAGATCGAGGAAAGGTTAATGTACTGGAAACTCCTCAAAAGAATCTGATGTGTGGTGAGGGAAGAGATAAAACCTCATTTAAGAATGACTTGAACATACTGGGTAGGTAGCTGTTTATTAGTAAATATCTCCCCTGAGAATGAGAATAGCAGTAGCTTAGTAAATTAAGTACTGCCTGGTATGGTTAATGTACTGGAAATTCCTCAAAAGAATCTGCTTTTTGGTGATGGATAAAACCACCTTTAGGAACTACACTTACGAAGGTGATTGGCAGCTGTATATCAGGGAGTATCCCTTCTGAGAATTAGAACATCTGGATCTTATTAAGGTAATTAGATCGAGGAAAGTGTAATGTACTGGAAACTCCTCAGAAGAATCTGATTTGTGGTGAGGGAAGAGAGATAAAGCTTATTTAGGACCGACATCAACATACTGGGTAGGTAGCTGTTTATTAGTAAATATCTCCCCTGAGAATAAGAATAGCAGTAGCTTAGTAAATTAAGTACTGCCTTGTCAGGAGCTGAGCTAGCAACTAAGCTCATCCTGACCTCTGGCCGTGCTGATGTCGCCAGATTTCGGGAGCCAATCTGCCGCTATGTTCATTATCACCTCTGGTTGTGCTCTTACCGCCATGATATGCTAAAGGCAAATTCCACAGCCACTGTCCGGAATTGCTTTGTTACCTTGTGTTTACTGTAATCAAATGTTGTAAACTTCAAAGCCTCTTTGTGTTCTGGAATTTTATCAACCCTATGAAATTCCCTGGTTCCAAAACTACATATAAGCTGGAAGTTAAGAATAAACTCTTGCTGTAGTCTTGAGGTTCAACCTTACGGTTGCAGACCTTCCGTACCCCATCTTTGTCTCTTGTCTTTTTTCTCTTGCCTTATTTTTCCTTTTCCTTTTTCTGGCCGCCCCTCAGTCAGGATTCCTGTTCCCCTGCCGGATGGCTCGGCAGGTTTGGCGCCCGAACAGGGACTTGAATGCCTGGGATCGACGACGGGTGACCCCCGCTCAGGTAAGGACGTCCGAATACTTGGGAAGGAGAGTGGAGGAGAGTGTATTGTCGGGAGTAATAAATTATGGGACAAGGTAATAGCCGCACGCTATACGTGCAGGCCCCCAAAGGCATGCTTAAGGCCCGGGCAGTGAAAGTTGGCCAATGTAACTTAGAACGTTTCTTTTACTTTATTGAGGAAGCATGCCCCCAGTTCCTGGAGGAAGGAACCAATAACTTAGAAACTTGCTAGAAAAAAAAAGGGAACATTATGATGCAACTGGCCCTGAGAAAACCTCAGTGGATGCTATTATTCTTTGATATCTGGTCCGAGATTGCTTAGATCCTAGAAATGAACAGATTAAATTCGATCAGTCGATTGGAGAAACTGAACAGGGACCTGATGAGTGTTGCCCAGCCCCGGGAGCATATTCTGCTGCCCGGGAAGAGCTGAGAAAATTAACAAGACCTGAAAACACTAGGCTAGATAGTAAGGAAGACTCAGATGGCTGAGGCACTGAGGAGAAATTATGCAATGAGCCTACTAAAGATAGATTGACCTATGTTGAAAATATGTTAAAATCAGTTATAGCTCTATTATCACAGCTTCATCCAGAACAACAAACTCCTTTAAAGGGAGTCCTGGCAGACTTACAGCTCTCCTAGGTGCAGGCTGCTAGCACGGGGAAGGGACCTGAGGCTAGGGAAATGCTACCACCACCGAGCTAACTTCTCCTGACCCAGCGCTCTATTTCCATCCACCAGGACAGATTTGAATCCCCAACCAGGGTGAGTGACCATTAGCCTGGAGCTTACATTTTCCATAAATCCACTGAGCTAGGTCAAGGAGATCAGCAATTGTGGGTGTTTGGAGACAACTGATCTCTAGTTCAGCTCAGCTGGTTGCTCATCAAGTCTAAATTGTTTCAGGAAAGCTGCTCAAGTTTGAGCCCAATCATATATATTTGGAATATTTTGCAGGACTTACCTAACTTCTATGAGCGCTCAGGCAGATGAAGTTCTCTTTGTCTCTTTTTCTGCCTCCCTCTAAACTCTGCTGGCCTGCCTGTGACATAGGATGGGTATTGATATTTGTTTAAAATCTGCTTTAAAAGACTCAAAGAAAGGTTTTCTATTCTTGTTATTCATGTTTAAGTTTTGGAGATTCATTTAAATTCTGCTTGTTTGGCTAAATCATAAGCTTTCTCTAGCATTGAGCACATGGTAGACAATACGATTGGATGGAGTGAAAGCCTGCCCATCCCCCAGGTGACAAGCATGCCAAATTCCTGGAGGCTGGGCAGAGACTTGGAGTCCTGTGGCCTTGCATTTCAAAGGTGCCTTACAATTCAAATGCTGAAAGATGAAGGTGTCATACTGTGAGCTCACTGTCTGTGTTCATATCCTGTCTCCCATATACTCCCTTTGTGAGCTAAACTGGTTTCTCAAAATGTGGCTTCTCAGATGATCTGAAAATTTTGGTTTGCTGAAAAGGTTTTTTTTGTTGTGTTTGTTTGTTTACTATCTAACCACGTGGTTCTAGAATATAGGCAAAATAGTATCATTTGCTACTGGAATTCCAGAAAAACTTACATGGCCAATTAAAGAACAATTCTAAGCGCGCCCCAAAACGTGTGCACATTGTCTGTCTGTATGTGTATGTATGTCTATGTCTGTCTGTTGGTAAAACTTAAAATAAAAATAAAAAACAGGTTTTAAACCCAAACTGATCATGTTTTGGAGCAAACAAATACGTCTAAGAAAAACTCCAAAAGGTTTTAATATACAGCACGTGATGTAAGTACAATGATGTAAAACCAGTGTGTTATTTTTTTTTTTTTTTTTTTTTGGCCAGTCCTGGGCCTTGGACTCAGAGCCTGAGCACTGTCCCTGGCTTCTTCCTGCTCAAGGCTAGCACTCTGCCTCTTGAGCCACAGCGCCGCTTCTGGCCGTTTTCTGTATATGTGGTGCTGGGGAATCGAACCTAGGGCCTCGTGTATCGGAGGCAGGCACTCTGGCCACTAGGCTATATCCCCAGCCCCCAGTGTGTTATTCTTTATGTCTATCTGTGCTAAGAGTAAAGTGTACATCTAATCCTGACAATTCTTTGGTATAGACTAAGATTTTGCTTCTCCATTTTTTTTCTCTTTTTTCACGGTGCTCTCATAAACGCTTTAAGATCAAGGGACCAGAGTCATTTTGAAATAACTGCACAGATGTGACTATTAACCTAAATTTTGCGGACCCCAAATTAACATTTTGCTTTATAGGATACAGGTTGACATGTGTGCTAGCTGAGTGGACCGTGGCAGTCTATGGCTACAGAAAGCTGCCTCCACAGTCTGCTCCCAAACTGGGAGTTGTTTGTGATTCAGAAACTGCTACAGAGAGCAGACTTGGTTAGCCTTCAATCTGTGTGGATTTTGTGACTAGAAAGATGGTTAAAGGCCCAAGCTTCTAAAATCTGTTTAAAAAATGCCCTTAACCAGTCTGTGTAGAAATTTGCCGGCAACAAGCAGGAAATGTGACAGCCTATCCAGGGAACTCTACTAAAGAATTATCCAGATGCAAACCATCTCTCCTGCTGGCCTGCTAATTTGGGATGGAAGACACAGCCACTTCAGATCCACTGAAGCTGAGACTTTTATTGTTATTCATTTGTTTTCTCTTTCACGTGCCAGTAAGGTAAGGTTAAATAATATGATTTGATTTAATGGCACATGGATCCCATTCAGTCAGCTGTTCTTTAAGTGTTACAGCAAAACTCTGGCAACTACTTGTTGGTCAATTTTTAGCAACTTACAGGTAAACTCTACTCCTTTTGTCCTCCTGTTGCTTTATTTGGAAATAAAAAGGGGCTTTATTGGATAAGACTCCTTGGACAGTTAAAACAAGATCTCACCTCTTTTGGGTTAATAATAGCTAGTGAAAAGGTGCAAGAGCATCCTCTGTATACTTATCTTGATCATATTTTGGGTCCTTATAATTTTACTAGCCAGAAATTACAGGTTAAGACTTCTCATTTTCGTACTTTGCATGATTTTCAAAAATTTCTGGGAGATATTAATTGGCTTCGCCCTTATCTTAAATAGTCCACAGCTAAATTAAAACCCTTGTTTGATCTAGTAAAGGGGGACCCTGACTCTACATCTCCCAGAGAAATGACAACGAAAGCAGCCAAAGCCTTGAGCATAGAAAATTCTGCCATTTCTTCCCAACATATAAATTATATTGATTACTCAGCCCCTTGGGAAGCTTATATTTTAACTACACCTCATTCTCCTATAGCGGTCCTCTGGCAGAAGGGACCCCTTTTGTGGCTTTCCTTGCCTGCTACTCCTTCAAAAGTGTTAACTCCTTATTATGAATTGGTAGCCACCTTAGTCCATATGTGCCGTGTGGAATCTTGTAAGTATCTTGGACGAGATCCACAGGTTATTTATATACCCTACACTTTGCAGCAGCAAGAATGGCTTCATATTCATTGTGATTCCTGGGCCATTGCTTGGGCCAATTTTGTGGGCACAATTTCACATCATTATCCCTCCAACAAGTTACTTCACTTTGCCTCTTCTTACACCTTTATATTTCCTCAGATTGTATCTCTATCTCCTCTCTCTATGGCTGCCTTGGTGTTTACAGACGGATCCTCTAATGGAACGGCAGCTCTTACTATTGATGGTAAAACTAGATCTTTGGACACTGGGCTTTCTTCTGCCCAGGAAGTTGAACTTCAAGCGGTTTTAGAGGCTCTTACTCTTTTACCTACTAAAGCCTTTAATTTACATTCAGACAGTCATTATGTTATTCGAGACCTTCAGGTCATTGAAACTGTCCCTTTTCTTGGTACAGCTAATTCCACTATCCAAACTCTTTTTCGCCAGATGCAACTTCTTCTTCGCTCTCGCACCTGTCCGTGCTTTTTTGGATTTATACGTGCTCATACTAAGCTTCCTGGACCATTAAGTGAGGGCAATGCTATTACGGATGAGGCTACCCAAATTTTTCTTTCTTAAATTGACTTGGCAAAGCAATCGCATGCTGCCCACCATCAAAACAGTCGTGCCTTATGTCATCAATACCATATTACTCATGAGGCAGCTCGTCAAATTGTAAAACCTTGTCCCAACTGTGCTACTTTCCTGCCTGTGCCCTCCAATTGCATTAACCCTCGAGGCTTAGTGGCCAACCATGTTTGGCAAATGGATGTTACCCACATCCCCTCTTTTGGGCGGCTCCGCTTTGTCCATGTTACAATAGACACTTACTCTAATTTTATTATGGCTACTCCTCTTAGCGGGGAAGCTGGCAAACATTGTATCTCCCATCCCTTATGCTGCTTTGCTACTATGGGACTTCGTAAACAAATTAAAACTGATAATGGTCCGGGATATGTTGGACGAGCTTTTCAAACTTTTTGCAAATCTTACCAAATTGTTCACTCTACAAGAATCTGATTTGTGGTGAGGGAAGAGAGATAAAAGCTCATTAAGGAACTACACTTACAAACGGGTAAGGCAGCCGTTTATCAGTAAATATCTCACCTGAGTATAAGAATAGCAGTAGCTTAGTAAAATAAGTACTTCCTGGTAGGGTTAATGTAGTGTATATTCCTCAAAAGAATCTGCCTTGTTGTGAGGGAACAGAGATAAAAGATCATTTAGGAACTACACATACAAATGGGGTAGGCAACTGTATATCAGGCAATATCCCTTCTGATAATAAGAACAGCTGTTGCTTGTTAAGGTAAATAGTTCATGGAAAGGTTAAGGTACTGGAAATTCCTCAAAAGAATCTGCTTTGTGGTGAGGGAACCGAGAAAAAGCTCATTTAGGAACTACACTTACGAAGGTGGTAGGCAGCTGTCTATCAGGGAATAACCCTTGTGAGAATAAATACAGCTGGAGCTTGATAAGGTAAGTAGTTCGTGGAAAGGCTCATGCCCTGGAAACTTCTCAGAAGAATCTGATTTGTTGTGTGGGAAGCGAGATAAAAGCTTATTTAAACACTACATTTACGAACTGGGTAGGCAGCCCTTTATCAGTAACCATATCCCCTGAGAATAAGAATAGCAGTAGCTTAGTAAATTCAGTTCTTCCTGGTATGGTTATTGTACTGGAAAGTCCTCAAAAGAATATGCTTTGTGGTGAGGGTAAGAGAGATAAAAGCTCATTTAAGAACTGCAGATACGAAGATGATAGGCAGATCTATATCAGGCAGTATCCCTTCTGAGAATAAGAACAGCTGTTGCTTGTAAAGGTAAGCAGTTCGTAGAAAGGTTAATGTACTGGAAAATACTCAAAAGAAACAGTTTTGTGGTGAGGGAACAGAGAAAAATGCTCATTTAGGAACTACACTTAGGAACGGGGTAGGCAGCTGTATATCAGGCAATATGCCTTCTGAAAATAAGAATAGCTGGAACTTGTTAAGGTAATTAAATTGAGGAAAGGTTAATGTACTGGAAACTCCTCAACAGAATCGTATATGTGGTGAGGGCAGAGAGAAAAAAGCTCATTTAAGAAGTACAGTTACAAACGGGGTAGGCAGCTGTATATCAGGCAATATCCCTTCTGATTATAAGAACAGCTGTTGCCTGTTAAGGTAAGTAGTTCGTGGAAAGGTTAATGTACTAGACACTCTTGAAAATAGCTGCTTTGTGCTGAGGGAACAGAGAAAAAAAGCTCATTTAGGAACTACACTACGAAGGTGGTAGGCAGGTATATATCAGGGAGTATCCTTTCTGAGAATAAGAACAGCTGGAACTTGTTAAGGTAATTAGATGGAGGAATGGTTAATGTACTGGAAACTCCTCAGAAAAATCTGATTTGTGGTGATGGAAGAGAGATATAGCTCATTTAGGAACTACAATTACAAACGTGGTAGGCAGCTGTTTATCAGTAAATATCTCCCCTGAGAATAAGAATAGCAGTAGCTTAGTAAATTAAGTACTTTCTGGTATGGTTACTGTACTGGAAACTCATCAAAAGAATCAGCCTTTTGGTGAGGGAAGAGAGATAAAATCTCCTCTAGGAACTACTCTTAAGAACGGGGTAGGCAGTTGTATATCAGGCAATATACATTCTGATAATAAGAAGACCTTGAGCTTGTTAAGATAATTAGGTTAATGTACTGGAAACTCGTCAAAAAAAACCTGGTATGTGTTGAGGAAAGAGAGAAAAAATCTCATTTAAGAACTACACTTCCGACCGGGGTAAGCAGCTGTGTATCAAGCAATATCCATTTTGATAATAAGAACAGCTCTTGCTTGTTAAGGTAAGAAGTTCGTGGAAAGGTTAATGTACTGGAAACTCCTCAAAAGAATCTGCTTTGTAGTGAGGGAACAGAGAAAAAAGCTCATTTAGGAACTACACTTACGAAGGTGATACTCAGCAGTATAAATGGGAGTATCCCTTCTTAGAATAAGAACAGCTGTAGCTTGTTAAGGTAAGTAGTTCATGGAAAGGTTAATGTACTGGAAACTCCTCAAAAGAATCTGCTTAGTGGTGAGTGAAGAGATAAATGCTCATTTAGGAACTACACTTACAAACGACGTAGGCAGCAGTTTATCAGTAAATATCTCCCCTGAGAATAAGAATAGCAGTAGCTTAGTAAATTAAGTACTTTCTGGTATGGTTAATGTACTGGAAACTCATCAAAAGAATCTGCCTTGTGGTGAGGCAAGAGAGATAAAATCTACTTTAGGAACTACACTCTAGATCATGGTAGGCAGCTGTATATCAGGCAATATCCCTTCTGATAATAAGAACAGCTGTTGCTTGTTAACGTAAGTAGTTCGTGGAAAGGTTTATGTACTGGAAACTCCTCAAAACATTCTGCTTTGTGGTGAGGGAACAGAGAAAAAAGCTCATTAAGGAACTGCACTTACAAAGGTGCTGGCAGTTGTATATCAGGGATTATCCCTTCTGATAATGAGAACACCTGGAGCTTGTTAAGGTAATTAGATCATGGAAAGGTTACTTTACGAGAAAGTCCTCAAAACATTGTGATTTGTGGTGAGAGAACAGAGACAAAAGCTTATTTGTTAACTACATAAAGTGCTGGGTAGGTAGCTGTTTATCAGTAAGCATTTCCCCTGAGAATAAGAATAGCATTAGATTAGAAAATTAAGTACTTCCTGCTATGGTTAATGTACTGGAAACTCCAAGAAAGAATCTGCTTTGTGGGGAGGGAACAGAGAAAAAAAGCTCATTTAAGAACTACACTTACGAAGGTGGTAGGCAGCAGTATACCAGGGAGTATCCCTTCTGAGAATAAGAACAGCTGGAACTTGTTAAGGTAATTAGATGGAGGAATGGTTAATGTACCTGAAACTCCTCAGAAGAATCTGATGTGTGGTGAGGGAAGAAAGACAAAAGCTCATTTAGGAACTACACTTATGAAAGGGGTAGGAAGCTGTTTATCAGTAAATATCCCCCTGAGAATAAGAATAGCAGTAGCTCAGTAAATTAAGTACTTCCGGGTATTATTAATGTACTGGAAACTCCTCAAAAGAATCTGCTTTGTGGTGAGGGAAGAGAGATAAAAGTTCATTTAAGAGCTACACTTACGAAGGTGATAGGCAGCTCTATATCAGGGAGTATCCCTTCTGAGAATAAGAACAGCTGTTGCTTGTTGAGGTAAGCAGTTCGTGGAACGGTTAATGTACAGGAAACTTCTCAGAAGTATCTGCTTTGTGGTGAGGGAAGAGAGATAAAAACTCATTTAGGAACTACACTTCAAACGGGGTATGCAGCGGTATATCAGGCAATATCCCTTCTGAAAATAAGAAGAGCTGGAGCTTGTTAAGGTAATTTGATCGAGGAATGTTTAATGTACTGGAAACTCCTCAAAAGAATCTGATATGTGGTGAGGGCAGATAGAAAAGCTCATTTAACCACTACAGTTACTTACGGTGTAGGAAGCTGTATATCAGGCAACATCCCTTCTGATAATAAGAACAGCTGTTGCTTGTTAAGGTAAGTAGTTCGTGGAAAGGATAATGTACTGGAAACTCCTCAAGATAATCTTCTTTATGGTGAAAGAACAGAGAAAAAGCTCATTTAGGAACTACACTTAGGAAGGTGTTAGGCAGCTGTATAACAGGGAGTATCATTTCTGAGAATAAGAAAAGCTGGAGCTTGTTAATGTAAGTAGTTCGTGGAAAGGTTAATGTACTGGAAACTCCTCAGAAGAAACTTATTTGTGGTGAGGGAAGAGAGATATAAGCTCATTTAAGGACTACACATAGGAGGGTGTTTGGCAGCTGTATATCAGGGAGTATTCCTTCTGAGAAAAAGAACAGCTGTTGCTTGTTAAGGTAGTTAAATTGAGGAAAGGTTAATGTACTGGAAACTCCTCAGAAGAATCTGATTTGTGGTCAGGGAAGAGAGATAAAAGCTCATTTAGGAAGTAAACTTACGAACGGGGTAGGCAGCTGTTTATCACTAAATATCTTGCCTTAGAATAAGAATAGAAGTAGCTTAGTAAATTCAGTACTTCCTGGTAGGGTTCAAGTACTGGAAACTCCTCAAAGGAATCTGCTTCGTGGTGAGTGAAGAGAGATAAAAGCTCATTTAGGAACTACACTTACAAAGGAGCTAGGCAGCTGTATATCAGGAAATATCACTTCTGAAAATAAGAATAGCTGTTGCCTGTTACGGTACTTATATCGAGGAAAGGTAAATTTACAGGAAACTCCTCAGAAGAATCTGATTTGTGGTGAGGGAAGAGATATAAAAGCTCATATAGGAACTACAATGAAGAACAGGGTAGGCAGATGTTTATCTGTAAATATCTCACCTGAGAATAATAATAGCAGAATTAAGGAGCTAGGCAGCTGTATATCAGGCAATGTCCCTTATTATAAACAAAAACAGCTGTTGCTTCTTAAGGGAAGTAGTTCATGGAAAGGTTAATGTACTGGAAACTCCTCAAATGAATCTGCTTTGTGTTGAGGGAACAGAGATAGTAGCTCATTTGGGAACTAAATATACGTAGGGTGGTAGGTAGCTATATATCAGGGAGTATCCCATCTGAGAATAAGAACAGCTGGAGCATGTTAAGGTAAGTAGTTCGTGGAAAGGTTAATGTACTAGAAACTCCTCAGAAGAATCTCATTTGTAGTGATAGAAGATCGAAAAAAGCTTATTTATTAACTACAAGAACGTACTGGGTAGGTTTCTGTTTATGAGTAAATATCTCCCCTGAGAAAAAGTATAGCAGTAGCTTAGTAAATTAAGTACTTCTTGGAATGGGTAATGTCGTTTAAACTCCTCAAAAGAATCTGCTTTTTGGCGAGCGAACACAGAAAACAGCTCATTTATGAATTACACTTACGAAGGTGGTAGGCAGCTCTATATCAGGGAGCATACCTTATAAGAATAAGAACAGCTGGAGCTTGTTAAGGTAAATAGATCAATGAAAGATTAATGTACTGTTAACTCTTCAGAAAAATCTAATTTGTGGTCAGGGAAGAGAGATAAAAGTTCATTTAGGAACTACACTTACGAAGGTGGGACGCAGCTGTATATCATGGAGTACCCCTTCTGATACTAAGACCAGATGTTGCTTGTTAAGGTAAGTAGTTCGGGGAAAGTTTAATGTACTGGAACTCCCAAAAAATCTGTTTTGTGGTGAGGGAACAGTGAAAAATCTCATTTAGGAACTACAGTTTGGAAGGTGGTGGGCAGCTGTATATCAGAGAGTATCGCTTCTGAGAATAAGAGGAGCTGGAGCTTTTTAAAGTAATTAGATCGAAGAATGGTTAATGTACTGGAAACTCCTCAGAAGAATCTGATTTGTGGTGAGGGAAGAGAGAAAAAAGCTCATTTAGGAACCAGACTTACGAAGGTGGTAGGCAGCTGTATATCAGGGAGTATCCCTTCTGAGAATAAGAACAGCTGTAGCTTGTTAAGGTAATCAGATCAAAGAAAGGTTAATGTTCTGGAACCTCCCCAAAAGATTCTGCTTCGTGTTGAGGGAAGGGAGATAAAAGCTCATTTAGTAACTTCACATACGAAGCTGGTAGGCTGCTGTACGTCAGGCAATATCCCTTCTGAAAATAAGAAGAGCTGGACTTTTTTAAGGTAATTAGATCGAGGAAACGTTAATGTACTGGAAACCCCTGAAATTAAACTGATATGCGGTGGGAGAAGAGAGGAAAAAGCTCATTTAGGAAGTACACTTACGAACAGGGTAGGCAGCTGTATATCAGGCAATATCCCTTCTGATAATAAGAACAGCTATTGCTCGTTAAGGTAAGTAGTTCGTGGAATTGTTAATGTACAGGACAATCCTAAAAAGAATCTGCTTTGTGGTGAGGTAACAGAGAAAAAAAACTCACTTAAAAACTACACTTACGAACGGGGTAGGCAGCTGTATATCAGGCAATATCCGTTCTGATAATAAGAACAGCTGTTGCTTGATAAGGTAAGTAGTTGGTGGAATGGTTAATGTAGTTGAAACTCCTCAAAAGAATCTGCTTTGTGGTGAGGGAAGAGAGAAAAAAGCTCATTTAAGAACTACACTTACCAAGGTTGTAGGCAGCTGTATATCAGGGACTGTCCCTTCTGAGAATAAGAACATCTGGAGGTTGTTAAGGTAATGAGATCAAGGAAAGTTTAATATACCGGAAACTCCTCAGAAGCATCGGATTTGTGTTGAAGGAAGAGAGATAAAAGCTCATATAGGAACTAAACATAAGAAGGTGGTAGGCAGCTGTATATCAGGGAGTTTCCTTTCTGAGAATATGAACAGCTCTTTCTTGTTAAGGTAAGTAGTTCGATGAAAGGTTAATGTACTGGAAACTACTCAAAAGAATCTGCTTTGTGGTGAGGGAACAGAGAAAATAGATCATTCAGGAATTATACTTACGAAGGTGGTAGTCAGCTGTATATCAGGGAGTATCCCTTCTGAAAATAAGAACAGCTGTAGCTTGTTTAGGGAATGAGATCGAGAAAGGGTTAATGTACAGGATAGTCCTCAGAAGAATCTGATTTGTGATGAGGGAAGAGAGAAAAAAGCTTCTTTAGGAACTACGCTTACGAACGGGGTAGGCAGCAGTTTGTCAGTAAATATCTCCCCTGAGAATAATGATAGCAGTATCTTAATAAATAAAGTACTTCCTGGTATGGTTAAAGTAATAGCAACTCCTCAAATGATTCTGCTTTGTTGTGAGGGAATAGAGAAAAATCTCATTTAGGACCTACACATACGAATGGGGTAGGCAGCTGTTTATCAGTAAATATCTCCCCTGAGAATAAGAATAGCAGTAGCTTAGTAAATTAAGTACTTCCTGGTAGGGTTAATGTACTGGAATCTCCTGAAAGGAATATGCTTTGTGGTGAGGGAAGAGAGATAAAACCTCATTTAGGAACTACACATACAAAGGTGCTAGGCAGCTGTATATCAGGCAATAACACTTCTGATAATAAGAGAAGCTGTTGCCTGTTATGGTAATTGGATCGAGGAAAGGTTAATGTGCAGGAAACTCCGCAGAAGAATCTGATTGGTGGTGAGGGAAGAGAGAAAAGGCTCATATAGCAACTACACTTATGAAGGTGGTAGACAGCTGTAGATCAGGGAGTATCACTTCTGATAATAAAAAAAGCTGTTGCCTGTTATGGTAATTTGATCGAGTAAAGGTTCATGTACAGAAATCTCCTCAAAAGCATCTGAATATGTGGTGAGGGAAGAGAGAAAAAAGCTCATTTACGAACTACACTTACGAACGGTGTAGGCAGCTGTATATCAGGCAATATCCTTGCTAATAATAAGAACAGCTGTTGCATGTTAAGGAAAGTTTCGTGGAAAGGTTAATGTACTGGACTCTCCTCAAAAGAATCTTCCTGTGGTGAGGGAACAGAGAAAAAACCTCATTTGGGAAATACACTTACGAAGGTGGTAGGCAGCTGTAGATCAGGGAGTATCCCTTCTGAGAATTAGAACAGCTGGGGCTTGTTAAGGTATTTAGATGGAGGAATGGTTAATGTACTGGAAAATCCTCAGAAGAATCTGATTTGTGGTGAGGGAAGAGAGATAACAGCTCATTTTTAACTACACATACAAACGGGGTAGGAATCGGTTTATCAATAAATATCTCCCCTGAGAATAAGAATAGCAGTAGCTTAGTAAATTAAGTACTTCCTGGTATAGTTAATGTACTGGAAACTCCTCAGAAGAATCAGCCTTTTGGTGAGGGAAGAGAGATAAAATCTCCTCTAGGAATTACTCTTAGGAACGGGGTAGGCAGCTGTATATCAGGCAATATACCTTCTGATTATAAGAAGAGCTTGAGCTTGTTAAGGTAAGTAGATCGAGGATAGGTTAATGTACTGGAAACTCGTCAAAAAAACGTGATATGTGTTGAGGGAAGAGAGAAAAAAGCTCACTTAAGAACTACACTTCCGAATGGGATAGGCAGCTGTATATCAAGAAATGTCCCTTTTCATAATACGAACAGCTCTTGTTTGATAAGGTAAGTATTTCGTGGAAAGGTAAATGTACTGGAAACTCCTCAAGAAAATCTGCTTTGTGGTGAGAGAACAGAGAAAAAAGCTCATTTAGGACCTACACTTACGAAGGTGATAGGCAGCTGTATAACAGGGAGTATCCCTTCTGAGAAAAAGAACAGCTTTAGCTTGTTAAGGTAAGTAGTTCGTGGAAAGGTTAATGTACTGGAAACTCCTCAAAAGAATCTGCTTTGTGGTGAGGGAAGAGATAAAAGCTCATTTAGGAACTACACTTACAAAGGAGGAGGGCAGCGGTTTATCAGTAAATATCTCCCCTGAGAATAAGAATAGCAGTAGCTTAGTAAATTAAGTACGTCCTGGTATGGTTAATGTTCTGGAAACTCCTCAATAGAATCTGCCTTGTGGTGAGGCAAGAGGATAATATCTCCTATAGGAACTACACTTAAGATCAGGTTAGGCAGCTGTATATCAGGCAATATCCCTTCTGATAATAAGAACAGCTGTTGCTTGTTAAGGTAAGTAGTTCGTGGAAAGGTTAATGTACTGGAAACTCCTCAAAAGATTCTGCTTTGTGGTGAGGGAACAGAGATAAAAGCTCATTTAGGAACTACACTTATGAAGGTGCTAGGCAGTTGTATATCAGGGATTATCCCTTTGGATAATAAGAACACCTGGAGCTGGTTAAGGTAATTAGATCGAGGAATGGTTAATTTACTGGAAAGTCCTCAAAACATTCTGATTTGTGGTGAGAGAACAGAGACAAAAGCTCATTTATTAACTACATGAAAGTGCTCTCTATGTAGCTCCTTATCACTCAGCATTTCCCCTGAGAATAAGAATAGCAGTAGATTAGTAAATTAAGTACTTCCTGGTATGGTTAATATACTGGAAACTCCTGAAAAGAATCTGCTTTGTGGTTAGGGAAGAGAGATAAAAGCTCATTTAGGAACTACACTTATGAAGGTGGTAGGCAGCTGTATATCAGGAACTATCCCTTCTGAGAATAAGAACAGATGAACCTTGTTAAGGTAAGTAGTTCGTGGAACGGTTAATGTACTGGAAACACCTCAAAGGATTCTGCTTTGTTGTGTGGAAACAGAGAAAATGCTCATTTAGTTACTACACTAAGGAAGGCAGTAGGCAGCTGTATATCAGGGAATATCCCTTCTGAGAATAAGAACAGTTGGAGTTTGTTAAGGTAATTAGATCGAGGAAAACGTTATTGTACTGGAAACTCCTCAAAAGAATCTGCTTTGTGGTGAGGGAAGAGAGATAAAAGTTCATTTAAGCCCTACACTTACGAAGGTGGTAGGCAGCTCTATATCAGGTAGTATACCTTCTGATAATAAGAACAGCTGTTGCTTGTTAAGGTAAGCAGTTCGTGGAAAGGTAAATGTACAGGAAACTCCTCAGAAGAATCTGATTTGTGGTGAGGGAAGAGAGATAAAAGCTCATATAGGAACTACACTTACAAACTGGGTAGGCAGCTATTTATCAGTAAATATCTCCCCTGAGAATAAGAATAGCAGTAGCTTAGTAAATTAAGTACTTCCTGGTATGGTTATTGTACTGGAAACTCCTCAAAAGAATCTGCTTTGTGGTGAGGTTAGAGAGATAAAAGCTCATTGAGGAACTACACTTCCGAAGGTGGTAGGCTGCTGTATATCAGGCAATATCCCTTCTTATAATAAGAACAGCTGTTGCTACTTAAAGGAAGTAGTTCGTGGACAGGTTAATGTACTGGAAACTCCTCTTAAGAATCTGCTTTTTGTTGAGGGAACAGAGAAAAAAGCTCATTTAGGATCTACATATACGTAGGGTGTTAGGTAGCTGTATATCAGGGAGTATCCCATCTGAGAATAAGAACAGATGGACCTTGTTAAGGTAAGTAGTTCGTGGAATGGTTAATGTACTGGAAACACCCCAAAAGAATCTGCTTTGTGGTGAGGGAACCGAGAAAAAAGCTCATTTATGTATTAAACTTATGAAGGCGGTAGGCAGCTGTATATCAGGGAATATCCCTTCTGAGAATAAAAACAGCTGGAGTTTGTTAAGGTAATTAGATCGAGGAAAGTTTAATGTACTGGAAACTCCTCAAATGAATCTGCTTTGTGGTGAGGGAAGATAAAAGATCATTTAAGCCCTACACTTACGAAGGTGGTAGGCAGGTCTATATCATGCAGTATCTCTCTGAGAATAAGAACAGCTGTTGCTTGTTAAGGTAAGCAGTTCGTGGAAAGGTTAATGTACAGGAAACTCCTCAGAAGAATCTGATTTGTGGAGAGGGAAGAGAGATATAAGCTCATTTAGGAACTACACATACGAAGGTGTTAGGCAGCTGTATATCAGGGAGTATCCCTTCTGAGAATAAGAACAGCTGGGGCTTGTTAAGGTATTTAGATGGAGGAATGGTTAATGTACTGGAAAATCCTCAGAAGAATCTGATTTGTGATGAGGGAAGAGAGATAAAAGCTCATTTTTAACTACACATACAAACGGGGTAGGAATCGGTTTATCAGTAAATTTCTCCCCTGAGAATAAGAATAGCAGTAGCTTAGTAAATTAAGTATTTCCTTGTATGGTTGATGTAGTGGAAACTCCTCAAAAGAATATGCTTTGTGGTGATGGAATAGATAAATCTCATTTAGGAACTACACTTACGAAGGTGGTAGGAACCTGCATATCAGGCAATATCCCTTCTGATAATAAGAGGAGTTGCAGTTTGTTAACGTAATAATATCTAGGAAAGGATAATGTACTGGAAACTCCTCAAAAGAATCTGCTGTGTGGTGAGAAAACAGAGAAAAAAAGCTCACGAAGAACTACACTTATGAAGGAGGTAGGCAGCTGTATATCAGGGAGTATCTCTTCTGAGATTAAGAACAGCTGGGGCTTGTTAAGGTAATAGGATGGAGGAATGGTTAATGTACTGGAAACTCCTCTGAAAAATCTGATTTGTGGTGATGGAAGAGAGATAAAAGATCCTTTAGGATCTACGCTTACAAACGGGGTAGGCAGCTATTTATCAGTAAATATCTCCCCTGAGAATAAGAATAGCAGTAGCTTAGTAAATTAAGTACTTCCTGGTATGGTTAATGTACTGGAAACTCCTCAAAAGAATCTGCTTTGTGATGAGGGAAGTAAGATAAAAGTTAATTTAGGAACTACACTTCCCAAGGTGCTAAGCAGCTGTATATCAGGCAATAGCCCTTCTTATAATAAGAACACCTGTTGCTTCTTAAAGGGAGTAGTTTGTGGACAGGTTAATGTACTGGAAACTCCTCAAATAATCTGCTTTGTGGTGAGGGAACAGAGAAAAAAGCTCATTTATGAACTACACTTATGAAGGTGCTAGGCAGTTGTATGTCAGGGATTATTCCCTCTGATAATAAGAACACCTGGAGCTTGTTAAGGTAATTAGATCGAGGAATGGTTAATTTACTGGATAGTCCTCAAATAATTCTGAATTGTATTGAGAGAACAGAAAGAAAATCTTATTTATTAACTACATGAAAGTACTGTGCAGGTAGCTGTTTATCAGTAAGCAATTCCCCTGAGAATAAGAATAGCAGTAGATTAGTAAATTAAGTACTTCCTGGTATATTTAATGTACTGGAAACTCCTCAAAAGAATCTGCTTTGTGGTGAGGGACGAGAGATAAAAGCTCATTTAGTAACTACACTTATGAAGGTGGGAGGCAGCTGTATATCATGGAGTATCCCATCTGATACTAAGACCAGATGTTGCATTTTAATGTAAATAGTTCGGGAAAAGGTTAACGTACTGGAAACTCCCAAAAAGTCTGTTTTGTCCTGAGGGAACAGAGAAAAAAGCTCATTAGGAACTACACGTAGGAAGGTGGTAGGCAGCTGTATATCAGGGAGTATCGCTTCTCAGAATAAGAGCAGCTGGAGCTTTTTAAAGTAATTAGATCGCGGAATGGTTAATGTACTGGAAACTCCTCAGAAGAATCTGATTTGTGGTGAGGGAAGAGAGATAAAAGCTCATTTAGTAACTAAACTTCCGAAAGTGGAAGGCAGCTGTATATCAGGCAATATCCCTTCTGATAATAAGAATATCAGTAGCTAAGCAAATTAAGTACTTCCTGGTATGGTTAATGTACTGGAAACTCCTCAAAACAATCTGCTTTGTGGTGAGGGAAGAGAGGTAAAATCTCATTTAGGAACTATACTTACGAAGGGGGTAGGAAGCTGTATATCACGCAATATCCCTTCTGATAATAAGAATAGCAGTAGCTTTGTAAATTAAGTACTTTCTGGTATGGTTAATGTAATGGAAACTCCTCAAAAGAATCTGCTTTGTGGTGAGGGAAGAGAGATAAAAGCTCATTTAGGAACTACACATACGAAGGTGGTAGGCAGCTGGATATCAGGGAGTATTCCTTCTGAGAAGAAGAACAGCTGGACCTTGTTAAGGTAGTTATATCGAGGAAAGTTTAAAGTACGGGAAACTCCTCAAAAGAATCTGATTCGTGGTGAGGGAAGAGAGATAAAAGCTCATATAGGAACTACACTTACAAACTGGGTAGGCAGCTATTTATCAGTAAATATCTCCCCTGAGAATAAGAATAGCAGTAGCTTAGTAAATTAAGTACTTCCTGGTATGGTTATTGTACTGGAAACTCCTCAAAAGAATCTGCTTTGTGGTGAGGTTAGAGAGATAAAAGCTCATTGAGGAACTACACTTCCGAAGGTGGTAGGCTGCTGTATATCAGGCAATATCCCTTCTTATAATAAGAACAGCTGTTGCTACTTAAAGGAAGTAGTTCGTGGACAGGTTAATGTACTGGAAACTCCTCTTAAGAATCTGCTTTTTGTTGAGGGAACAGAGAAAAAAGCTCATTTAGGATCTACATATACGTAGGGTGTTAGGTAGCTGTATATCAGGGAGTATCCCATCTGAGAATAAGAACAGATGGACCTTGTTAAGGTAAGTAGTTCGTGGAATGGTTAATGTACTGGAAACACCCCAAAAGAATCTGCTTTGTGGTGAGGGAACCGAGAAAAAAGCTCATTTATGTATTAAACTTATGAAGGCGGTAGGCAGCTGTATATCAGGGAATATCCCTTCTGAGAATAAAAACAGCTGGAGTTTGTTAAGGTAATTAGATCGAGGAAAGTTTAATGTACTGGAAACTCCTCAAATGAATCTGCTTTGTGGTGAGGGAAGATAAAAGATCATTTAAGCCCTACACTTACGAAGGTGGTAGGCAGGTCTATATCATGCAGTATCTCTCTGAGAATAAGAACAGCTGTTGCTTGTTAAGGTAAGCAGTTCGTGGAAAGGTTAATGTACAGGAAACTCCTCAGAAGAATCTGATTTGTGGAGAGGGAAGAGAGATATAAGCTCATTTAGGAACTACACATACGAAGGTGTTAGGCAGCTGTATATCAGGGAGTATCCCTTCTGAGAATAAGAACAGCTGGGGCTTGTTAAGGTATTTAGATGGAGGAATGGTTAATGTACTGGAAAATCCTCAGAAGAATCTGATTTGTGATGAGGGAAGAGAGATAAAAGCTCATTTTTAACTACACATACAAACGGGGTAGGAATCGGTTTATCAGTAAATTTCTCCCCTGAGAATAAGAATAGCAGTAGCTTAGTAAATTAAGTATTTCCTTGTATGGTTGATGTAGTGGAAACTCCTCAAAAGAATATGCTTTGTGGTGATGGAATAGATAAATCTCATTTAGGAACTACACTTACGAAGGTGGTAGGAACCTGCATATCAGGCAATATCCCTTCTGATAATAAGAGGAGTTGCAGTTTGTTAACGTAATAATATCTAGGAAAGGATAATGTACTGGAAACTCCTCAAAAGAATCTGCTGTGTGGTGAGAAAACAGAGAAAAAAAGCTCACGAAGAACTACACTTATGAAGGAGGTAGGCAGCTGTATATCAGGGAGTATCTCTTCTGAGATTAAGAACAGCTGGGGCTTGTTAAGGTAATAGGATGGAGGAATGGTTAATGTACTGGAAACTCCTCTGAAAAATCTGATTTGTGGTGATGGAAGAGAGATAAAAGATCCTTTAGGATCTACGCTTACAAACGGGGTAGGCAGCTATTTATCAGTAAATATCTCCCCTGAGAATAAGAATAGCAGTAGCTTAGTAAATTAAGTACTTCCTGGTATGGTTAATGTACTGGAAACTCCTCAAAAGAATCTGCTTTGTGATGAGGGAAGTAAGATAAAAGTTAATTTAGGAACTACACTTCCCAAGGTGCTAAGCAGCTGTATATCAGGCAATAGCCCTTCTTATAATAAGAACACCTGTTGCTTCTTAAAGGGAGTAGTTTGTGGACAGGTTAATGTACTGGAAACTCCTCAAATAATCTGCTTTGTGGTGAGGGAACAGAGAAAAAAGCTCATTTATGAACTACACTTATGAAGGTGCTAGGCAGTTGTATGTCAGGGATTATTCCCTCTGATAATAAGAACACCTGGAGCTTGTTAAGGTAATTAGATCGAGGAATGGTTAATTTACTGGATAGTCCTCAAATAATTCTGAATTGTATTGAGAGAACAGAAAGAAAAGCTTATTTATTAACTACATGAAAGTACTGTGCAGGTAGCTGTTTATCAGTAAGCAATTCCCCTGAGAATAAGAATAGCAGTAGATTAGTAAATTAAGTACTTCCTGGTATATTTAATGTACTGGAAACTCCTCAAAAGAATCTGCTTTGTGGTGAGGGACGAGAGATAAAAGCTCATTTAGTAACTACACTTATGAAGGTGGGAGGCAGCTGTATATCATGGAGTATCCCATCTGATACTAAGACCAGATGTTGCATTTTAATGTAAATAGTTCGGGAAAAGGTTAACGTACTGGAAACTCCCAAAAAGTCTGTTTTGTCCTGAGGGAACAGAGAAAAAAGCTCATTAGGAACTACACGTAGGAAGGTGGTAGGCAGCTGTATATCAGGGAGTATCGCTTCTCAGAATAAGAGCAGCTGGAGCTTTTTAAAGTAATTAGATCGCGGAATGGTTAATGTACTGGAAACTCCTCAGAAGAATCTGATTTGTGGTGAGGGAAGAGAGATAAAAGCTCATTTAGTAACTAAACTTCCGAAAGTGGAAGGCAGCTGTATATCAGGCAATATCCCTTCTGATAATAAGAATATCAGTAGCTAAGCAAATTAAGTACTTCCTGGTATGGTTAATGTACTGGAAACTCCTCAAAACAATCTGCTTTGTGGTGAGGGAAGAGAGGTAAAATCTCATTTAGGAACTATACTTACGAAGGGGGTAGGAAGCTGTATATCACGCAATATCCCTTCTGATAATAAGAATAGCAGTAGCTTTGTAAATTAAGTACTTTCTGGTATGGTTAATGTAATGGAAACTCCTCAAAAGAATCTGCTTTGTGGTGAGGGAAGAGAGATAAAAGCTCATTTAGGAACTACACATACGAAGGTGGTAGGCAGCTGGATATCAGGGAGTATTCCTTCTGAGAAGAAGAACAGCTGGACCTTGTTAAGGTAGTTATATCGAGGAAAGTTTAAAGTACGGGAAACTCCTCAAAAGAATCTGATTCGTGGTGAGGGAAGAGAGATAAAAGCTCATGTAGCAACTACACTTACAAAGGGGGTAGGCAGCTGTTTAAAAATACATATCTCCCCTGAGAATAACAATAGCAGTAGCTTAATAAATTAAGTATTTCCTGATATGGTTAATGTACTGGAAACTCCTCAAAAGAATCTGCTTTGTGGTGAGGAAAGAGATAAAAGCTCATTTAGGAACTACACTTACGAAGGTGGTAGGCAGCTGTATATCAGTCAATATCCCTTCTGATAATAAGAAGAGCTGGAGTTTCTTAAGGTAAGTAGTTCGTGGAAAGGTTAATGTACTGGACTCTCCTCAATGAATCTGCTTTGTGGTAAGGGAACAGAGAAAAAAACTCATTTAGGAACTACATTACGAAGGTTGTAGGCTGCTGTAAATCAGGGAGTATCCTTTCTGAGAATAAGAACAGCTGGAGCTTGTTAAGGTAATTAGATGGAGGAAGGGTTATTGTACTGGAAACTCCTCAGAAGAATCTGATTTGTAGTGAGGGAAGAGAGATAAAAGCTCATTTTTATCTACACTTACAAACGTGGTAGGCAACTGTTTATCAGTAAATACCTCCCCTGAGAATAAGAATAATAGTAGCTTAGTAAATTAAGTACTTCCTGGTAGGGTTAATGTACTGGAAACTCCTCAAAAGAATCAGCCTTTTGGTGAGGGAAGAGAGATAAAATCTCCTCTAGGAATTACTCTTACGAACGGGGTAGGCAGCTGTATATCAGGCAATATACATTCTGATAATAAGAAGAGTTTGAGCTTGTTAAGGTAATTATATCGAGGATAGGTTAATGTACTGGAAACTTGTCAAAAAAAACGTGATATGTGTTGAGGGAAGAGAGAAAAAAAGCTCATTTAAGAACTACAATTCCGAACGGGGTAGGCAGCTGTATATCAAGCAATATCCCTTTTAATAATAAGATCAGCTCTTGCTTGTTAAGGTAAGTAGTTCGAGGAAAGGTTAAAGTACTGGAAACTCCTCAAGAGAATCAGCTATATGGTGATGGAATAGAGAAAAAAGCTCATTTAGGAACTAGACTTACGTAGGTGATAGGCAGCTGTATAACAGGGAGTATCCCTTCTGAGAATAAAAACAGCTGGAGCTTGTTAAGGTGGTTAGATCGAGGAAAGGTTAATGTACGGGAAACTCCTCAGAAGAATCTGATTCGTGGTGAGAGAAGAGAGATAAAAGCTCATTGAGGAACTATACTTACGAACGGGGTAGGCAGCTGTTTATCAGTAAATATCACCCCTGAGAAAAAGAATAACAGTAGCTTAGTTTATTAAGTACTTGCTGGTAGGGTTAATGTCCTGGAAACTCCTGAAAGTGATCTGCTTTGTGGTGAGGGAAGAGAGATAAAAGCTCATTTAGGAACTACATTTAAAAAGGTGCTAGGCAGCTGTATATCAGGCAATATCCCTACTAATAATAAGAACAGCTGTTGCTTGTTACGGTAATTAGATCGAGGAAAGGTTAAAGTACAGGAAACTCCTCAGAAGAATCTGATTTGTGGTGAGGGAAGAGAGATAAAAGCACATTTAGGAACTTCACTTACGAAGGTGATATGCAGCTGTATATCAGGCAATATTCCTTCTGAAAAAAAGAACAGCTGAAGCTTGTTATGGTAAGTAGTTCGTGGAAAGGTTAATTTACTAGGAACTCCTCAAAAGAATCTGATTTGTTGAGAGACAACAGAGAAAAAAGCTCATTTAGGAACTACACTTACGAAGGTGGTAGACAGCTGTATATCAGGGAGTAACCCGTTTGAGAATAAGAACAGATGGAGCTTGTTAAGTTAATTAGATCGAGAAAAGGTTAATGTACTGGAAACACCTCAAAAGAATCTGCTTTGTGGTGAGGGAAGAGAGATAAAAGCTCATTTATGAGCTGCACTCACGAACGGGGTAGGCAACTGTATATCACGGAGTGTTCCTTCTGAGAACAAGAACAGGTGGAGGTTGTTAAGGTTAGTAGTGTGTGGAAAGGTTACTGTACTGTAAACTCCTCAAAACAATCTGATTGAGGTGAGGGAACAGAGAGAAAAGCTCTATTGGGAACGACATGAACATACTGGGTACGTAGCTGTTTATCAGTAAGTATCTCCCCTGAGAACAAGAATAGCAGTAGCTTAGTTAATTAAGTACTTCGTGGAATGGTTAATGTACTGGAAACTCCTCAAAAGAACAAGGTTTGTGGTGAGGGAAGAGAGATAAAAGATCATTTAGGAACTACACTTACGAAGGTGGTAGACAGCTGTATATCAGGGAGTATCCCTTCTGATAATAAGAACAGCTGGAGCTTGTTAAGGTAAGTAGTTCGTTGAATGGTTAATGTACTGGAAACTACTTAAAAGAATCTGCTTTGTGGTGAGGGAAGAGAGAAAAAAGGTCATTTAGGAACTACGCTTCAGAAGGTGGTAGACAGTTGTATATCAGTGACTATCCCTTCAGAGAATAAGAATAGATGGAGCTTGTTAAGGTAATTACATCGAGGAAAGGTTATTGTACTGGAAACTTGTCAAAAGAATTTGATTTGTGGTGAGGGAACAGAGAGAAAAACTCATTGAGGAACGACATGAACATACTGGCTAGGTAGATGTTTATCAGTAAGTATCTCCACTGAGAATAAAAATAGAAGTAACTTAGTAAATTAAGTACTTTGTGGAATGTTTAATTACTGGAAAATCCTCAAAAGAATCTGCTTTTTGGTGAGGGAAGAGAGATAAAAGTTTATTTAAGAACTACACTTACGAAGGTGGTAGGCAGCTGTATATCAGGGAATATCCCGTCTGAGAATAAGAACAGCTGGAGCTTGTTAAGGTAATTAGATGGAGGAAAGGTTAATGTACTGGAAACTCATCAAAAGAATCTGATTTGTGGTGAGGGAAGATAGATAAAAGCTCATTTAGGATCTACACTTACGAACAGGGTAGGCAGCTGTATATCAGGCAATATCCCTACTGAAAATAAGAGCAGCTGTTTCTTGTTAAGGGAGGTAGTTCTAGGAAAGGTTACTCTACTGGAACTCCTCAAATAATCTGCTTTTTGGTGAGGGAACAGAGAAAAAAGCTCATTTAGGAACTACACTTACGAAGGTGGTAGACAGCTGTATATCAGTAAGTATCCCTTCTGATAAAAAGAACACCTGAAGCTTGTTAAGGTAAATAGTTCCTTGAAAGGTTAATATACTGAAAACTCCTCAAAAGAGTCCTCTTTGTCTTGAGGGAACAGAGAAAAAAGCTCATTTAGGAAATATGTTTAAGAAGGTGGTACGCAGCTATATATCAGGGAATATCCCTTCTGATAATAAGAACAGCTGGAGCTTGTTAAGGTAAGTAGTTCGTGGAAAGATTAATGTACTGGAAACTCCTCAAAACAATCTGCTTTGTGGTGAGGGAACAGAGAAAAAAGGTCAGTTATGAAATACGCTTACGATTGTGATACGAAGCTGTATATCAGGGAGCATCCGTTCTGAGAATAAGAACAGCTGGAGGTTGTTAATGTAATTGGATCGACAAAAGGTTAATGTACTGGAAACTCCTCGGAAGAATCTGATTTGTGGTGAGGGAAGAGCGATAAAAGCTCATTTAGGAACGACATGAACATACTGGGTAGGTAGCTGTTTATCAGTAAATATCTCCTCTGAGAATAAGAATAGCAGTAGAATAGTAAATTAAGTACTTCCTCGTATTGTTAGGTTACTAGAAACTCCTAAAAAATCTGCATTTTGGTGATGGAAGAGATAATATCTCATTTAGAAACTACACTTACGAAGGTGGTAGCCAGCTGTATATCAGGAGTATCCCTTCAGAGTAAAAACAGTTGGAGCTTGTTAAGGTAATTAGATCGAGGAAAGGTTTATGTACTGGAAACTCCTCAAAAGAATCTGCTTTGTGGTGAGGGAACAAAGTAAAAAGCTCATTAGGAACTACACTTACGAATGTGGTAGCCAGCTGTATATCAGGGAGTATACCTTCAGAGAATAAAAACAGCTGGAGCTTGTTAAGGTAATTAGATCGAGGAAAGGTTTATGTACTGGAAACTCCTCAAAAGAATCTCCTATTGTTGAGGAAACAGAGGAAAAAGCTCATTCAGGAACGACATGAACATACAGGTTAGGAAGCTGTTTATCATTAAGTATCTCCCCTGAGAATAAGAATAGCAGTAGCTTAGTAAATTAAGTATTTCTTGGAATGGTTAATGTACTGGAAACTACTCAAAAGAATCTGTTTTGTGGTGAAGAAGAGAGATAAAAGCTCATTTAGGAAGAACACTTCCGAAGGTGGTAGGCAGATGTCTATCAGGGAGTATCTCTTCTGATAATAAGAACAGCTGGAGCTTGTTAAGATAAGTAGTTCTTGGAAAGGTTAATGTACTGGAAACCCCTCAAAAGAATCTTCTTTTTGGTGAGAGAACAGAGAAAAAATCTCATTTAGGAACTTCACTTAGGAAGGTGGTAGGCAGCTGTAAATCAGGGAGTATCCCTTCAGAGAATAAGAACAGCTGGAGCTTGTTAACCTAATTAGATCGAGGAAATGTTAATGTACTGGAAACTCCTCAAAAGAATCTGCTTGAGTTGAGGGAACAAAAATGAAAAGCTCATTGAGGAACGACATGAACATATTGGGGAAGTAGCTGTTTATCACTAAGTATCTTCCCTGAGAATAAGAATAGCAGTAGCTTAGTAAATAAAGTACTTCCTGGTTTGAATAATGTACTGGAAAATCCTCAAAAGAATCTGCTTTGTGGTGAGGGAAGAGAGATAAAAGCTTATTTAGGAACAACAATTACGCACGGTGTAGGCAGCTGTATATCAGGCAGTATACCTTCTGATAATAGGAACAGCTGTTGCTGGTTAAGGTAAGTAGTTCGTGGAAACGTTAATGTACTGGAAACTCCTCAAAAGAATTTGCTTTTTGGTGAATGAACAGAGAAAAATCTCATTTAGGAACTATACTTACGAAGGTGGTAGGCAGTTGTATAAAAGGGAGTATCCCTTCTGAGAATAAGAACAGCTGGATCTTGTTAAGGTAATTAGATCGAGGAGAGGTTAATGTACTGGAAACTCCTCAAAAGAATCTGATTTGTGGTGAGGGAAGAGAGATAAAATCTCCTTTAGGAACTACAGTTTCGAAGGCGGTAGGCAGCTGTATATCAGGGAGTATCCCTTTTGAGAATAAGAACTGCTGGAGCTTTTTAAGGCAATTAAATCGAGGAAAGGTTAGTTTACTGGAACTCCTCAAAAGAATCTGATATGTGGTGAGAGAACAGAGAAAGAAGCTCATTTAAGAACTACACTTACGAAGGCGGTAGGCAGATACGAATCAGGGAGTATCCCTTCTGTGAATAAGAACAGCTGGAGCTTGTTATGGTAATTAGATCGAGGAAACGTTAAGGTACTGGAAACTCCTCAAAAGAACTTGATTTGTGATGAGTGAAGAGAGATAAAAGCTCATTTAGGAACGACAGGAAAATACTTGGTAGTTAGGTGTTTATCAGTAAATATCTCCCCTGAGAATAAGAATAGCAGTAGCTTAGGAAATTAAGTACTTCCTGGTATGGTTAATGTACTGGAAAATCCGCAAAATAATCAGCTTTGTGGTGAGGGAAAGAGCTAAAGGCTCATTTAGGAACTGCACTTACGAAGGTGGTAGGCAGCTGTATATCAGGGAGTATCCCTTCTGATAAGAAGAACAGCTGAAGCTTGTTAAGGTAAGTAGTTCGTGGAAAGGTTAATGTAAAAGAAACTCCTCACAAGAATCTGATTTGTGGTGAGGCAACAGAGAAAAAAGCTCATTACGAACTGCACTTACGAACGGTTAGGCAGCTGTATATCAGGGAGTATTCCTTCTGAGAACAAGAACAGCTGGAGGTTGTAAAGGTTAGTAGTGCATGGAAAGGTTACTCTACTGGAAACTACTCAAAACAATCTGATTGGGGTGAGGGATCAGAGAGAAAAGCTCATTTAGGAACGACATGAACATACTGGGTAGGTAGCTGTTTATCAGTACATATCTCCACTGAGAATAAGAATAGCAGTAGCTTAGTCAATTAAGTACTTCGTGGAATGGTTAATGTACTGGAAACTCCTCAAAAGAATAAGGTTTGTGGTGAGGGAAGAGAGATAAAAGCTAATTTAGGAACTACACTTACGAAGGTGGTAGACAGCTGTATATCAGGGAGTATCCCTTCTGATAATAAGAACAGCTGGACCTTGTTAAAGTAAGTAGTTCGTTGAAAGGTTAATGTACTGGAAACTACTCAAAAGAATCTGCTTTGTGGTGAGGGAACAGAGAAAAAAGCTCATTTAGGAACTACACTTAAGAAGGTGGTAGAGAGTTGTATATCAGGGAATATCCCTTCTGAGAATAAGAATAGTTGGAGCTTGTTAAGGTAATTAGATCGAGGAAAGGTTAATGTACTGGAAACTTGTCAAAGAATTTGATTTGTGGTGAGGGAACAGAGAGAAAAGCTCATTGAGTAAAGACATGAACATACTGGGTAGGTAGCTGTTTATCAGTAAGTATCTTCACTGAGAATAAGAATAGCAGTAGATTAATAAATTAAGTACTTTGAGGAGTGTTTAATGTACTGGAAACTCCTCAAAAGAATCTGCTTTTTGGTGAGGGAAGAGAGATAAAAGCTCATTTATGAACTACACTTAAGAAGGAGCTAGGCAGCTGTATATAAGGGAGTTCGCTTCTGAGAATAAGAATAGCTGGAGCTTGTTAAGGTAATTAGATGGAGGAAAGATTAATGTACTGGAAACTCATCAAAAGAATCTGATTTGTGGTGAGGGAATATAGATAAAAACTCATTTAGGATCTACACTCACGAACGGGGTAGGCAGCTGTATATCAGGCAATATCCCTTCTGATAATAAGAACAGCTGTTGCTTGTTAAGGGAAGTAGTTCTAGGAAAGGTTACTGTACTGGAAACTTCTCAAAAGAATCTGCTTTTTGGTGAGGGAACAGAGAAAAAAGCTCATTTAGAAACTACACTTACGAAGGGGGTAGACAGCTGTATATCAGGGAGTATCCCTTCTGATAAGAAGAACACCTGGAGCTTGTTAAGGTAAGTAGTTCGTTGAAAGGTTAATATACGGGAAACTCCTCAAAAGAATCTGCTTTGTGGTGAGGGAACAGAGAAAAAAGCTCATTTAAGAACTACGCTTACGAAGGTGGTAAGCAGCTCTATATCAGGGAGTATCCCTTCTGAGAATAAGAACAGCTGGAGCTTGTTAAGGTAATTACATCGAGGAAAGGTTAATGTACTGGAAAATCCTCAACAGAATCTGCTTTGTGGTGAGGGAAGAGAGATAAAACTCATTTACGAATTACACTTATTTTGGGGTTAGGAAACTGTTTATCAGTAAATATCTCCCCTGAGAATAAAAATAGCAGGAGCTTAGTAAATTAAGTACTTCCTGGTATGGTTAATGTACTGGAACTCCTCAAAAGAATCTGCTATGTGGTGAGGGAAGAGAGATAAAAGCTCATTTACGAATTACACTTATTTTGGGGGTAGGAAGCTGTTTATCAGTATATATCTCCCCTTAGAATAAGTATAGCAGTAGCTTAGTAAATGAAATACTTCTTGGAATGGTTAGTGTACTGGAAATTCCTCAAAAGAATCTGCGTTGTGCGGAGGGAACAGAGGAAAAAGCTCATTTAGGAAATACACGTACGAACGCGGTATGAAGCTGTATATCAGGGAGCATCCCTTCTGAGAATAAGAACAGCTGGAGGTTGTTAATGTAATTAGATAGAGGAAAGGTTAATGTACTGGAAACTCCTCAAACAATCTGATTTGTGGAGAGGGAAGAGAGAAAATAGCTTATTCGTTAACTACATGAACGTACTGGGTTGGTAGGTGTTTATCAGTCAGTATCTCTTCTGAGAATAAGATTAGCAGTAGCTTAGTAAATTAAGTACTTCCTGGTATGGTTAGTTTACTTGAAACTCCTCAAAAGAATCTGCTTTGTGGTGATGGAAGAGATAATATTTCATTTAGGATCTACACTTACGACGGTGTTAAGCAGATGTATATCAGCTAGTATCACTTCTGAGAATAACAACCGCTGGAGCTTCTTAAGGTAATTAGATCGAGGAAAGGTTTATGTACTGGAAACTCCTTAAAAGAATCTACTATTGTTGAGGGAACAGAGAAAAATGCTCATTCTGGAACGACATGAACACACAGGTTAGGAAGGTGTTCATCAGTAAGTATCTCCCCTGAGAATAAGAATAGCAGTAGCTTAGTAAATTAAGTATTTCTTGGAATGGTTAATGTACTGGAAAATCCTCAACAGAATCTGCTTTGTGGTGAGGGAAGAGAGAGAAAAGCTCATTTAGGAACTACACTTACGAACTTGGTAGGCAGCTGTATATCAGGCAATAGCCGTTCTGATAATAATAACAGCTGTTTTTTTCTTAGGTAAGTAGTTCCTGGAAAGGTTAATGTACTGGAAACTCCTCAGAAGAATCTGATTTGTAGTGATAGAAGATCGAAAAAAGCTTATTTATTAACCACTTGAACGAACTGGGTAGGTAGCTGTTTATCAGTATATATCTCCCCTTAGAATAAGTATAGCAGTAGCTTAGTAAATGAAATACTTCTTGGAATGGTTAGTGTACTGGAAATTCCTCAAAAGAATCTGCGTTGTGCTGAGGGAACAGAGGAAAAAGCTCATTTAGGAAATACACGTACGAACGGGGTATGAAGCTTCATATCAGGGAGTAACACTTCTGAGAGGTACTTAGATCGAGGAAAGGTTAATGTACAGGAAACTCCTCAAAGGAATCTGATTTGGTGTGAGGGAAGAGAGAAAAAAGCTCATTTACGAATTACACTTATTAAGGGTGTAGGCAGATGTTTATCAGTAAATATCTCCCTGAGAATATAAATAGCAGTAGCTTAGTAAATTAAGTACTTCCTGGTATGGTTAATGTACTGGAACTCCTCAAAAGAATCTGCTATGTGATGAGGGAAGAGAGATAAGAGCTCATTTAGGAACTACAATTACGAAGGTGGTAGGCAGCTGTATATCAGGCAATGTCCCTTCTGATAATAAGAACAGCGGTTGCTTTTTAAGGTAAGTAGTTCGTGGAAAGGTGTACGGGAAACTCCTCAAAATAATCTGCTTTGTGGTGAAGGCACAGAAAAAAGGTCTTTTGGAAACTACACTTACGAACGGGGAAGGTAGTTGTATATAGGCAATATCCCTTCTGATAATAAGATCAGCTGTTGCTACTTCAGGTAGGAAGTTCGTGGAAAGGTTAATGTACAGGAAACTCTTCAAAACAATTTGCTTTGTCATGAGGGAACAGAGAAAAAAGCTCATTTTGGATCCACACTTACGAAGGTGGTAGGAAGCTGTATATCTGGGAGTATCCCTTCTGAGAATAAGAACAGTTGGAGCTTGTTAAGGAAATTAGATCGAGGAAAGGTTAATATACTGGAAACTCCTCAGAAGAGTCTGATTTGCGGTTATGGAAGAGAGATGAAAGCTCATTTAGGAACTACATGAACATACTGGGTAGGTTACTGTTGTTCAGTAAATATCTCCCCTGAGAATAAGAATAGCAACAGCTTAGTGAATTAAGTACTTCTTGGAACGGCTAATGTACTAGAAACTCCTCAAAAGAATCGGCTTTGTGGTGAGGGAAGAGAGAAAAAAGCGAATTCAGGAAATACATGAATATAATGGTTAGGTAACTGTATATCATTATATATCTCCTTTGAGAATAAGTTTAGCAGTAGCCTAGTGAATTAAGTACTTCTTGGAATGGGTCATGTACTCTAAACTCCTCAAATGAATCTGCTTGGTGGTGATGGAAGAGAGATGAAAGCTCACTTACGAACTACATGATTCTACTTGGTAGGTAACTGTATATCAGTAGATAGCTCCTCTGACAATAAGAATAGCAGTTGATTAGTAAATTAAGTACTTCTGGGAATGGTTACTGCACTGGAATCTCCTGAAAATAATCTGCTTTGCTGTGAGTTAAGAGAGATGAAAGCTCATTTAGGAACTACATGAACATATGGGTAAGTAACCGTATATGAGCAAATATCTCCTCTAAGATTAAGAATAGTAGTATCTTAGTAAATTAAGTACTTCTTGCAATGGTTAATGTAATGGAAACTCCTCAAAAAATCTGGCTGTTGGTAAGGGAAGAGAGATGAAAGCTCATTAAGGAAGTACACTTACGAATGGGGTTGGCAGCTGAATATCAGTGAATATCCTTTCTAGATTAAGAACAGCTGTGGCTTGTTAATATAAGTAGTTTATGGAAAGTTTAGTGTACAGGAAACTCCTCAAAAGAATCTGCTTTCTGGTGAGGGAATAGAGATGTAACTCATTTAGAAACTACATGATCATATTGGGTAGGTAATTGTTTATCAGTCAATATCTACTCTGAGTATAAGAAGAGCAGTAGCTTAATTAATTAAGTACTTCGAGGAATCGTTAATGTACTGGAAAATCCTGTAAAGAATCTGCTTTGTGGTGAGGGTAGAGAGATGAAAGCTCATTTAGGAACTAAATGAACATACTGGATAGGTAAATGTATCTCAGTAAATATCTCACCTGAGAATAAGAATAGCAGTAGCTTAGTAAACTAAGTACTTCTTGGAATGGTTATAGTACTGAAAACTCCTCAAAACAATGTGGTTGGTGATGAGTGAAGAGAGATGAAATCTCACTTAGCAACTACATGAACATACTGGGTAGGTAAATGTATATTAGTAAATATCTACTCTGAGACTAAGAATAGCAGTAGCTTCATAAATTAAGTATTTTTGGAATGGTTAATGTACTGGAAACACCTCAAAAGAATCTGCTTTGTGATGAGGGAAGAGAGATAAAAACTCATTGAAGGACTACACTTATGAACGGGATCGGCAGCTGTATATCAGGGAATATCACTTCTTGATTAAGAACAGTTGTTGCTTAAGGTAAGTAGGTCGTGGAAAGGTTAATTTACAGGAAATTCCTCAAAAGAATCAGTTTTGTGGTGATGGAAGAGAGATGAAAACTCATTTCGGAACTACATAAAAATACTGGGTAGGTAACTATATATCAGTAAATATCTCCCAGGAGAATAAGAATAGCAGTAGCTTATTAAATTAAGTACTTCTTGTAATGGCTAATGTACTGGAAATTCCTCAGAAGAATCTGGTTTGTAGTGAGGGAAGGGAGATGAAAGCACATTTATGAATTTCACCTACGAACGGGGTTGGCAGGTGTATATCAAGGAATATCCCTTCTAGATTAAGAACAGCTGTTGCTTGTTAAGGTAAGTAGTTCGTAGACAGTTTAATGCACTGGAAACTCCTCAACAGAATGTGCTCCGTGGTGAGGGAAGAGATATGAAAACTCATTTAAGAACTCCATGAACATACTGGGTAGGTAACTGTATATCAATAAATACCTCCTCTGAGGATTAGAATAGCAGAAGCTTAGTAAATTAAGTACTTCTTGTCACGGTGAATATACTGGAAAC
This sequence comes from Perognathus longimembris pacificus, assembly GCF_023159225.1. Taxonomy (NCBI): domain Eukaryota; kingdom Metazoa; phylum Chordata; class Mammalia; order Rodentia; family Heteromyidae; genus Perognathus; species Perognathus longimembris. Next base: position 19,766,637 of record NC_063182.1, on the reverse strand, counting down.
TCCTCAAAAGAATCTGATTTGTGGTGAGGGAAGAGTGATAAAAGCTCATTTAGGAAATACATGAACATACTGGGTAGGTAACTGAATATCAGTAAATATCTGGTCTGAGAATAAGAATAGCAGTAGCTTAGTGAATCAAGTACTTCTTGGTATGTTTAGTGTACTGGAAACTCCTCAAAAGAATCGGCTTTCTGGTGAGGGAAGAGAGATGAAAGATAATTTAGGAACTACATGAACAAACGGGGTAGGTAACTGTATATCAGTAAATATATCCTTTGAGAACAAGAATAGCAGTGTCTTAGTAAATTAAGTACTTGTTTGAATGGTTAATATACTGGAAACTCCTCAAAATAATCTGGTTGGTGTTGAGTGAAGAGACATGGAAGCTCATTTAAGAACTACATGAACATACTGGGTAGGTAACTGTATATCAGCAAATATCTCCTCTGAGAAAAGAATAGCAATAGCTTAGTAAATTAAGTACTTCTTGGTATGGTTAATGTACTGGAAAATTCTCAAAAGAATCTGCTTTGTTTTGAGGGAGGGGGGTGAAAGCTCATTTAGGAACTATTTGAACATACTTGGTAGGTAACTGTATATCAGTAAATAACTCCTCTGATAATAAGAATAGCAGTGGCTTAATAAATTAAGTACTTCTTGGAATGGTTAATGTATTGTAAACTCCTCAAAAGAATCTTCCTTGTGGTGACGGAAGAGAGATGAAAGCTCATTTAGGAACTACACTTAGGAAAGGAGTTGTCAGCAGTATATCAGTGAATATCCCTTTTACATTAAGAACAGATGTTGCTTGTAAAGGTAAGTAGTGAGTGGAAAGCTTAATGTACTGGAAACTCCTCAAAAGAATGTGCTTCGTGGTGAGGGAAGCGGGATGAATGCTCATTTAAGAACTACATGAACATACTGGGTAGGTAACTGTATATCAGTAAATATCTTCCCTAAGTATTAGAATAGCAGTAGTTAGTAAATTAAGTAATTTTGACACGGTGAATATACTGGAAACTCCTCAAAAGAATCTGCTTTGTAGTGAGGGAAGAGAGATGAAAGCTCATTTAGGAACTACACTTACGAACGGGGTTTGCAGCTGTATATCAGGGAATATACCTTCCAGATAATGAACAGCTGTTGCTTGTTAAGGTAAGTAGTTCGGAGATAGGATAAGGTACTGGAAACTCCTCAAAAGAATGTGCTTTGTGGTGAGGGAAGAGAGATGAAAGGTCATTTAGGAACTCCACTTACTAACTGGGTTGGCAGAAGTATATCAGGGAATACTTCTTCTAGATTAAGTACAGCTGTTGTTTGTTAAAGTATGTAGTTCGTGGAAAGGTTAATGTACTGGAAAATCCTCAAAAGAATCTGCTTCGTGGTGAGGGAAGAGAGATGAAAGCTCATTTAGGAACTACATTAACATCTTGAGTAGGTAATTGTGTATCAGTAAAAATCTGCTCTGAGAATAAGAATAGCAGAAGCTTAGTAAATTAAGTACTTCTTGGAATGCTTAATTTACGGGAAAATCTTAAAAAGAATCAGGATGTTGGTAAGGGAAGAGAGATGAAAGCTCATTTACGAACTACATGAACAAATTGGGTATGTAAATGTATATCAGTAAATATCTGCTCTGACAATAAGAATAGCAGAAGCTTAGTAAATTAAGTACTTCTTTGAATGCTTAAGGTACTGGAACCTCCTCGAAATAATCTGCTTTGTGGTGAGGGAAGAGAGATGAAAGCTCATTTTGGAACTACTGTTACAAACGAGTTTGGCATGTGTATATCAGAGAATAGCCCCTCTAGATTAAGAACAGCTGGTGCTTGTTAAGGAAAGTACTTCGTGGAAAGATTAATGTATTGGAATCTCCTCAAAAGAATCTTGTTGGTGGTGAGGGAAGAGAGATGAAAGCTCATTTAGGAACTACACTTATGAACGGTGTTGGCAACTGTATATCAGGAAATATCCCTTCTAGTTTAAGAAAAGCTGTTGCTTGTAAAGTAGTTCATAGAAAGGTTAATGTACTGGAAACTCCTCAAAAGAATCTGCTTTGTGGTGGGGGAATAGACAAAAAAAAGAACATACTGGGTAGGTATCTGTTTAACAGTTAATATATCCAATGAGAATAAGAATAGCAGGATGTGAGTGAATTAAGTATTTGTTGGAATGGTTAATGTATTGGAAACTCCTCAAAACAATCTGGTTGGTGGTGAGGGTAGAGACATGGAAGCTCATTTAAGAACTACATGAACATACTTGGTAGGAAACTGTCTATCAGTAAATACCTTCTATGAGAATAAGAATAGCAGTAGCTTAGTAAATTAAATACTTCTTGGAATGTTTAATTTACTGGAAACTCCAAAAAATCATCTACTTTGTAGTGAGGGAAGAGAGATGAAATCTCATGTGGAAACTATACTTAGCAAAGCCGTTGGCAGCTGTATATCAGGGAATATCCTTTCTAGCTTAAGAACAGCTGTTGCTTGTTAAGGTAAGTAGTTCGTGGAAAGATTACTGTACCGGAAAAAAACTGTGAAGATTATGCTTTGTGGTGATGGAAGTGAGATGAAAGCTCATTTAGGAACTACATGAACATACTGCGTAGGTAATTGTTTATCAGTAAATATCTCCTCTGAGAATAAGAATAGCAGTAGCTTAGTAAATTAAGTACTTATTAGAATGGTTAAAGTACTGGGAAATACTCCAAAGAATCTGGTTATTGTAGAGGGAAACGCGATGAAAGATAAATTAGGAATTACTTGATCATTCTGGATAGGTAACTGTATATCAGTAAATAACTCCTCTGAGAATAAGAATAGCAGTAGCTTAGTATAATAAGTACTTCTTGGAATGGTTAAATTACGTGAAACTCCTAAAAGAATGTGGTTGTTGGTGAGGGAACAGAGATGAAAGCTTATTTATGAACTACATGAACATACTGGGTAGGTAACTGTATATCAGTAAATATCTCCTCTGAGAATAAGAATAGCAGTAGCTTAGTAAATTAAGTACTTCTTGGTAAGGTTAATGTACTGGAAACTCCTCAATAGAATCGGCTTTATGGTGGGGGAAGAGGGATGAAAGCTCATTTAGGAACTACAAGATCATACTGGGTAGGAAACTGTATATCAGTAAATATCTCCTCAAAGAATAACAATAATAGTAGCTCAGTAAATTAAGTACGTCTTGGAATGGTTAATGTACTGGAAACTCCACAAAAGAATCTGCTTTGTGGTGAGGGAAGAGAGATGAAAGCTCATTTAGAAACCACTGTTACGAACGGGTATGGCAGCTGTGTATCAGGAAATATCCCTTCTAGATTAAGAACAACTATTGCTGGTTAAGGTAAGTAGTTCATGGAAAGGTTAATGTACTAGAATCTCCTCAATAGAACCGAGTTGGTGGTGAGGGAAGAGAGATGAAAGCTCATTTAGGAACTGCACTTATGAACGGTGTTTGCAGCTGTATATCAGGGAATATCTCTTCAAGTTTAAGAAGAGCTGTTGCTTGTTAAGTAGTTCGTAGGAAGGTTAATGTACTGGAAACTCCTCAAAAGAATCTGCTTCGTGGTGAGAGAAGAGAGAAAAAAGCGATTTTAATAAGTATATGAACATACTGGGTAGGTAACTGTTTATCAGTTAATATATCCAATGAGAATAAGAATAGCAGTATGTGAGTAAATTAAGTACTTGTTTGAATGGTTATTGTACTGGAAACTCCTCAAAACAATCTGGTTGGTGCTGAGGGTAGGGACATGGAAGCTCTGATAAGAACTAGATGAACATACTGGGTAGGAAACTGTATATCAGTAAATATCTCCTCTGAGAATAAGAATAGCTGTTGCTTAGTAAACTATGTACTTCTTGGAATGGGTAATGTACTGGTAACCCCTCAAAAGAATCTGGTTGCTGGTGAGGGAAGAGAGATGGGAGCTCATTTAGCAACTACATGAACATACTGGGTAGGTAACTGTATATCAGTAAATACCTCTTCTGAGAATAAGAATAGCAGTAGCTTAGTAAATTAAGTACTTCTTGGTATGGATAGTGTACTGGAAACTCCTCAAAAGAATCGTCTTTCTGGTGAGGGAAGAGAGATGAAAGATCATTTAGGAACTACATGAACATACGGGGTATGTAACTCTATATCAGTAAATATATCCACTGAGAATAAGTATAGCAGTAGCTTAGTAAATTAAGTACTTCTTGAATGGTTAATGTACTGGAAACTCCTCAAAAGAATCTGCTGTGTGGTGACGGAAGAGAGATGAAAGCTCATATAGGAACTACACTTAGGGAAGGGGTTGTCAGCTGTATATCAGTGAATATCCCTTATAGATTAAGAAGAGCTGTTGCTTGTTAAGGTAAGTAGTTCGTTGAAACGTTAATGTACTGGAAGTCCTCTAAAGAATCTTTTGTTGGTGAGGGAAGAGAAATGAAAGCTCATTTAGGAACTACATGAACATACTTGTAGGTAACTATATATCAGTAAATATCTCCTCTGAGAATAAGAATAGCAGTAGCTTAGTAAATTAAGTACTTCTTGGAATGGTTAATGTACTGGAAACTCCTCAAAAGAATCTGCTTTGTGGTGAGGGAAGAGAGATGAAAGCTCATTTAGGAAATACATGAACATACTGGGTAGGTAACTGTATATCAGTAAATATCTCCTCTGAGATTAAGAATAGCAGTAGCTTAGTAAATTAAGTTCGTTGTGGAATGGTTAATTTACTGGAAACTTCCCAAAAGAATCTACTTTGTGGTGAGGGAAGAGAGATGAAAGGTCATTTAGGAACTGTACTTAGGAACGGGGTTGGCAGCTGTATATCAGGCAATATCCCTTCTGATAAGAACAGCTAAAGCTTGTTAAGGTAATTAGATGGAGGAGAGGTTTCTGTACTGGAAACACCTGAAAAGAATGTGCTTTTTGGTGAGGGAAGGGAGAAGAAAGATCATTTAGGAACTCCAATTACACACGGGATTGGCTGCTGTATATCAGGGAATATCCCTTCTCGATTTAGAACAGGTGTTGCTTGTTAAAGTAAGTAGTTTGTGGAAAGGATGATGTACTTTAATCTCCTCAAAACAATCTAGTTGGTGGTGAGGGAAGAGAGACGAAAGCTCATTTAGGAATTACACTTACGAACGGGCTTGGCTTTTGTACATCAAGGAATATCCCTTCTAGATTAAGAACAGCTGTTGCTTGTTAAGGTAAGCAGTTCGTGGAAAGGATAAGGTACTGTAAACTCCTCTAAAGAATCTTGTTGTTGGTGAGGGAAGAGAATCGAAAGCTGATTTAGGAACTACATGAACATACTGGGTAGGTAACTGTATATCTGTAAGTGTCTCCTCTGAGATTAAGAATAGCAGACGCTAAGAAAATTAAGTACTTCGGGGAATGGTTATTGTACAGGAAACTCTTCAAAAGAATCTGCTTTGTGGTGAGGAGAGCGAGATGAAAGCTCATTAATAAACTACACGAACATACTTGGTTGGAAACTGTTCATCAGTAAATATCTCCTCTGAGAATAAGAATAGCAGTATCTTAGTAAATTAAGGACTTCTTGTAATCGGTAGGTACAGGAAACTCCTCAAAAAATCTGCTTTGTGGTGAGGAAAGAGAGATGAAAGCTCATTTAAGAACTACACTTACGAACGGGGTTGGCAGGTGTATATCACGGAATATCCCTTCTAGATTAAAAACAACTGTTGCCTGTTAACGTAAGTTGTTCGTGGAAATGTTAATTTCCTGGAAACTCCTCAAAAGTGTCTGGTTGGTGGTGATTAAAGAGTGATGAAAGCTCATTTAGGAACTACATGAACATACTTGGTAGGTAACAGTATATCAGTAAATATCTCCGCTGAGAATAAGAATAGCAGTAGCTTAGTAAATTAAGTACTGCTTGGATTGGTTAATGTAGGAGAAACTCCTCAAAACAATCTGCTTTTTGGTGAGGGAAGAGAGAAGAAAGCTCATTTAGGAACTACATGAACATACTGGGTAGGAAGCTGTTTATCAGTAAGTATCTCACCTGAGAATAAGAATAGCAGTAACTTAGTAAATTAGGTATTTCTTGGAATGGTTAATGTACTGGAAACTACTCAAAAGAATCTGCTTTGTGGTGAGGGAAGAGAGATGAAACCTCATTAAGAACTACACATACGAAAGGGGTTGGGAGCTGTATATAATGGAATATCCCTTCTAGATTAATACCTTCTGTTGCTTGTTAAGGTAAGTAGTTCGTGGAAAGGTTAATGTACTGTAAACTCTTCAAAAGATTCTGGTTGGTGGTGAGGCAAGAGAAATGAAAGTTCATTTAGGAACTACATGAACATAATGGGTAGGTAACTGTATATCAGTAAATAACTCCTCTGAGAATAAGAATGGAAGTAGCTTAGTAAATTAAGTACTTCTTGGAATGGTTAATGTACTGGAAACTCCTCAAAAGAATCTGCTTCGTGGTGAGGGAAGAGAGATGAAAGCTCATATAGGAACTACATGAACACATTTAGTAGGTAATTGTATATGAGTAAATATCTCCTCTGAGAAAAAGAATAGCAGTAGCTTAGTAAATTAACTACTTCTTGGAATGGTTAATGTACTGGAAACTCCTCAAAAGTATCTGGTTGGTGGTAATTAAAGAGTGATGAAAGCTCATTTAGGAACTACATGAACATACTGGGTAGGTAACAGTATCTCAGTAAATATCTCCGCTGAGAATAAGAATCGCAGGAGCTTACTAAATTAAGTACTTCTTGGAATGGTTAATGTACTGAGAACTGCTCAAAAGAATCTGGTTGGTGGTGAGGGAAGAGAGATGAAAGCTCATTTATTGGTTTTTTTTTTTTTTTTTTTTTTTTTTTTTTGCCAGTCCTGGGCCTTGGACTCAGGGCCTGAGCACTGTCCCTGGCTTCTTCCCGCTCAAGGCTAGCACTCTGCCACTTGAGCCACAGCGCCGCTTCTGGCCGTTTTCTGTATATGTGGTGCTGGGGAATCGAACCTAGGGCCTCATGTATCCGAGGCAGGCACTCTTGCCACTAGGTTATATCCCCAGCCCCATGAAAGCTCATTTATGAACTACATGAACATACTGGGTAGGTAACATTATATCAGTTAATAACTCCGCAGAGAAAAAATGCTCATGTAGGAAGTACACTTACAAAGGTGGTAGGCACCTGTATCTCTGGAAGTATCCCTTCTGAGAATAATAACAGCTGGAGCATGTTAAGGTAATTAGATCGAGGAAAGGCTAATGTACTGGAAACTCCTCGGAAGACTCTGATTTGTGGTGAGGGAAGAGAGATAAAAGCTCATTTAGGAACTACACTTACTAACGGGGTAGGCAGCTGTATATCAGGCAATATCCCTTCTGTTAATAAGAACAGCTGTTGCTTGTTAAGGTAAGTAGTTCATGGAAAGGTTAATATTCTGGAAACTCCTCACAAGAATCTGCTTTGTGGTGAGGGAACAGAGAAAAAACCTCATTTAGGACATACACTTATGAAGGTGGTAGGCAGCTGTATATCAGGGAGTATCCCTTCTGAGAATAAGAACAGCTGGAGCTTCTTGAGGTAATTATATCGATGATAGGTTAATGTACTGGAAACTCCTCAGAAGAATCATATTTGTGCTGAGGGAAGAGAGATAAAAGCTCATTTAGGCACAACATGAACATACTGGGTAGGTAGCTGTTTATCAGAAAATATCTCCAATGAGAATAAGAATAGCAGTAGCTTAGTGAATTAAGTATTTCGTATAATGGTTAGTGTACTGGATCTCCTCAAAAGAATCTGCTTTGTGGTGAGTGAAGAGAGATAAACGCTCATTTAGGAACTACACTTACGAAGGTGGTAGGCAACTGTATATCAGGCGATAACTCTTCTGATAATAAGAACAGCTGGTGATTGTTAAGGAAAGTAGTTTGGAGAAAGGTTAATGCAGTGGAAACTCCTCAGAAGAATCTGCTTTGTGGTGAGGGAACAGAGAAAATGCTCATTTAGGAACGACATGAACATACTGGTTAGGTAGCAGTTTTTTCAGTAAGTATCCCCCTGAGAATAAAAATAGCAGTAGCTTACTAAATTAAGTACTTCGTGGAATAGTTAATGTACTGGAAACTCCTCAAAAGAATCTGGTTTGTGGTGAGGGAAGAGAGAAAAAAAGCTTATTTAGGAACTACACTTACAAACAGGGTAGGCAGCTGTATATAAGGGAGTATCCCTTCTCAGAATAAGAACAGCATGAGCTTGTTAAGGTAAATAGTTTGTGGAAAGCTTAATGTACTGGAAACTCCTCAAAAGAATCTGATTTGTGGTGAGGGAACAGAGAAAAAGCACATTTTGGAACGACATGAACATACTGTGTAAATAGCTGTTTATCAGTAAGTATCTCCCATGAGAATAAGAATAGCAGTAGCTTAGTAAATTAAGTACTTCGTGGAATGGTTAATGTACTGGAAACTCCTCAAAAGAATCTGCTTTGTGGTGAGGGAACAGAGAAAAAAGCTAATTTAGGAACTACACATACGAAGGTGGCAGACAGCTGTATATCAGGCAATATCCCTTCTGATAATAAGAATAGAAGTAGCTTAGTAAATTAAGTACTTCCTGGTATGGTTAATGTACTGGAAATTCCTCAAAATAATCTGATTTGTGGTGAGGGAATAGAGAAAAAAGCGCATTTAGGAACTACACTTACAAACAGGGTAGGCAGCTGTATATAAGGGAGTATCCCTTCTCAGAATAAGAACAGCTGGAGCTTGTTAAGGTAATTTGATCGAGGAGAGGTTAATGTACTGGAAACTCCTCAAAAGAATCGGCTTTGTGGTTAGGGAACAGAGAAAAAAGCTCATTTAAGAACTACATTTACCACGGTGGTAGGCAGCTCTATGTCAGGCGATATCCCTTCTGATAATAAGAATAGCAGAAGCTTTGTAAATTAAGTACTTCCTAGTATGGTTCATGTACTGGAAACTCCTCAAAAGAATCTTCTTTGTGGTGAGGGAACTGAGATTTAGGAACTACACTTTCAAAGGTGATCGGCAGCTGTCTATCTGACAGCTGTCTTCTGAGAATAAGAACACCTGGAGCTTGTTAAGGTAATTAGATAGAGGAAAAGTTAATGTACTGATAACTCCTCAGTAGAATCTGATTTGTGTTGAGGGAAGAGAGATAAATGCTCCTTTAGGACCTACACTTACGAACGGGGTAGGTAGCTGTATATCAGGCAATATCCCTTCTGATAATAAGAACAGCTGTTGCTAGTTTAGGTAAGTAGTTCGTGGAAAAGTTAATGTACCGGAAACTCGTCAAAAGAATGTGGTTGTTGGTAAGGGAAGAGAGAAGAAAGCTCATTAGGAACTACATGAGCATACTGGGCAAGTAACTGTATATCAATAAATATCTCCTCTGAGAATAAGAATAGCCGTAGTTTAGTGAATTAAGTACGTCTTTGAATAGGTAATGTACTGGAAACTCGTAAAAAAATCTGGTTGTTGGTGAGGGAAGAGAGATGAAAGCTGATTTAGAAACTACATGAGCATACTGGGCAGGTAACTGTATATCAATAAATATCTCCTCTGAGAATAAGAATAGCAGTAGCTTAGTAAATTAAGTACTTCTTGGAATGGTTAATGTAGTGGAAAGTCATCAAAAGAATCTTGGAGTTGTTGGGTAAGGAGATATTAAAGATGTATATAAGGGAATATCCCTTCTAGATTAAGAACAGCTGTTGCTTGTTCAGGTAAGTAGTTCGTGGAAAGTTTAATGTACTGGAAACTCCTCAAAAGAGTTTGATTGGTGTTAAGGGAAGAGAGATGAAATCTCATTAAAGAACTAATTGAACATACAGTGTAGGTAACTGTATATCAGTGAATATCTACTATGAGAATAAGAATAGCAGTAGCATAGTAAATTAAGTACTTCTTGGAATGGTTAATATACTAGAAACTACTCAAAAGAATCTGCTTTGAGGTGTGGGAAGAGAAATGAAAGTTAATTTAGGATCTACAGTTACGAACGGGGTTTGCAGCTGTATATCAGGGAATATCCCTTGTAGATTAAAAACAGCTGTTGCCTGTTAAGATAAGTTCTTCGTGGAAAGGTTAATGTACTGGAAACTCCTCAAAAGAATCTTATTTGTGGTGAGGGAAGAACGGTGAAAGCTGATTTATATCAGTAAATATCTCCTCTGAGAATAAGAATAGCAGAGGCTTAGTAAATTAAGTACTTCTTGCAATGGTTAATGTACTGGAAACTCCTGAATAGAATCTGCATTGTGGTGAGTGAAGAGAAAAGTAAGCTCATTTAGGAACAACACTTACGAAGGGGGTTGGCAGCTGTATATCAGGGAATATCCCTTCTAGATTAAGAACAGCTGTTGCTTATTAAGGTAAGTAGTTCGTGGAAAGGTTAATGTACTCGAAACTCCTCCAAACAAACTGCTTTGTGCTGAGGGAGGAGAGATGACAGCTCATTTAGGAACTACATGAACATACTGGGTAGGTAACTGTATATCAGTAAATATCACCTCTGAGATTAAGAATAGCAGTAGCGTAGTAAATTAAGTACTTCTTGGAATGGTTAATGTACTGGAAATTCTTCAAAAGAATCTGGATGCTGGTGAGAGAGGAGAGATTAAAGTTCATTTAGGAACTACAAGAACATACGGAATAGGTACCGGGATATCAGTAAATATCTCCTCTGAGAATAAGAATAGCAGATACTTAGGAAATAAACTACTTTTTGCAATGGTTAATGTACTGGAAACTCCTCAAAAAATGTGCATTCTGGTGAGAGAAGAGAGAATAAAGCGATTTTAGGAACATCATGAACATACTGGGTAGGTAACTGTATATCATTAAATATCTCCTCTGAGAATAAGAATATCAGTAGCTTAGTAAATTAAGTACTTCTTGGAATGGTTAATGTAATGGAAACTCGTCAAAAGAATCTGCTTTTTGGTGAGGGAAGAGATATGAAAGCTCATTTAGGAAGTACATGAACATACTTGGTCGGTAACTGTATAACAGTAAATATCTACTCTAAGAATAATTATAGTAGTAGCTTAGTAAATTAAGTACGTCTTGGAATTCTTAATGTATTGGAAACTCCTCAAAAGAATACGGTTGGTGGTGAGGGAAAAGTGATAAAGCTCATTCAGCAACTACATGCACATCCTGTGTGAGTAAATGTATATCAGTAAATATCTCCTCTGAGAATAAGAATATCAGTAGCTTAGTAAATTAAGAACTTCGTGTAATGGTTAATGTTCTGGAAAGTCCTCAACAGAATCTGCTTTGTGGTGAGGGAAGCGAAAAGAAAGCTCATTAAGAACTACACTTACGAAGGGGGTTGGAAGCTGTATACCAGGTAATATCCCTTCTGGATTAATCACAGCTGTTGTTTGTTACGGTAACTAGTTCGTGGAAAGGTTAAAGTACTGGAAACTCCTTAAAGAATCTGCTTTGCGGTGAAGGAACAGAGAAAAAAGCTCATTTAGGAACTACATTTACAAAGGAGTTAGACAGCTGTATATAAGGCAGTATCCCTGATGAGAATAATTACAGCTGGAGCTTGATAAGGTAATGAGATCGAGGAAAGGTGAATGTACTGCAAAATCCTCGGAAGAATCTGATTTGTGGTGAGGGAAGAGTGATAAAAGCTCTTTTAGGAAATACACTTACATAGTTGGTAGGCACCTGTATATCAGGGAGTATCCCTTCTGAGAATAAGAACAACTGTTGCTTGTTAAGTTAAGTAGTTTGTGGAGAGGTTAATGTACTGGAAACTCCTCAAAAGAATCTACTTTGTGGTGAGGGAATAGAGAAAAAAGCTCATTTAGGAACTACACTTACAAAGGTGGTAGGCAGCTGTATATCAGGAAATATCCCTTCTGATAATAAGAATAGAAGTATCTTAGTAAATTAAGTACTTCCTGGTATGGATAATGTACTGGAAACTCCTCAAAAGAATCTGCTTTGTGCAGAGAGAACAGAGAAAAAAGCTCATTTAAGAACTACACTTACAAAGGTGGTAGGCAGCTGTATAAAAGGAAATATCCTTTCTGATAATAATAATAGCAGTAGCTTAGTAAATTAAGTACGTCCTGGTATGGTTAATGTACTGGAAACTCCTCAAAAGAATATGCTTTGTTGTGAGGGAATAGAGAAAAATATCATTTAGGAGCTACTCTCACGAAGGTGGTAGGCATCTGTATATCAGGCAATATCCTTTCTGATAATAAGAACAGCTGTGGCTTGTTAAGGGAAGTAGTTCGTGGAAAGATTATTGTACTAGGAACTCCTCAAAAGAATCTGCTTTGTGGTCAGTGAACAGAAAAATGCTCATGTAGGAAGTACACTTACAAAGGTGGTAGGCAGCTGTATATCAGGCAGTATCCCTTCTGAGAATAAGAACAGCTGGAGCTTATTAAGGTAATTAGATCGAAGAAAGGTTAATGTACTGGAAACTCCTCAGAAGAATCTGAATTTTGGTGGAGGAAGATAGATAAAAACTCATTTAGCAACTACACTTACGAACGTGGTATGCAGCTGTATATCAGGCATTATCCCTTCTGATAATAAGAACAGCTGGAGCTTGGTAAGGTAAGTAGTTCGTGGAAAGTTTAATGTACTGGAAACTGCTCAAAAGAATCTGAATTGTGGTGAGGGAAGAGAGATAAAAGCTCAATTAGGAGCTACACTTACGAACAGGGTAGGCAGCAGTGTATCAGGCAGGATCCCTTCTGATGATGAGAAAAGCTGCTGGTTGTTAAGGTAATTAGTTCGTGGAATGGAGAATGTATTGGAAACTCCTCAAAAGAATGTGCTTTGTGATGAGGGAACAGAGATAAAAGCTCATTTAGGAACTACATTAATGAAGGTGGTAAGCAGCTGTATATCAGGGAGTATCCTTATGAGAATAAGAACACCTGGAGCTTGTTAAGGTATTTAGATTGAGGAAAGGATAATGTACTGGAAACTTCTCAGAAGAATCTGATTTGTGGCGAGGGAAGAGAGATAAAAGCTCATTTAGGAACTACACTTACGAATGGGTAGGGAGCTGTATATAGGGCAATATCCCTTCTGATAAAAGAACAGCTGTTGCTTGTTAAGGTACGTAGTTCTTGGAAAGGTTAATGTACTGGAAACTTCTCAAAAGAATGTGATTTGTGGTGAGGGAACAGAGAATAAAGCTCATTTAGGAACTAAAGTTACGAAAGTGGTAGGCAGCTGTATATCAGGAAGTATCCCTTCTGAGAATAAGAACAGCTGGATCGTGATAAGGTAATTATATCGAAGAAAGTTTAATATACTGGAAAGTCCTTAAAAGAATCTGCTTTGTGGTGAGGGAAGGGAGAAAAAAAGCTTATTCATTAACTACATGAACGAACTGGGTAGGTAGCTGTTTATCAGTAAGTATCTCCCCTGATAATCTCCCCTGATAATCCCCTGATAGCAGTAGCTTAGTAAATTAAGTACTTCCTGGTATGGTTAATGTACTGGAAACTCTTCAAAAGAATCTGCTATGTGGTGAGGGAAGAGATAAAATCTCATTTAGGAACTCCACTTACGAAGGAGTTAGGCAGCTGTATATCAGGGAGTATCCCGTCTGATAATAGGAACAGCTGGAGCTTGTTAAGGAAAGTAGTGCGTGGAAAGGTTAATTTACTGGAAACTCCTCAAAAGAATCTGCTTTGTGGTGAGGGAACAGAGAAAAAAGCTCATTTAGGAACTACACTTACGAAGGTGGTAGGCAGCTGTATATCAGGCAATATCCCTTCTGATAATAAGAACAGCTGTTGCTTGTTAAGGTAAGTAGTTCGAGGAAAGGTTAATGTACTGAGAACTACTCAAAGGAATCTGCTTTTTGGTGAGGGAACAGAAAAAACGCTCATTTAGGAACTACACCTAGGAAGTGGGTAGGCAGCTGTATATCAGGGAATATCCCTTCGGATAATAAGAACAGCTGGAGCTTGGTAAGGTAAGTAGTTCGAGGAAAGGTTAATGTATTGGAAACTCCTCAAAAGAATCTGAATTGTGGTGAGGGAAGAGAGATAAAAGCTCAATTAGGAACTACACTTACTAACAGGGTAGGCAGCTGTATATCAGGCAGTATCCCTTGTGATAATGAGAAAAGCTGCTGCTTGTTAAGGTAATTAGTTCGTGGAAAGGTTAATGTACTGGAAACTCCTCAAAAATGAGCTTTGTGATGAGGGAATAGAGATAAAATCTCATTTAGGACCTACATTAATGACGGTGGTAGGCAGCTGAATATCAGGGAGTATCCCTTCGAAGAATGAGAACAGCTGGAGCTTGATAAGGTAATTATATCGGGGAAAGGTTAATGTGCTGGAAACTCCTCAAAATAATTTGCTTTGTGGTGAGAGAAGTGAAATAAAAGCTCATTTATGAACTACACTTACGAAGGTGGTAGGCAGCTGTATATCAGGCAATATCCCTTCTGATATTAAGAACAGCTGTTGCTTTTTAAGGTAAGTAGTTCGTGGAAAGGTTAATGTATTGGAAACTGCTCAAAAGAATCTGCTTTGTGGTGAGGGAAGATAGATGAGAGCTCATTTAGGAACTTCATGGTCATACTGGGTAGGTAAGTGTATATCAGTAAATATCTCTTCTTAGAATGAGTATAGCAGTATGATAGTAAATTAAGAACTTCTTGGAATGATTAATGTACTGGAAACTCCTCAAAAGAATCTGCTTGGTGGTGAGGAAAGAGATATGGATGCTCATTTATGAACTACAGTTACGAACGGGGTTTGCAGTTGTATATCAGGGAATATCCCTTCTAGATTAAGACCAGCTGTTGCTTGTGAACGCAACTAGTTCGTGGAAAGGTTAATGCACTGGAAAATCCTAAAAATATGCTGCTTTGTGGTGAGGGAAGAGAGATGAAAGCTCATTTAGGAACTACACTTACCAACGGAGTTGTCAGCTGTATATCAGGGAATATCCCTTCTAGTTTAAGAACAGATGTTGCTTGTGAATGTAAGTAGTTCATGGACAGGTTAATGTATTGGAACTCCTCAAAAGAATCTCCTTTGTGGTGAGGGAAGAGAGATGAAAGCTCATTTAGGAACTACATGACCATACTGGGTAGGTATCTGTGTATCAGTAAATATCTCCTGTGAGAATAAGAATAGCAGTAGCTTCGTAAATTAAGTATTTTTGGAATGGTTATTGTACTGGAAACTCCTCAAAAGAATCTGCTTTGAGGTGAGAGAAGAGAGATGAAAGGTCATGTAGGAACTATATGATCATAGTGGGTAGGTAACTGTATATAAGTAAATATCTCCTCTGAGCATAAGAATAGCAGTAGCTTAGTAAAATAAGTACTTCTTAGGATATTTAATGTACTGGAAACTCCTCATAAGAATCTAGTTGGTGGTGCGGGAAGAGAGATGAAAGCTCATTTAGGAACTACAATTACGAACGTGGTTGGCAGCTGTATATCAGGGAATATCCCATCTAGATTATGAAAAGCTGTTGCCTGTTAAGGTAAGTCGTTCGTGAAAAGGTTAATGTACTTGAAACTCCTCACAATAATTTGGTTTGTGGTGAGGGAAGAGAGATGAGAGCTCATTTAGGAACTACATGAACATACTGGGTAGGTAACTGTATATCAGTAAATAACTCCTCTTTGAATAAGAATAGCAGTAGCTTAGTAAATTAAGTCCTTCTTGGAGTGGTTAATGTACTGGAAACTCCGCAAAAGAATCTGCTTTTTGGTGAGGGAAGATAGATGAAATCTCATTTAGGAACTTCATGAACATACTGCTTAGGTAACTGCATATCAGTAAATATATTCTCTGAGAGTGAGAATAGCAGAAGCTTAGAAAATTAAGTACATCTTAGAATGTTTAATGTACTGGAAACTCCTCAAAAGAATCCGGTTGGTGGTGAGGGAAGAGAGATGAAACTCATTTAGGAAAGACTCTTACGATCGGAGTTGGCAGATGAGAGCATGGAATGAAGTACACCAAATTCTTAATGAAAATAACTACCAACCAAGAATTCTGTACCCAGCCAAACTCTCCTTCATAGCCGAAGGTCAAATAAAAGTCTTCCACAATAAGGAAAAACTGAAACAATATATCTCCACCAAACCAGCTTTACACAAAGTCCTTAAAGATGGACTATAAAGGGAAAATAATCAAGATCCCAACACAGACAGAGAAATGAACCCTAATTAGTATACATCAGATCAAGACATGGGAAGACACAGCTTTAAACAAGATAGTGATAATGAAAGGAAAAAACGATCATCTCTCAATCCTAACTGTCAACATTAAAGGACTTAATTCTTCAATCAAACGACATAGGCTCATGAGTTGGATCAAAAATCAAGATCCATCTTCCTGCTGCCTCCAAGAGACACATCTATCCAACAAAAGTAAACATCTTCTAAAAGTGAATGGCTGGAGATAAATCTATCAAGCAAATGGCCCTCATAAGCAGGCTGGAGTTGCAATCCTAGTATCAGACAAAATTGACTTCAAATTAAAAAAGGTAAGAAGAGACAAAGAAGGTTACTACATACTAGTAAAAGGATCTCTCCTACAGGAAGAAATAACCATTCTAAATGTCTACACACCAAATGCAGTAGCACCCAACTTCATTAAACAAACACTACTGGCTCTAAAAATCACTCATAGACCCAAATACATTGATAGTTGGGGACTTTAACATTCCACTATCACCTCTGGGCAGATCAACACGCCAAAAACTGAACAAAGAAACCACAGAACTAAACTATTGCATAGACCAACTAGAGTTAACCGACAACTACAGAATATTCCAACCAGCAAGGACAGAATACACATTCTTTTCAGCAGCACATGGAATGTTCTCCAAAATAGATCACATCTTAGGGCACAAAGAAAATCTGTACAAACTCAGAAGTATCAAAACCATTCCCTGCATTCTCTCAGACCACAACGGAATAAAATTAGACCTCAACTCAAACAGCCACCACAGAAATTGCTACAATTCATGGAGACTAAACAACACACTGCTGAACCATCAGAGGGTCATTGAAGAAATTAAAACGGAAATTCAAATGTTTATGGAATTCAACCAAGTTGAGGACACAAAGTACCAGCTCCTTTAGGACACAGAAAAGGCAGTACTCAGAGGAAAATTTATATTTCTGAGTGCATACAACAACAAATTGGAGAAACAGCAACTCAATAATTTAAGGAAGCACCTTAATTTCCTTGAGAGAGAACAACAAGCCAAACCCCAAGTCAATAGACGGAAGCCAAAATTAAAATCAAATCAGAATTAAATCAATTAGAGAAGAAAAAAACCATCAAAAGAATCAACAAAACAAAGAGTTGGTTCTTTGAAAAAATCAACAAGATAGACAGACCCCTGGCAAAACTGACCAAAAAACAAAGGCAGCATGCTCAAATAAACAAGATAAGAGATAAAACAGGTAACATCACCACAGAAATAACCGAAATTCAGAAAATAATAAGGGACTATTTTGCAAACCTTTATGCCAACAAATTCGAGAACTTGGAAGAAATGGATGAATTCATAGAAAAAATTCATATCCCCAAACTGAACCATGAGGATTTAAACCTCCTAAACAGAGCCATATCCAGTATTGAAATAGAAACGGCAATAAATGATCTCCCATCCAAGAAAAGCCCAGGTCCAGACGGATTCACGGCAGAATTCTTCAAGACCTTCAAAACAGAACTCACACCAATATTTCTCAAACTCTTCAATAAAATTGAAAGAGAATGTTCACTTCCAGGCTCATTCTATGAAGCCAGTATAACCCTCATCCCAAGACCAAGCAGGGACTCATCACAGAAAGAGGACTATAGACCGATCTCCCTAATGAACATAGACTCAAAAATTCTCAACAAAATTCTGGACATTTGACTTCAACAGATCATAAAAAAATCATACACCACTATCAAACTGGATTCATCCCAGGGATGCAAACCTGGTTTAATATACGCAAGTCAATTAATGTAATCCACCACATCAACCGGAGCAAGCTAAAGAACCACATGGTTTTATCTCTGGATGCGGATAAAGCGTTTGATAAAATCCAGCACCCATTTATGCTAAAAGCCCTGGAAAGACTGAGATTCCAGGGAACATTCCTGAATATAATCAAGGCAGTTTATGACAAACCAACAGCAAGCATAACTCTAAATGGTGAAAAACTAAAGCCATTCCCTTTAAAATCAGGAACAAGGCAGGGATGTCCACTCTCTCCCTTGCTCTTCAACATAGTACTAGAATTCCTAGCCAGAGCAATCAGGCAAAAAGAAAATATAAAGGGGATCCAAGTAGGTAAAGATGAAGTTAAACTCTCTTCGCAGATGACAAGATCCTATACCTAAAGAATCCCATAGACTCTACCCCCAAGCTACTAGAGCTGATCCAAAACTTTGGCAAAGTTGCAGGATATAAAATAAATCTTCAAAAATCAATGGCCTTTCTGTATGCTAACGACCCGTAGACCGAGGCTGATATCATGAAAGCAACCCCCTTTGCAATAGCCTCCAAAAACGTAAAATACCTAGGAATAACCTTAACCAATGAAGTGAAAGACCTCTTTGAGGTGAACTTTAAAACCTTGATAAACGAAATTATGTCAGTACTAAGGAAATGGAAAAACCTCCCATGCTCCTGGATTGGGAGGATTAATATAGTCAAAATGGCAATATTGCCAAAGACTATCTACAAATTCAATGCAATACCCATTAATATCCCAACACCATTTTTTGACGAAATAGAGGAAGCAATCCAGAAATTCATATGGAACAATCAACGACCTAGAAAAGCAAAAACATTCCTAAGCAGAAAGAACAATGCTGGAGGAATTACAATACCCAACTTCAAGCTGTATTATAAAGCTATAGTAATAAAAACAGCTTGGTATTGGCACCAGAACAGGCCTGAAGACCAATGGAACAGAATTGAAGACCCGCGAATGAACCCACAGAACTACGCCTACTTAATCTTTGATAAAGGGACTAAGACAATAGTTTGGAAGAAAGATAGCCTCTTTAACAAATTGTGCTGGAAAAACCGGCTCAACACATGTAACAAACTAAAACTAGATCCTTAAATATCACTCTGCACCAAAATCAATTCCAAATGGATTAAAAACCGTGAAATCAAAACCGACAACCTGAAAACACTGAAGGAAGGAGTAGGAGAAACACTTGGGTTCCTTGGCGCAGGATGGAACTTCCTGAACAAAGACCCAGAAAGGCTACAAATCAAAGAAAGGTTGGAAAAATGGGACTGCATCAAACTGCAGAGCTTCTGCACAGCAAAGGACATAGCTTGAAAGATAAACAGAAAGCCCACAGACTGGGAGAAGAACTTTACCGGCCATTCAATGGACAAAGGCCTCATATCTAAAATATATGCAGAACTAAAAAAATTTCTTTCCTCCAAAACAAAACCGCAAAGAACTAATAGCCCCCTCATCAAGTGGGCTAAAGACCTACAAAGAGACTTCTCTGATGAGGAAATGAGAATGGCCAAGAGACATATGAAAAAGTGCTCTACATCACTGGCCATAAAGGAAATGCAATCAAAACAACATTAAGATTACATCTCACCCCAGTAAGAATGTCATATATCAAGAAAAAAAACAATAACAGTTGTTGGAGTGATGTGGCCAAAAGGGAACCCTATATCATTGTTGGTGGGAATGTAAACTGGTTCAGCCACTCTGGCAAGCAGTATGGAGATTCCTCAGAAGGCTAAATGTAGACCTCCCCTAAGACCCAGCAACCCCACTTTTGGGTATTTACCCAAAAAACTACAAACAAAATGAAAGTAAAGCCACCAGCACAACAATGTTCATTGCAGCGCAATTTGTCAATGCGAGAATCAGGAACCAACCAAGATGCCCCTCCGTAGACGAATGGATCAGGAAAATGTGGTACATATACACAATGGAATTTTATGCCTCTATCAGAAAGAATGACATTGCCCCATTTGTAAGGAAATGGAAGGACTTGGAAAAAATTGTACTAAGTGAAGTGAGCCAGACCCAAAGAAACATGGACTCTATGGTCTCCCATATTGGGAATAATTAGCACAGGTTTAGGCAAGTCACAACAGAGGATCACAAGAGCCCAATAGCTATACCCTTATGACCACATACGATGATGCTAAGTGAAATGAACTCCATTTTATGAAAATGATTGTTATATCAGAGTTGTAACTACTTTCAATATCCCATGTTTATCAGTAGTTTCTACTATTGATGATGTTCGTGTATCATATTCTTGTGATTGTATCTACACTAACTCTGTAATCTTATCTGAGTGTATGGGAAAAAGTGTGTACTGGTATTAGAATTAGGAAATTCAAAGGGAACACCAAAATTGAGAGACAAAGGGTAAAATACGAGAAACAACAACAAAAGCAATACTTGCAAAACTGTTTGGTGTAATTGAACTGAACACCTCGGGGGGGGGGGGACAGGTGGAGCGGGGAGCGGGGAATGAGGGACACGGTAACAAACAGTACAAGAAATGTATCCAATGCCTAACGTATGAAACTGTAACCTCTCTGTACATCAGTTTTATAATAAAAATTTAAAAAATAAAAATTAAAATTAAAAAAAAAGAATAACAGAAGCCTAGTAAATTAAGTAATTCTTGGAATGGTTAATGTGCTGCAGACTCCTCAAAAGATACTGCTTTGTGGAGAGGGAATGGAGAAAATAGCGATTTTAGGAACTACAAAAACATACAGGGTAGGTAACTGTATATCAGTAAATACCTCCTCTGAGAATAAGAATAGCAGTAGCATAGTAAATTAAGTACTTCTTTGAATGGTTAATGTACTGGAAACTCCTCAAAAGAATCTGGTTTGTGGTGATGGAAGAGAGATGAAAGCTCATTAAGAACTAATCTTACGAATGGGGTTGGCAGCTGTATATCAGGAAATATCCCTTCTAGGTTAAGAACAGCTGTTGCTTGTTAAGGTAAGTAGTTCTTGGAAAGCTTCATATAATAGAAACTCCTCAAAAGAATTTGCTTTCTGGTGAGGGAAGAGGGAAAATAGCAATTTTAGGAACTACATGAACATACTGGATAGGTAACTGTATATCAGTAAATATCTCCTCTGAGAATAAGAATAGCAGTAGCTTAGTAAATTAAGTACTTCTTGGAATTGTTAATGTACTGGAAATCCTCAAAAAATATGGTTTGTGATGAGGGAAGTGAGATGAAAGTTCATTTAGGAAATACACTTACGAATGGGGTTGGCAGTTGTATATCAGGGAATATCCCTTCTAGATTAAGAACAGCTGTTGCTTGTAAAGGCAAGTAGTTCGTGGAAACGTTAATGTACTAGAAACTCCTCAAAATAATCTGCTTTGTGGTGATGGAAGAGAGAAAAAGCGATTTTAGGAACTACATGTACGTACTGGGTAGCTAACTGTATATCATTAAATATCTCCTCTGAGAATAAGAATAGCAGAAATTTATTAAATTAAATACTTCTTGGAATTCTAAATGTACTGGAAAATCCTCAAAACAATCTTGTTTGTGGTGAGTGAAGAGAGATGAAAGCTCATTTAGGAACTAATCTTACGAACTGGGTTGGCAACTGTATATCAGGGACTATCACTTCGAGATTAAGAACAGCTGTTGCTTGTTAAGGTAAATTGTTCGTAGAAAGGTTAATGTACTGCAAACTCCTCAAAAGAATCTGCTTTGTGGTGAAGGAAGGGAGAAAAATTGATTTTAGGACCTACATGAACATACTGGGTAGGTAACTGTATATCAGTAAATATCCCCTCAGATTATAAGAATAGCAGTAGGATAGTAAATTAAGTAATTCTTGGAATGGTTAATGTACTGAAGACTCCTCAAAAGAATCTGCTTTGTGGGGAGGGAAGGTAGAAAAAAGCGATTTTAGGAACTCCATGTACATACTTGGTAAATAACTGTATATCAGTAAATATCTACTCTGAGAATAGAAACAGCAGTAGCTTAGTAAATTAAGCACTTCTTGGAATGGTTAATGTACTGGAAACTCCTCAAAAGATTCTGGTTTTTGGTGAGGGAAGAGAGATGAAAGCTCATTTACGAACTACTCTTACGAAAATGGTTGGCAGCTGTATATCAGGGTATATCCCTTCTAGATTAAGAACAGCTGTTGCTTGTTAAAGTAAGCTGTTCGTGGAAAGGTTAATGTACTGGAAACTCCTCAAAAGAATCTGGTTTGTGGTGTGGGAAGGGAGAAAAAAGCGATTTTAGGAACTACATGAACATACTGGGTAGGTAACTGTATATCAGTAAATATTTCCTCTGAGAAAAAGAATAGCAGTAGCATAGTAAATTAAGTACTTCTTGGAATGGTTAATGTACTTGAAACTCCTCAAAAGAATCTGGTTTGTGGAGAGGGCAGACATATGAAAGCTCATTTAAGAACTACACGTGCAAACTGGGTTGGCGGCTGTATATGAGGAATTTTCCCTTCTAGATTAAGAACAGCTGTTGCTTGTTAAGGTACGTAGTTAGTGGAAAGATTTTTGTACTGGAAACTCCTCAAAAGAATCTGCTTTGTGCTGAGGAAAAAGAGAAAAAAGCGATTTTAGGAACTACATGAACATACTGTGTAAGTAACTGTATATCAGTAAATATCTCTTTAAGGAATAAGAATAGCAGTATCTTACTAAATTAAGTACTTCATGGAATAGTTAATTTACTGGAATCTCCTAAAAAGAATCTGGGTTGTTGTGAGGGAAGAGAGATGTAAGCTCATTTAGGACCTACACTTACGAACGGGGTTGGCAGCTGTATATGAGGAAATATTCCTTCTAGATAAAGAATAACTGTTGCTTGTTAAGGCAAGTACTTCGTGGAAAGGTTAATGTTCTGGAAACTCCTCAAAAGAATCTGCTTTGTGGTGAGGGAAGGGAGAAAAAAATCGATTTTAGGAACTAAATGTAAATACTGTGTGGCTAACTGTATATCAGTTAATATCGCCTCTGAGAATAATAATAGCGGGAATTTAGTAAAGTGAGTACTTCTTGGAATGGTTAATGTACTGGAAAATCCTTAAAATAATCTGGTTTGTGGTGAGGGAAGACAGATGAAAGCTCATTAATGAACTACACTAACGAATGAGGTTGACAGCGGTATATCATGGAATATCCCTTCTAGATTAAGAACAGCCATTGCTTTTTAAGGTAAGTAGTTGGTGAATAGGTTAATGTACTGGAAACTCCTCAAAAGAATATGATTTGTGGTTAGGGAATGGAGAAAAAATCTCTTTTAGGAACTACATGAACATACTGGGTAGGTAACTAAATATCAGTAAATATCTCCTCTGAGAATGAGAAAAGCATTATCCTAGTAAATTAAATACTTCTTGGAATGGTTAATATACTGGAAACTCCTCAAAATAATCTTATTTTTGGTGAGGGAAGGGAGAAAAAAGCGATTTTAGGAACTACATGTATATACTGGATAGGTAACTGTATATAAGTAAATATCTCCTCTGAGAATAAGAATAGCAGTAGCTTAGTAAATTAAGTACTTCTATGAATTGGTAATGTACTGGAAACTCCCTCTTTTGAGGGAAGACAGATGAAAGCTCATTTAGGAACTACACTTACGAACCTGGTTGGCAGCTGTATATCAGGGAATATCTCTTCTAGATTAAGAACAGCTGTTGCTTGTTAACGTAAGTAGCTGGTGGAAAGGTTAATGTACTGGAAACTCCTCAAAAGAATCTCCTTTATAGTGAGGGAAGAGAGGAAAAAGCGATTTTAGGAACTACATGAACATACTAGTTAAGAAACTGTATATCAGTAAATTTCTCTTCTGATTATACGAATAGCAGTAGCTTATTAAATTAAGTACTTCTTGGAATGGTTCCTGTACTGGAAACTCCTCAAAAGATCTGGTTTTTGGTGAGGGAAGAGAGATGAAAGCTCCTTTAGGAAATACACTTGGGAACATGGTTGGCAGCTGCATATAAGGCAATATCCCTTCTAGATTAAGAACAGCTGTTAAGGTAATTAGTTCATGACCAGGTTAATGTACTGGAAACTCCTCAAAATAATCTGCTTTGTGGTGAGAGAAGAGAGATAAAAGCTGATTTAGGAACTACACTTACCAAGGTGATAGTCAGCTGAATATCTGGCAATAATCCTTCTGAGAAAAGAAGAGCTATAGCTTGTTAAGATAAGTAGTTGGTGGAAAGGTTAATTTCCTGGAAACTCCTCAAAAGAATCTGGTTTGTGGTGAGGGAAGAGAGAAGAAAGCTCATTTAGGAAGTACATGAACATACTGGGTAGTTAACTGTATATCAGTGAATATATCCTCTGAGAATAAGAATATCAGTAACTTAGTAGATTAAGTACTTCTTAGAATGGTTAGTGTACTGGAAACTCCTCAAAAGTGTCTGCTTTGTGGTGAGGGAAGAGAAATTAAAGCTCGTTTAGGAACTACACTTATGAATGTAGTTGTTATCTGTATATCAGGGAATATCCCTTCAAGATTAAGAAGAGCTGTTGCTTGTTAAGGTAAGTATTTCGTGGAAAGGTTCATGTACTGGAAACTCCTCAAAAGAATCTGCTTTGTGGTGAGAGAAGAGAGATGAAAACTCATTTAGGAACTACATGAACATACTGGGTAGGTAACTGTATATCAGTAAATATCTCCTCTGAGAATAAGAATAGCAGTATCTAAATAAATTAAGTACTTCTTGGAATGGTTAATGTACTGGGTACTCCTCAAAAGAATCTCCTTTGTGGTAAGGGAAGAGAGAGGAAAGCTCATTTAGGAACTACCACACGAACGGGGTTGGCGGTGATATATCAGGGAATATCCTTTCTAGATTAAGAACAGCTGTTGCTTGTTAAAGTACGTATTTCGTGGAAAGGTTAATGTACTGGAAACTCCTCAAACGAATCAGCTTTGTGGTGAGGGAAGAGAGAAAAGAGCGATGTTAGTAACTCCAAGAACGTACTGGGTAGGTAACTGTATATCAGTAAATATCCCCTCTGAGAATAAGAATAGCAGTAGCTTAGTAAATTAAGTACTTCTTGCAATAGTTAATGTACAGAAAACTTCTCAAAAGAATCTGGTTTGTAGTGAGAACACAGAGATGAAACCTCATTTTGGAACTGCACTTATGATGGGGGTTGGCAGCTGTTTATTGGGCAATATCCTTTCTAGATTAAGAATAACGCTTACTTGTCAAGGTAAGTTTTTCGTGAACATGTTAATGTGCTGTAAAATCCTCAAAATAATCTGATTTGTGGTGTGGGGAGAGAGAAAAAAGCGATTTGGGGATCTACATGAGCATACTGGGTAGGAAACTGTATATCAGTAAATATCTCCTCTGAGAATAAGAATAGCAGTAGCTTAGAAAATTTAGTACTTCTTGGAATGGATAATGTATTGGAAACTCCTCAAAAGAATCTGCTTTGTGGTGAGGGAATAGAGATGAAAGCTCATTTAGGAACTACACTTACAATCGGGGTTGGCAGCTGTATATCATTGAATATCACTTGTAGATTAAGAACAGCTGTTGCTTGTTAAGGTACGTAGTTTTTGGATAGGTGAATGTACTGGAAACTCCTCAAAAGAATCTGCTTTGTGGTGAAGCAAGAGAGATAAAAGCTGATTTAGGAACTACAATTACCAAGGTTTTAGGCAGCGGAATATCAGGCAATATCCTTCTGAGAATAAGAACAGCTGTAGCTTTTTAAGGTAAGTAGTTCTTGGAAAGCTTAATGTACTGGAAACTCATAAAATGAATCTGGTTTGTTGTGAGGGAAGAGAAGAAAAGGCGATTTTAGGAACTACATGAACATACTGGGTAGGTCACTGTATATCAGTAAATATCTCCTCTGAGAATAAGTTTTGCGGTAGCTTAGTAAAGTAATTAATTTTTGGAATGGTTAATGTACTGGAAACTCCTGAAAAGAATTTGCTTTGTGGTGAGGGAAGAGAGATGAAAGCTCATATAGGAAATACACTTACGAACGGGGTTGGCAGGTGTATATCAGGGAATATCCCTTCTAGATTAAGAACAGCTGTTGCTTGTTAAGGTAAGTAGTTCGTGGAAAGGTTAATGTACTGGAAACTCCTCAAATAATCTGCTTTGTGGTGAGGGAAGGGGGATAAAAGCTAATTTAGGAACTACAGTTACCAAGGTGGTAGGCAGCTGAATATCTGGCAATATCTCTTCTGAGAATAAGAATAGCTGTAGCTTGTTAAGGTAAGTAGTTAGTGGAAAATTTTATGTACTGGAAACTCCTCAAAATAATCTGCTTAGTGGTGAGGGAAGGGAGATGAAAGCTCATTTAGAAAATACATGAACATACTGGGTAGGTAACTGTATATTAGTAAATATCTTCTCTGAGAATAAGAATAGCAGTAGCTTAGTAAATTAAGTACTTGTTGGAATGGTTAATGTACTGGAAACTCCTATAAAGCATCTGCTTTTTGGTGAGGGAAGAGAGATGAATGTTCATTTAGGCACTACACTTACGAACGTAGTTGACAGCTGTATATCAGGGAATATCCCCTCTAGATTAAGAACAGCTGTTGCTTGTTATGGTAAGTAGTTCATGGAAAGGTTCATGTACTGGAAACTCCTCAAAAGAATCTGGTTTGTGTTGAGGGAAGAGAGATGAACACTCATTTAGGGACTACATGAACATACTGGGTAGGTAACTGTATATCAGTAAATATCTCCTCTGAGAATAAGAATAGGAGTAGCTTAGTAAATTAAGTACTTCTTGGAAAGGTTAATGTACTGGAAACGCCTCAAAAGAATCTTGTTTGTGGTGAGGAAAGAGAGATGAAAGCTCATTTAGGAACTACACGTATGAAGGAGTTGGTAGCTGTATATCAGGAAATATCTCTTCTAGATTAAGAAGAGCTGTTGCTTGGTAATGTAAGTAGTGCTTGGAAAGGTTAATGTACTGGAAACTCCTCCAAAGATTCTGCTTTGTGGTGAGGGAAAAGAGAAAAAAAGCCATTTTAGGAACTACATGAACATACTGGGTAGGTAACTGTATATAAGTAAATATCTCATTATGGAATAAGAATAGCAGTAGCTTAGTAAATTAAGAACTTCTTGGAATGGAGAATGTACTGGAAACTCCTCAAAAGAATCTGGTTTGTGGTGAGGGAAGAGAGATGAAACTCACTTAGGAACTACACTTATCAACGGGGTTGGCAGCTGTATACCAGGGAATATCACTTCTAGATTAGGAACAGCTGTTGCTTGATAAGGTAAGTAGTTCTTGGAAAGGTTAATGTACTGGAAACTCCTCAAAAGAATCTGCTTTGTCGTGAGGGAAGAGAGATGAAAGCTCATTTAGGAACTACACTTACGAACGGGGTTGGCAGCTGTATATCAGGGAATATCCTTTCTAGATTAAGAACAGCTGTTGGTTGTTTAGGTAAGTAGTTCATGTAAAGGTTAATGTAGTGGGGACTCCTCAAAATAATCTGCTTTGTGGTGAGGGAAGAGAGAAAAAAGCGATTTTAGGAACTACATGATCATACTGGTTAGGTAACTGTATATCAGTTAATATCTCCTCTGAGAATAAGAATAGCAGTAGCTTAGTAAATTAAGTACTTCTTGCAATGGTTAATGTACTGGAAACTCCTCAAAATAATCTGGTTTGTGGTGAGGGAAGAGAGATGATGATTCATTTATGAACTACACTTACGAATGGGGTTGGCAGGCCTATATCAGGGAATATCCCTTGTAGATTAAGAACAGCTGTTGCTTGTTAAGGTAAGTAGTTCATGGAAAGGTCAATATACTGCAAACTCCTCAACATAATATGCTTGTGGTTAGGTAAGAGAGAAAAAAGCGATTTTAGGAACTACATGATCGTACTTGTTAGGTAACTGTATATCAGTAAATATCTCCTCTGAGAATAAGACTAGCGGTAGCTTAGTAAATTAGGTAGTTCTTGGAATGGTTACTGTACTAGAAACTCCTCAAAAGAATCTGCTTTCTGTTGAGGGAAGAGAGCAAAAATTGATTTTAGGAACTACATGAACATCCTGTTAGGTAACTGTATATCAGTAAATATCTCCTCTGAGAATAAGAATAGCAGTAGCTTAGTAAATTAAGTACTTCTTGGAATGGTTAATGTACTGGAAACTCCTCAAAAGAATCTGGTTTGTGTTGAAGAAAGAGAGATGAAAGATCATTTAGGTCCTACACTACGAACGGGGTTGGCAGCTGTATATCAGGGAATATCCCTTCTAGATTAAGAACAGCTGTTGCTTGTTAAGGTAAGTAGTTCGTGTAGACGTTAATGTACTGGAAACTCCTCAAAAGATTCTGCTTTGTGGTGAGGGAATGAATAGAGAAAATAGCGATTTTAAGAACCAAATGAACAAACTGGGTAGGTAACTGTATATCAGAAAATATCTCCTCTGAGAATAAGAATAGCAGTAGCTTAGTAAATTAAGTACTTCTTGGAATGTTTAATGTACTGGAAACTCCATATAATTTTGTATGTATTGCTCTTGCATTGGTTTGTCTTTTTATCCTTGGTCTCTCCATTTTTATATTAGCAACCAATTTCTTAAATGTAGTTTAGATAAACTAGAGACCACAGAGACCAGATGTCTTGTGTGGGCACACACACATGCACACACTCCCTCTCCCCACAGGGAGTCAAAGAGTGTGTAATTAAAGCTGCAGTTTCCCTCTTTCCTATTATTTTTCAGTACAAAACTCAATGACTAAGAGCAGGGTTGCCTTTCTTAAACCCACATACTGCATGGCATTCATCACTGTACAATGCCTTTAATTAATTTAATTGCTGTGTAATGAAATGTTCTTTTAGACTTTAGGGTGGGAAGGCAGTCAAGGGCCTTGAATTCAGTGCCTAGATGCTGCCCTTGAGCTCTCCTGTCTATGGCTAGTTCTATACCACTTGAGCCACAGCTCCACTTACAGCTTTCATTGTAGTTTAGTGGAGATGAGTCTCATAGACTTTTCTACTGGGGCTGGCTTGAACCACAATCCTCAGATCTCAGCTAGGATTACCCGTGTGAGCCACCAGCTCCTGGCATTTAGACATTTTTAAGACCCCTCAAGTGTGCACTCTGCCAAATTTTTCCTTAATGTTCATGCTTTAACACCACCTCAAACCCAGTGTTGTGTCCCAGCATTCCCAATTGCTCACTAGACCATCTCAAATTCTACCTTTGGGGTTCGTCTTCCTCCTGTCAGACAGGATGCTTTAAAATACTGCCTAGATCCCTAGTTGGAGCACAAATGTAGTGTATTTTCCATCTGAATTGATCTTTATGGGGGGTAATACTCCCTTTACACTAGACTTTAACTTCCATAGTGTCTTTCCATGTACTTGCTATTAGTAACATGTTCAAGATACGCTGGTGCAGATAAAAAGGAAACTTCAGTTGAGCTCTCACATCCCATCAGTCTGAGCCCACACAGGAGTCCTACAACCCTCAACCATTGCCAGTGTATCGATCCTGACCTTGCCCAAAAGACTAGTAGAGTCTGAGTTTCATGGGACAATGAATATAGCAATGTCCATATCCATATTCCAACTACCTGTATCTATTACAGTATGTCTTCAGTAAAGGAAAAATAGACTCACTGGTTCTAGGGTTCATCTTGATGATTCCACTAAGAAGGAAAGTGTCAGTACCCGCCCAGGCTCACCATGCCTTGCATTCTGAGTGTCAGCTTAAGAGACATGGGAGCCAGGGCTGACTCTTGACCGTGGCGTGGCTTAGATTCCCTATCAGTGAGTGCACTCTCTTACCATTGGTCTTGTTAATAGTCATGACCTTCATGTTTCAGTTGACTCTCAATGAGGCTCATGAACCTCATGAATCTCAACCCAGTATAAAAAGGCAGCAATGAGTATGAAGTCTGAGTTAACTTTCTGTTAACTCAAAGCTGACCAGATAAACCACCTGCATCTTTCTGGAGTTTCCATGCTTCCCTCCTGTAGGACTGTCTCCTGATCTCTGGTCTGTGAGTATCAGCTGCTGTATGCCATTGCTTTATCTCTGCGGCATCTTTCTGATACTTGATTGCTATAGTATAAGCAGGAGAAAAATAATATTTTACAAGGCTGCTCACATTTCTATCCATCTGCATTCATCACATTTCAGTTTCTTCCTCATGTTGCTAGGCTTACTGGAGGTATTTTTTTGGAAGGACAGTTTGGTCTTCTGTCAGCTTGGAAATTGGAAAACTTCTCTTCAAGTTTAGAAAAAGTATCTTTCTAGATGTTTTTGGTTCCTAGAAATATGAATATACAAATTATTTATCCTGACCTGCATCTTGATTCCTCTGCTGATACAAATAAGCAGAGGGACAATTAAGAAAATGATTGCTGGAGGGAGAAAAAGAGATGAAAAAGTAAATACAACAGACAAGGAGTGTAGATAAAGATATCAATGAGACACTGGGAGCCAGTGGCTCATGCTTGTAATCCTAGCTACCCAGCAGGCTGAGATCTGAGGATCCTGGGTTGAAACCAGCCAGGCAAGAAATTCTGTGAGACTCTTATCTCCAATTAACCTCCAGAAAATGGAAAGTGGAGCTGTGGCTCAATTAGTAGAGTGCTAGCCTTGAGCAACTGAAAAGCTTGAGACAGCACCCAGGCCCTGAGTTCAAGCCCACAGACTGACAAAAAAAAATAAGATAGGACTAAGGTCTCAGCCACATCTGAAATTTTGTGTTCAATGTTTGCTGCCTTTCTTAGCTGTATTCATTCAGGAAAGCTTCTAAAAAGCCGTAGAATCTTATAAATGATACCTAAGTAGAGCCTTCTGGCCTACAAGTATAATTTGAAGCAATTTTTCTTAGACTTGGAATTTGCCAGTACTGGAATTTCTCAGCCTTTCTTATGCTTATTAACAGTAATTTTATAGTTTGTCTTAGCAGTTCAAAACTATCACATTTTATGTCATTTCTCAATATAGACATGTGCATTGTTTTCTTTCATCAAATCTGTAAAACTCACATTTATCACTTGCATAAAAAGGATAATTACTGGAGTGACTATATTAAAGTTTATGATAGAACACAATAAACTCGGAGTTTTAGAGTACCTATGAAACAGAAACTACCCATTTTTGAGCCAGTTGAAAATAGTCAACAAGAGCTAAATCTAAAGTTTTCCAACACTTCATAGTTGGAGCCTGCCTGCCAATGTCTGACACCTGCAATTCTTCCACTTAGGAGGGTGAGATCTGAGGAATCACTGTTTGAAGCCAGCCCAGGTGGGAAATTCCATGAGACACTTAGTCTCCAACTAACCACAAAAACCTGGAAAGGGAACTGTGGATCAAAATGGTACCTTCTTTCCTTAACAATTCCTGCTGTTTACTGAAAGTTATTCCCTTTACCTAAATATTTTTACATTCTGTAATAGTATTTCTCCATCTGGTGTCTCTTAGCTAGAAATCATTCCATCAGCTTCTAGGAATATTTATCCTTCTTTATGCACTCACATGCCCACCATGCTGGTTATGTTGTCATGCATGATATATTTTAGGCATACACAACCATAGTCATGTACAATATGGATAAACTTGGCCTATTTTCATTTTTCAACATAACACACACTTTTATTCTAATATGATTTGTTATTGAGCTCCTTTGACCCTTTATAAGCAAGATAACTCTTTTCCTGCATGCACGATGTTATCCTTAACAATGAACAGCCGTTGTGTGTGTGTGACCGTGTCCATGTGTGTCTGTCTGCTCCTAGGGCTTGAACTCAAGGCCGGTGCACTTTCTCTGAGCTTCTTTTTGATCAAGGATAACGCCCTACCACTTGAGCCTATAGGTCTACTTCTGGCATTTTAGGTAGTTTTAGTGGAAATAAGCGTCTCACATTCTTTTCATTCCTGGGGCTACCTTTGAACTTAGAGCCGAAAATCTGAGAAGTTAGGATTACAAGTGTCAGCCACCAGCACCAGGCTATAGATTATTTTATATGCTTTTGTAGTATAATTAATGATGCAATGGGAAGGTCTGTGACTATCATTTTGAGTCACTTGCCTCTACAGACTTTTTTGAGGGAGTTACTATTCCTCTTACATTTATAGGCTTGCACTGTGAATTCTTCCTCTGCTCATCCATTAAGCCCAACACTTTCCTAGGCCCTTTGCCCTGGATATGTCCTTTCCCCACTGTCTTCAGGTGACCTCATGTAGCCATGTAACTCTTGAGTGTCATCTCACTCCACTTTTAAGTGTGTATCCAGCTGTGGCTCCCTGAGATAGGTTGAAATCAGGCAAATCCCCACCCACATCCTCATCTGCAGTATCATCTGTTTTAAAAACCTCCTCTTTTATGCTGTTTACTATTCCCTCTACAAGCTTTCCATTCTTCCAACTACAGACGTAGGGCCAGTCTCCACTCGTCATTTTCCATCAAAACCACAAATCTTTGCTTTCCAAATGTGCATTTTAGTCTTGCAAATTTTGGTGATGTAAGAGCCCTTGAAACTATTGGTTTTCCATAGCCCTCACTTTAGGATACAGTTACACAATGAGATCACTGTGGCCTCCCCTGAATGCCTGTCATTGGCTTTCCTCATGCTGTACCAGCCTCCAGTACCATTCTCCTGGCCTGGAATGTCCTCTGTAGCTCTTCTGGAGCCACGTGAGCTGCACATTTTCTTAGATTTGTAGGCCCTCTCTTTCATTATCTTCCTAATGCTTACTATTACACGTGGCTGCTGCCTGCTTATCGTCTCCCACTTCCCCACTGGGTTTTGAACTCTAGGAACTTGGAGCTCTTCACCATTCAATCCCCAGGGCCTAAAAGAGAAAACACTCACATATTTCCTAAATTGTGTTGAGTGTTTGACAGTTTTTAAGCTTTCTAATATTTAAACTGTATGACACATAGAAAAGAAAGTGGTCACAAATCTATCAATTGCATAATGAGAAAATTCTGGAATTAGAAGCCTAGGATTATATTTCTGGATCTTTCCTTGCCTTGTTGAATTTTCTGACCATAATGTAATCATATAATACTCATCATCATGGAGAATGCAACAAAAATAACAATCTCGTCCTGAATTTATGGTCTCTAAATAGTGGGAAGCAATTTTGTGAATCATTTGTTCAAGACTGCTTTGAGGCTGGATGCTGGTGGCTCAGGAGGCTGAGATCTGAGTATCAACATTTGAAAAGTCTGGGAGAGTCACATCTCTTATTTATTTCCCCATACTAAAAGTCAGGAGTGAAGCTGTGGCTCAAGTGCTACAAGGCTAGCCTTAGTCAAAAAGCTCAGTGACATTGCCCAGTCCTTGAGATCAAAGCCCAGGCCTGGCACAAGCAAAAAAGATCCCTTTAAGGTACAATTACATCATTCCTTCTAGAGGATGGGGGTTTAACTCCTTTGTGATACTGTAGAAATAACAGTGCTCAGGTGGTCACCTACTATTCAGATTGTATCAGCATGACTCATGAAGTTCCCTCAGGTAGAATATGGACTATATAAGGTAGCCTATAATATACACTTTAATGTCTACTTCTTAAAAATTCTGAAGGTGAGTGCTGATGACTCACACCTGTAATCCTAGCTACTCAGTAGGCCAAGATCTGAGGATTGTGCTTTGAAGCCAACTCAAGCAGGAAAGTCTATGAGGCTTTTATCTCCAATTAACCAGAAAAAAACAAAACAAACAAACAAAAACACAAGGCGTGTGGTTGAAAGTGGTAGAGTGCTAGCCCTTATTGTGAAAGCTCAGCGGCCTCACCCAGGTCCTGAGTTCAAGCCTCATGACTAAAAAAATAAATAAAAGAATTAAAAATATTTTAGGGTGAAAATATGTGCAAATTATTTCAGTATTTCAGCTTATTCCTAAATTCTTCCATCTTGATATTTTGATATTTTGATATTTTGAAGCCCCACATCTCCTCGAACCATCTGTGTACCAGGCAAAATTTCTGAAATGTAAAACCAACTGAAATATGTCCATATTGTTTA
This sequence comes from Perognathus longimembris pacificus, assembly GCF_023159225.1. Classification (NCBI taxonomy): domain Eukaryota; kingdom Metazoa; phylum Chordata; class Mammalia; order Rodentia; family Heteromyidae; genus Perognathus; species Perognathus longimembris. Next base: position 19,732,631 of record NC_063182.1, on the reverse strand, counting down.
TTCAGAAAGGACTGTAATGATAATGGGGGGGTGGTAATGTCACAGCTCATAGAAGAGCTCATTTCTGTGTGAATACCTAAGGAAATATGGACATTCTGTCCATGAGCTTATGCTAAGGATTCAGCTCCAGCCCTTTGCAAACTCCTGCAAGCAGCATGGGATGCCTACTGCTCTAAGATGGTGTTCACTACTATTACAAGTGGAAAAAGAAGTAGAATTTTATGCAACTTGCATTTTACCTCTCCACATATCAGTCCTTAAAAATATTGAAAGCAGGACACTGGTGCCTCTTGCCTGTAATTTGCGCCAAAAGTCAATGACCAATTAACCACTAAAAAGCTGGAAATGGAGCATTGGCTCAATTGGGATAGATTGCCCTCCTTGAATGAAAAACTAATGGATATTGCCCACCCCTAGTTAAAACACCAAGACAAAAAAAAGAATTAAAATTATACACCATTAATTATCATTAGCGTCTTAGGAAATATTTCCTTTGAATGTTCGCAGCTTGTACCATAAGTGTTATGTTTATACCAGTTTGAAAAGTAGACATTCTTAAATGTTGCAGCTCAGGATAATAATCCTTCCACATGTCCTATTTTTACTTTGCTACATGTAAACTTCCACATCCCTTAGGAAATCTTTGCTCTAAGCTCCTACAAGGTAGTTATTTTCCTGGTTAATGTCATTGAGAAATACAAAACCCGATTCCCCAAATAAAGATTTCCTGTTTGAGGAAAATAATCTTTCTAGGTGATAATTACCTGTGCACTTCACTTTTTCAATTAAAATAGCAAGCCAAATCAAGTTAAAAACTTTGTTTTCATGGAGGGGGGGAGAAGGGTTATTGAAAATCACACAGCAAGCTGATGGACACACTCAAATCTATATATAGGGAGTGGCTTATTTATACATTCAAATTTAAAATATTTGAAAGGCCTGCCATGTGTGCTGCTAAAAGGCTCTTAGAATTATTTTGCTAGATAATTCTGTTCCCAGTGACAAGGTGATTTATCACCACTAATCAAGATTCGGATCCACATAGACTCCTTGTTTGTATCTGTTTTTGTTCTTTGTTACATAAATATGAGGTTTATATATAAAATTCAGACTGTGTAATATCGGGCTAATGAGTACAGATGGAAAGACATTGTCATGTTACCATCTAATAACATTTTAAACTCATATTCTGTAGTAAAACAAAAGCAAATTTTACACATCTGTTTTCCACCTTGTAGCCTTTCTGAGATTGTGCTCATTCTGTGTGTATAGGACTTTTTACGTAGGGAGAAGAAAAAGGGGACACATGTCACCTCAAAACTAGCCAGCTATGTCATAGCTTTATCAGATAGGTTTGGCAAAACGGGGGTGAGATTTCCTCTGCTTGGCTTCCTGAAAAATCACTGCACTACAAAAGGAGACTCAAAGACCGGAGGGCTGAGGAATGTCTTTATATTATGAATCTAATTGATTGCTTTTCTTAAAAAGAAAAACATACCCCTAATATGGGGGGGAGAGAAAAAGAGAATAATATCCCTCAAGCTAATAAAATTTAAAACTTAAGAAACTTTGTGACCTTTCCTAAAAATATCTTCCATAATAGAATTCGATGGGAAGAGAAGAAAGGGAGGAAAGGTGTCTAGAGAGACTTGAGTCCATGTATTGCTGTGGTTGGTTGTTTATTTGTGTAATAAACATGTTCTATGTTTGTGCGATTTTTAATTAGAACAAAAAGCATCACTGTCAGATGTTGCTAAAAAAGAAATGGAGCCAAAGCAGTCTTCCTTTGTTGATAACTCCAATGAGAAGTGGTTACTGAAATACAAGTCTTTAAATATGTCTCCCCCGTTTTTTGTTCTTTTTTTTTTTTTTTTGCTAAATAATGCCAAACCACTTTTCTTCTTTGATGGGTTGTGTGAACTATCAAGTTCTTTTGGAAAAGTTACATGACAGAAGTGCTAGCTGCAGAGTGTGACCATGAAATGTGCATACTACAGAAGACAGATTTCCATCCTCCATTTCAGCAAGCACTCCTGAAACAGGAGATCTGACAGACACCTCATGATGAGACAGAGAATATTCGGCTATGTGTATGGTAAGACTTTTTCATGAGGCAAACTCCATTTATTGCAAGAAATACTCTGATCTGACTGAAACACCCCCTTCCCATTCTTTTTTGTCTAAAGGAGAATTAGTTACATGTGTTGTGTGTCCTCAGGTGCAAACTGAGATGCTTAAGACATTTTCCACAAAGATATAGAATAGTAATTTAGATGGAGATAAGAGTGAAGTGTCCTTGGGTTGGGACAACTGGCATGATTCCCTCCGTAACTGTGCTAAAAACAAGGGAGTCTGGGAGATGTTAGCAAACACCCATCCATGCCATAGTCTACAGAAAGAGTCAAGTGCTCCTGGGATGAGATTTGGTCAGGAAGACCAAGGGATCTTTCCCCATAGATTAGGGCTAACTAGACACCACAGCTGAAGACTATTGTCCAGCAGGCTCTTGGCATGTCCTTGCCCTTCTTCAGCCTTCAGAGTGCTAGTGAAGCCTCCCACAGGACCAGACATCTCTAATACTCAGTACTGAATCAGGAAGACCTGAATAGTGCTCTGCTCATTGTAGAATCTCACCCTTATTCAAGGCGGTTTTAGATGCATTGGATAATATAAAAGGAGGGATTCAAAGCTGCTCTGCTGCTTGTTCCATGAGGTGGCAGGATTTCTTCTTTTGTTGATATCAATTAGTTTTTCACCATGATGTCTGTTAGCAAAGCAAGGGGCTCTTCTCTGAATTTCTCTGTCCTCTGGGCTGTTGAACATGTCAAAAGCAATCACAGTTTACTCTGTAAGTAAGGAGTCGCAAGTTGTCCATGAGGATGGATTTAAGTCTGTTCTCCCAGAATCTCTTGGAAATGGACAGATAGGTGAGGAATGCATAATTCATAGAAGTGGAATCTTTATTCCCCAGAAACTTTGCAGTTCCAACACGAAGAGGACAGCATGTGTCATGTCCATATGAATGGGAACCTTCCCATCTGTGGGAAGATCCACGGATCTCAAGTGCTATTGGCAGGTTCCTGAAGGCTAACGTGTATACTAGATCCTTCTGTTCAGAAGGGAATTTGTCAAGGTTACAGCAGAAATGACCACCTCCTTGGCAGCTGCAGTCTTCCAAGTCAGGAAGGGAAAGGCACAGATCCTTATGAAATACATCTTCAGATGTGAGCATAGCCCACTATTGTGAACAAATTGACAATGGCCTCTGGTGTTCTTATCAGACTTCAGGATCATAAAGGGAGAGTAAAATTGTTAGAAATTTCACTTTTTATCTTCCCCGCTGTGACTTGATTTTTGTCTGGTGATAGAAACTAGTGAGGAAGTTGTTTGGGGTTATATGATTCTCCATTGGGAACTTTCCAATGTTAAAATTTGTATCTACAAAGAAGATACTCATTATGGAAACTTGGAGAAAGGAAGACATGGATATTTTCTGAGAATTGTGCCTATTCATTTAAGACTTACAGAACAATTTAATGTTGTCAACCTCTGTAGTATGGGATGCTAGATTCTGGAATGCTATTAAGACATGTAGTATATTTGCTTTGATGTTTTTAATTTGTGATGTAGGTTTCCAGTGCCAGAATAGGTATGGGGACTGTTTCATAAAATAGAAAGGAAATGAGCCACACCCAGTCTTCCATAGACACATTAACTTAAAGAATGGAAAAGAATCACATGTTACAATGGGGAAGAGCAGAAGGGTAAGGTGGTTCTCACGTGACAGACCCTAGGCAGCCTCATTCTGCATTTTCTAGCCAGGTTTGTCTTTCCTGGAGTGGTTCACTTTTACCAGCCTCTATCTTCTTGGACTGTTTCTCATCTTCAGAGATGAGCACTCTCTAGGTTTCTGAGTGCCTATCATATTCTCTTTCTCTGTCCAACTTTCTTCTCTTAGTTTTTCTTCTGAAAATATGTGTCCACCATCGTGGTAGTAAGACTCTCTGTACTTGGTATCAGTGGAAAAGAAGAATAGTTTCTTGCTTTTCTCCCTAACTTGATCTGTCACCTATGCTTACCAGTTCTTTGGATTAGGATTGGGCATTTTATTGGGTCACTATGTCTACAGCCTTCAGGTACTTTCTTAGGAGGTTCACAGGGTTATTGTACTAGTTGGTGACTGAGTGGAATGAAGAGAGAAGGGAGTGCAGGAGGTGTTAGTGAGCTGATCAGTTAGAGATGACTCATTCTTTAGCTTGCTGCAGCCATTGAGAGACCATGAACAATGCATCTCAGATTGCCCCTCTGGGTGAAGAGTTTGGCTGCTTACATCGAACTTGGTCAGTTGCATTCTTGTTAGCTTTCCCATTAGTATTTCCTGGAATTGTTGAACTGGTACTCAGGAAAGGAAATAAGTGGAGAGTGAGAATGGAGTGGTACACTCCTAATAGCTCAGATGTGGTCAAACCCACCTGACTCTGCTTTTCAGAAGGATAGGGCCTGGCCGGATACTACCTACAGCAAAGGAGCTTCTAGTTTCTTTCCTATGTGGGAGAGCTGCCTTCTTGGAGGAAATGTGACACAAATATTCCCCCTATTACCTGGAGGCAAACATATCTTTTTTCCTGTTCAGGTATCATTGAAGGACAAAGACAGATATTATTTTGTGCATCTTATTTTGTGTGAATTTGGTTACTTGACATTTTCCATTTGGGAGGTGTGAGGAGGGCTTGTGTGACCCATGACTAGAGAAGGTTCCAAGTTTCCCTCAAAGCCTGTGCCCTACGGAGGCCTGGGGATGGGTTGTTTGTGAAGTTGAACCAGCTGATAATGGGGCCTGGGAGCAGATCTGAGCTTTCTGTTTTGCTGAGTGGAAGCTTATCCCTTGAACTCCAGAGTATGTCTATATTAGAGTCGTTTTCTCTTGGTATTTGATGGTTTCTCATGTTTCTAATCTGTGAGTGCACTTCTTGTGACCTAAGGCTGTTAAATGCAATATCTACAAAAGCCCTTTTCTCTCTGGCCAACAGCTCTGCAGGGTCTTCCTTGAATCAGTGAAATGTGTGCGCTTCTCTTAGGCACTTGTCTGCACTCTGAAGGACATACCTCATGGTCTCTGCATTGCACCAGCTTCAGTGCTTATCTGACGTGGTCTATCATGGGCAAGCTCTGTCTGGATGTTCATGATCTTTTCCTTTAAAGATCCATGCTCACATTAGCCTGTGGTGGGGGACCCTACCTGGCAGTTCTGCTGAGCCACAGTGGATTTCCCTGGTCTAGCCTCTAGTGATGAGGTGCATTGTCCAAGTTTGTGATCCACCTTGGTGACTGATTTCTCCTCCGGAATTGGTCAGCTGCTCAGTATCCTAGAGATGGAGGTGATTAGAACAGTTTCCTGGCAACTTGGAATCACAATTTGTTGGCGAGCCTAGGAAACCCAGAGGAGAGAATGGCAAATGATGGCAAGGCAACATGTGAGAATAGAATTGTATTGGTCACCTTTTGGCCATGGTGACTTGCTGTCACCAGAAACCCTCTATGAAGCTCCACTGAATGCAAGTCAGAATGTCCTTGTAAAGAAGCAAGAATCCTGGGGGTTGGCACCAGTGCCATTGTTCATTCTATCCTTTACCAGCTAAGATAGCCTTTGTAGCTGAAGCTGAGCTGGTCCAGGACATTTTCCAGAAAGCTGTACTATAGAAGTTAGAGGGAGGTGTCCCTCTGGGATGGCGAAGCGGGCACAAAGCTGTCCTCACAGCTGTGCTGCCAACCAGGAAGTGTACAAGGTGCCAAGTCTTTCTCAAGCTCTGAAGAAGGACCAGTGTACTTGGGATTTCCTTTTACCATAGACAAGGTGGGGTCTCTCGCACAGTAGTAGGGCTGGTGGGATTGAAGGCTGATGTCCTGCTCATTTCTCCCCTTAACTTTTGATGAATCATTGCAAGTGGAACAGGAAGAGAATGGAGCACTGTCTTGCACAATTAACTGCAGTGTTCCTCCACTGGCAGAGGCTTTCAAGTCTCATGACAGAACGAGAAGGTAGAGGGAAGGGATTCAAAGTGCATTCTTCTAGCAGGTGTCTATCTCTGGTTTATTTTTTTGTCTGGCAATAGCCTACCTACCCATAATACACCTCCCTTCAGTGATGTAGCTGACATGAGCTACATCTCTGACTCCTTGCTGTGTTCTATGGAGTGTTGAGCATAGGATTCAGACTCGATTGAATGAGATTTCCTTTTAAGATGGGAGATTTAAAGTTCCCTTAGTACCTCAGAAACCTCTACTTGGTTACAGCATCTTCAATTCATCCAGCTTGAGGGGAAAGGCAGAAAGCATGGTGTAAGAAACTGCTTTTTCCTCTAAGGTCTGTTCCCTGACCACTAGCAGTACTGTGCAGAATTTTGAGAAACAGGACTGATGATGTTTTTAGCAGCAATGTCACTCTCAAATCATCCAGTGGTGTGTACCCATCCCTGGCATCTCTGCTGAGCCATAGTGAATTTCTCTGGCAGGAAAGACTCAGTGTTCTCAAGTCCAGAGACCAGGATTGTGAAATCGCATCTGGTGTGTTTCTGCAAGGCCAGAGTGTGAGCCAGAGTGCTCCTGTGTGGCGTGAAAGCACTTGCTGTCTTGTGATCCTGCTGAGACCATTTTAGATGAATCCCTGGAGATGTTCTGCTGTCGATAGTGTGTGTTTTGCTTTCAAATAGTAGCTGGCACATCAGAGTGGCAAATGCTGGTCAGAAAGAATGAGCTCATGGTGCAAGGAGAGAAATGAAGAGATGGTTTGTGTCTTAGGCAGCTATGCAAAACAACCACGCCAGAAGAGCTGGGGCTCCAGGTCCCTGTGAGACATAATCCTGCGAAAGGCTTAGCCAGTTTTGAGTGAGAAGGTCCCCTGCTCTTCTCATTAAGACCTCAAAATCCTGAAAGAATCCTTGTCATTTTGAGACATGGACCATCTAGTCCCTGGAACTGGTACCTTGGTGCCTTGGTAGCAGAGGTGCCTTGTCTGGCCTCTTGGCTTTGCCATATTCCCCCATGGGGAGACCCCAAATTGGTGCCTTGACTTTGCTGCTGGTGAGTATCATGATATTTTCTGCCTTGTGGTCACGGTGTGCAAAGCAACTGTTTTGGCAATAGTGCACAGCATTCAGGACTGGTTGAAACAAAGGCTTGGCTGACACCATCGCCTCCATCATGCTTTTGGAGGTTGTCCACTAGGTCTCATCTGCGTAAGTATTCCATCACAAAATACAAATGCTCCTCTGTCTCTGCTACCTTAACATTTTTATAATAGGGGTGATCTTCAGATGTCAAACTTTCTAATTTCTTGGCAAAGGAAG